>NC_081824.1:374053328-374372494 GCF_030867095.1 Alligator mississippiensis | reverse complement strand
TCATATATTTCATAGATTTCATAGACATTAGGGCTGGAAGGGACCTCGGAAGATCATCGAGTCCAGCCCCCCGCCCAAAGGGCAGGACGTCAGCTGGGGTCATAGGATCCCAGCAAGATAAGCATCCAGTTTCATCTTGAAGGTATTCAATGAAGGCGCTTGAACAACCTCCGGCGGCAGGCTGTTCCAGACCTTGGGGGCTCGGACAGTAAAGAAATTCTTCCTTATGTCCAGCCTGAAACGATCTTGTAGCAGTTTGTGACCATTCGTCCTCGTCATCCCTTGGGGCGCTCTGGTGAACAAACGTTCCCCTAGATACTGGTGGTCACCCCTGATAAACTTGTAGGTGGCCATCAGATCACCCCTGAGCCTGCGCTTTTCCAGGCTAAAGAGCCCCAGGGCTCTCAGCCTGTCATCGTAGGGTCTGCTTCCCTGACCTCTGATCATGCGCGTGGCTCTTCTCTGGACTCTATCAAGCTTCTCCACATCCTTTTTGAATTGTGGAGCCCAAAACTGGACGCAGTACTCCAGCTGTGGCCTCACTAAGGCCGAGTACAGGGGGAGAATGACGTCCCGGGATTTGCTTGAGAAGCATCTATGGATGCAAGCCAGCGTTTTGGTCGCTTTACTAGCCACAGCATCGCATTGCAGGCTCATGTTCATCTTGTGGTCAATGATGACCCTCAAGTCTCTTTCTTCCATAGTGCTAACCAACATAGCACTGCCGAGCCTATAAGGATGCTGCGGGTTTTTTTTCCCAAGGTGGAGAACATTGCATTTATCGGCGTTGAACACCATCAGATTCTCATCCGCCCACTTGCTGAGCCTGTCCAGGTCAGCCTGGATCATCCGCCTGTCTTCTGGTGTGGATGCTTTGCTCCAAAGTTTGGTGTCATCGGCGAACTTGGCCAGTCTGTTTCTGACTCCAGTGTCCACATCATTAATGAAGATGTTGAACAGTATGGGTCCAAGGACAGAGCCCTGGGGGACCCCACTGGTCACAGGACACCACGATGAGTGACTTCCATCAATTACTACCCTCTGGGTCCGACCCCGGAGCCAATTTTCCAGCCAGTGGATCGTGGGGGACCCAAGGCGACAATTGGCCAGTTTCTCCAAGAGACGATCATGGGACACCAGATCGAAGGCTTTTTTGAAGTCAAGATATATGACATCAATCTCATCTCCCTTGTCCAGGTGATAGGTCACCTGGTCGTAGAAGGAAATGAGATTGGTCAAGCAAGACGTACCCGCAACAAACCCGTGCTGGCTATCCCTTAAGATGTTGGCGTCGGCCAGTCCATTAAGGATGGCCTCCTTAATAAACTTTTCTAAGATCTTCCCCGGGATAGAAGTCAGGCTGATGGGCCTATAGTTAGCCAGATCCACTTTCCTCCCTTTCTTGAAGATAGGCACCACGTTGGCCTTCTTCCAGTCTTCGGGCACTACACCAGAGCGCCAAGAGTTTTCAAAGATCCGTGCTAGAGGCTGGGCTATGATGCTCGCCAGCTCCTTGAGTACCCTGGGGTGAAGATTGTCAGGGCCGGCTGACTTGAAGGTATCCAGCTTCTCAAGATGTTCCTTCACAAAGTCAGCATTAATGGAGGGCAGGGGATCACCCTCACCGGGACTTCCCGGTCCTGTAGCGGGCACGGGTGTCCCATGGGGCTGATGAAAGACCGACGCAAAGTACCTATTTAATAGGTTGGCTTTTTCCTGGGCGTCAGTTGTCAGTTGCCCCATCTGGTTCAGCAGGGGTCCAACGTTGCCCCTGCTTTTCCTCCGGCTCCCCACATATCTGAAAAAGGACTTTTTATTGTCCTTGATGCTCAAAGCTAGCTGGAGTTCAGTTGCAGCCTTGGCTTTCCTGGTCTGCTCCCTACAGGACCGGACCAGTGCAGAATAATCCTCCTTGGAGGTGACTCCCATCCTCCATCCTTTGTAGGCCTTTCTTTTTAGCCTCAGGAGGTCTGCCAGGTCCCTGGAGAGCCAGGGGGGCTGCTGTCCCCTCTTGCTGCCTTTCCTCCGAGATGGAATAGACTTAGTTTGTGCATTGAGGATCGCTCCCTTGAGGAGCAACCACTCTTCTTGAACTCCCCTCTCCCTGCAGTCACAGTCCCTTAGGGCCTCACTGACAAGCCTCCTGAGCTTGTCAAAGTCGGCTTTCCTGAAGTCAAGGACTTGCGTGTTGCTGACTAACTTGCCAGCTTTTCGGCGGATGGTGAAGGTGATCAGCTCGTGGTCGCTGTCACCCAGCTTCCCATCGATCACTAGGTCGCCGACTAGGTCCTCCCCAGTAGCCAGCACCAGGTCGAGCAGCACTTTGCCTCTCATTGGCCCATAGACTTCTTGAGTCAGGTAGAGGTCATCCACGCATGAGAGGAAGCTCTGCAACCGCTCAGATTTTGCTGAGCGATCCTCCCACGAGATGTCTGGGTAATTGAAGTCACCCATGACAACCATGGTCCTGGAGCAAGCTGCCTCAGCCAGTTCCTGGGCCAACTCCTGGTCTAGCTCAGGACTTTGGGTGGGAGGTCTGTAATAGACTCCCACCATTGTGTCCCCTGTGCCGTGTTCCCCACGGATTTTAACCCAGAGGGTCTCCAGCCGTCCACCCTGGTCACCAATATCGGCTTGCAGGGACGCGTAGCTTTCCTTAACATAGAGAGCTACACCCCCGCCCCTTTTCTCTACACAATCCCTCCTGTACAGGGTATAGCCATCTATCCCTGTGGTCCAGTCATGGGTGGAGTCCCACCAGGTCTCCGTGATCCCTATGACATCGTAATTGTTTGCACTGAGCAGGAGGATGAGCTCCTCCTGCTTATTCCCCAAACTCCTGGCATTTGTGTACAGGCAGGCAAGTGCCCCCTGGGGGGCTCCTTCCTTGCCCACAGATTTTACCAGGACTGGGGTGGGGTGGGCTCCCTTGAGTGCCGTGGTCCGCTGGCTTTGCAAGGATTGTTCAGCGGGCCAGCAGTGGCGGTAGTCCCCCCGTCCCCCAGCGGGCTTAGTTTAAAGCCCGGTGGAGCAGGTCAGCCAGTCTGGCTGAGAAGAGCCTCCTCCCTAGGGGAGAGAGGTGGAGACCATCTCTTCCCAGCAGCTCGCTGCCTCTCTCGCCAAAGAGCGGGCTGTGGTCATGAAAGCCAAAGCCTTCCTGACGACACCAGTGCCGCAGTCTTTGGTTGACCACATAGATCCTCCTGTCCCTTCTCAGCCCATAGCCTGAGACTGGGAGGATCGACGAGAACACCACCTGTGCCCCCAGACCCTTAAGCCCCGCTCCCAAATCCCTGTAGCGCCTCATGACCTGGCTGGGAGTGCTCCGAGCCGTGTCATTGGTGCCCACATGAATAAGGAGCATGGGATAGTGGTCTGTGGGTTTGAGGAGCTTGGGGATCCTCTCTGCAATGTCCCGGATGTGGGCCCCTGGGAAGCAGCAGACTTGCCGGGCTAAGGGGTCAGGGTGGCAGATTGGCCCCTCCGTCCCCCTCAGGAGGGAGTCTCCCACAACAAACACCTTACGTTTTGTCTTGGGGAGAGCAGGGGTGGGAGCTGCACTTGGGCCCATGTTGCCTGTGGGGGCCGGCAACTCAGCAGGCTCTGCTGGGGCAGCAAGAGGTGCATACCTGATGCTCCAGAGAAAGCACATATGGAGCTACCTTAGGGTATCTCTGAACAGCACTACCTTGCACAGCACTGGCTTTAAGCATAGATGCAGGAACATCTTCCTGTCACTGGCATGCTGCTGAAGCCACCTGGTCCACATTGGACCACAGCTGGATTGTTCTAACTTGTGGCTTCTAAAAGGATGCCACCCCTAGCATAGAGCATTTATTTCTACCAGGATGCCATGGCACCCTGGGGTACTATAAAATCCTTTTAAGGGTGCCACAAAGTGATGCTCAATATTAGCATTGGTTTTTGTTGTTTTTTTCCAACTGTTGGGATGCTGGGTTGGGGGTGGGGGGGGCAGGGACTGGGGACCTCAGGGGGATGGGGCGGATGGGGTCAGGCAGGGCAGGTATTGGGGAGGTCTGGGGGACAGGCAGGGGGTGGGGCTGGGCAGAGCAGGGATTGCAGGGGCTTGGGGGCAGGCAGGGGTTGCAGCTAGGCACAACAGGGATCTGGGGAGTCTGGGCAATCTTGGAGGGGGATGAGGATGGGCAGAGCAGGGCTTGGGAGGCAGGTGGGGGCTGGGGCCAGGCAAGGCATGGCTGGGGGGGGGCTGGGGGAGGGGGGGGCAGTGGGGGTCCCCCCCATAGTCCTTTCCCCACTCCTCCAGCCCCCACAAGCCCTTACTTACCGGCACTGGAGCCCTGGTGCTGAAGTAGCTGCCTGCCTTTCATGGGTAGGCCATGTGCTTCAGCACCCGGGTGAAGGGCAACCACAGTGATACTCTGGCAGCCAGAGCATCTCTGTGGAGGACCCAGCCCCTAGTTGCCTCAGGGCACAGTCCCAGACCATGCCCTGCCCTGCTTTTTTTAACTCTGTTTTTTTAGATCCCTGGACCCCTGGATATCAGTTTGCAGTGCAGGGAACATTTTTTTCGTTCCTGCATGTGCCTCTTCCCTGGCTCAAAGGGGTTTGAGATGGGGCAAGAGGCACATGCACACTCATCTGGATGTTCCCCAGAAGTGCAACCCACCTGGATCTGCAGAAATGATGACTGAGTAAATCTGTATTTACTCAATGGGATCTGTAAATAGAGCCTATTAAATGTACACAATTCCAAGATCCTTTTTGTACATAAATGAATAATATTAACACTAGAGATGGGCAAGCTTTTGAGTGATTTCTAATATGACAAAAATTAGGTGTCAAGGGATTGAAACTAATTTAGAACTGAATACTTTGGGGCTAAATGGTGTCCGCCAAAAAAAGTGGTAGAATTTTATTGACATCGTCAAAACAAAACTTATTTAAATTTTTAATTTAATGTTTCCATATAAAGATTGCCCTTAATTTTAAAGAAAATCTTAAATATGTTTACCTAATCTTAAATTAAATGCTATTTTTAAATTTCATTTCAAACTAAATATTCATTGTGACCCAAAGTGACTTTCTTTAGTCCAACCTGAATGGATTTTTACTCAGACTTTTGATTCACACATAATTCACCAATATTTAATTAATATTTCAGATATGTACCAAACTTATTCTGTTAAAAAAGTTCAAAGGAGATTTGTCTTTACCTAGTATTCAAATCAGATGCAAGAAACATACATACTTACATACATTGGAATAAAATTATATTTATTTATGTATTGGTATATCATATAGGAAAATATGTTTATCAAATACTTAGGGTTCCATCATCAAAGCAGATGTTTTGGCTTCACTACCCAAGCTAGAAGAAAGTTCCAGTACCTGATTTCAATGATAGTCACTTACTTTTTTTTTCTAATGTCCACTCTAAGGGCCTTGTTACACATCACACTTAGTAGGTTCTAATTTTAATTGTTGATAAAATTAGCACTTGCTTTAAGCAGTCACATATTACAAGTTAATACTCCCTGTAACATGCCCTGCTCTGACCTGCCCATAGAAGGCTGGCAAGCAGGAGCATGGTTAAGTGCCATGTTGGCTCTGTGCCTGCCCAGCTCACCTGCTCCCAGGAGCAGAGTAGATGGCTCAAGCTATAAGTCTCTGGGGGTTGGCGGGGTCCCATCAGGCCTGCCAACCCCTGCCTGCCCTGACAGGGTCTCTGCTGCCTCCCCCTCATTGTGCCAACTACCCCCCCCACCAGCCAAATCGAGCATACTGCTGCCTCCCCCCGCTTCCTCCAACCCCCAGAACTCCCTGCCCTTCTCCCCTACCCCTTGTGGCTCATCTCTACCACCTGTGTCCACCAGCTCATCTGTTCTTTTACTTTCCTGACATAACTTATTGATGCCTATATAAATAGCAATCTTATCTCACCTCAGACGTTGTTTTGTAAGGTTTTCAAATCTATTCTCCTAAAATTAGCTTTCAGTTCCCCTAATCATCCTGATAATCCTTCTCTGCTTTTACTTCATTTTCAGTATAAGTTTCTTGAATGTGGGTGACCAAGATCATCTCCAGTATTTCAAATAATGTCTCACCAAATCCTTGTACAATTGTCCTAATAAAGAATATCTCAACTGGGAATCTCTCTCCTGATATATACTGGGATCACTTGATTAAGAAAGATTTTTTTTTAAATAGATTTCCTCTTTAGAGTGGCAGTTTCACTTTTGCTAAATCTAAAATTAATATAACTGTTTAAAACATATTATAGCAAAAATGATATATCAGATTATTATACTGATGAAGTATTAAAAAAGAAGGGGGAAAAGGAACTAATGTTTATTGCTATAAATACTAAAAATGTGTGATTATGGGGGTGGGGGTGCACAAGCTATACTAGAATTAACAATAGTTCTTAATTGCCCCACTGGTGATGCTCTCTGCCTTCCCAGACAGCCAGATTTGCAACTGTTGGGCCCACTCAATTGAGGACATAAATGCATGCAACTTCATTGGCTTAAATTATTTTTGCGATTTTTATACTAGCAGTCAATTTATCCCACTGACTTAAATAGCAGGACGATAAAAATTAACATCAGGCAATAGTCCCTGATTCAGCACAACCCTTCAACATATGCTTAATTTGCACTGCTGGACAAGACTACTTTCCTGATGTGTTATTAGGTTAATAGCCTTTTAATTTATGTTGGGTATAGAAAGATTTATAATTATTACTTAAGAAAGAAAAAAAAATAATTATATTACTAAATACCAGGAGATTAAATTTCTAGCAGAATAATCTATATTTATTGTTGCACATACCTTTCTAATTCAAAGTATCATTTTAACCAGTTACATAAAATCATATTAGCGCTTTTATTTTAAAATCAAAGATGTTGAGGTCTACTTCAAACCTCCTTACTTTGTTTGAACTAGACTTATAAGGTTCTAGGTAACAGATATCATAAATCTTTAGATTTATGCCAGATACTCAAAATTCTGAATGTAAAACAAGACTAAACAAACAAACAAACAAACCCAAAAACAACTTTTTTTTTTTTTTTTTTTTTGGTAACACATAGTAACTGTGCTTGTGCTTTTCCCCCAAAATGAAATAACTCATACATTTCCAATTAGGAAAAAAGCAAACAAACACATTGTTACTGTGGCAACTGGCTCCTACTCACAGAACCTTTCCTGTAATGAAAGTTGTAAGGATAGCAATATCACTCCTTTGAGACTGAAAATACTTTGCTATGCACTTCAAAGTAGACAACAATTTCTCATTTTGAAAGACATAGTAAAAGAAAGCACAATATAGTCATATTATTTTATCCTGATCAAGCTATAAAAGTATATAGATTAGGGGTGGGTGAAATCCAGCCAGTGGTGGACTTCATTTCCCAGCAGCCCCTGCCTGTATCACTGAAGCCAGTTCCATGGAGACTCCAGCAGCAGCAAGGCTGTGATAGTGTGAGGCCAGACTTTCCATGGAGACAGGCCCCAGCAGCACTTACAAGGTATGTGGCTGAGTGGGCAGCTACTCTGTGGCCAGGATTTTGTGGCAGTGATAGTGTGGTCCAGAGCCAGAGGGGCATGCAGGCAGCAAATTGAGGCTCTTCCCTAGATTTGGACCATACTGTCATTGCTTCAAGATCCCAGCCCCAGCCCCAGCCTCAGCCTGAGAGCAGCTCCCCATCCACCGATGCACCCTGCAAGTGCTTCTGGGGCCAGTCTCCATGGAAACCTTGGCCCTGTGCTGTAATGGCCCCAGCACTGCTGGAGTCGCCATGGAAAATAGCCACAGTGATACAGGCAGGGCCTTCTGGGAAATGGAGTCCATCCACCAGCCAGAACCATCATTTTGCCCACCCCTGATCTAGATGCAAAGGAGGATATTTACATGGCAGACTAAAAAAAAAATTAATAGATTTCATAGACATTAGGGCTGGAAGGGATGTCATAAGATCATCAGGTCCAGCCCCCTGCCCCAGGGGCAGGAAGTCAGCAGGGGTAAAATGATCCCAGCAAGATAGGCATCCAAATGTTTTTTTAAAGTATCCAGAGTAGGTGCTTGGACCACCTCTGGTGGGAATCTATTCTGGGCCCTAGGGACTAAGATAGTAAAGAAGTTTTTCCTTATGTCCAGCTTAAAATGGTCTTCCAGGAGTTTGTGACCATTGGACCTTGTCTTCCCATGGGGTGCCCTGGTGAACAGATGTTCTCCCAGTTCCTGATGCACACCCCTTTATTTCCTTCAAAGACTGCCACCAAATCACCCCTGGTCCTATGCTTTTCCAGGCAGAAGAGTCCCATGTCTCTAAGCCTGTACTCGTAAGTCCTGCTCTCTTGTCCTCTAATCATGTACATGGCTCTCCTCTGGACTCTCTCAAGCTTCTCCACATCCTTTCTGAATTGCGGAACCCAGAACTGGACACAGTATTCCAGATGTGGCTTCAACAATGCCAAGTAGGGTGACCACACTTCCCAATAGCTTGCTGTCATCAATGAACTTAGCCAGTCTGCTTCTGACACCAGAGTCCAGATAGTTTGTAAACACATTCAAGAGTACAGGTCTGATAACAGAGACCTGGGGGACACCACTGGTCACCATGCACCATGTTGATTTGGTTCCATCAACTATCACTCTCTGGGTCCATCCACAGAACCAGGTCCCCAGCCACCAGATCATGACATTGTTGAGGCCACAATCCCCTAATTTTTTCATGAGGACATCATGGTACACCAGGTCAAAGGTTTTCTTGAAGTCCAAAATATTATATCCACCTCTTCTCCTTTGTCCAAGTGATGTATCATCTGGTCATAGAAGAAAATGAGAATGGTCAGACAAGACCTACCTGCAATAAAACCATGTTACCTTCCGTTAGCCTGTTGTTAATGATATCCTTGATGATTTTCTTCAAGATCTCTCCAGGTATTCAGGTCAAACTGATTGGCCTGTAGTTCCCTGGATCTTTCTTCCTCCCTGAAGATAGAAACCACATTGGCCCTCTTCCAACCATCAGACACCTTGTCTAAGCACCACAAGTTATTGAATATCCTCACGGTTGGCCATGCTATAATGTCAGCCAGTTCCTTTAGCACTCTTGGGTGCATTCTGTCCGGGACAGCTGATTTGTGAATATCCAGCTTCTCAAGGTGTTTCTTCACAAGACCAATGCCAATGATGGGCACATGTTTGCCCTTCCCCTGGTGAATCTGCATCCTGTCAGGCAGGGTGATCCCCTTGGGCTGATAGCAGACTGACATAAAATAGTCATTAAGGGGATTGGAATTTTCCTAGGTGTGAGTTATCAGATGCCCCATTTGGTTTAGTAAGGGTCTAGTGTTACCCTTGTTTTTTTCTGACTTCCCACATATCTGAAGAATTACTTTTTATTGCCCTTGATTTGTTTGGCCAGTCTGAGCTCAGTTTCAGCCTTGGCTTTCCTAGTTTGCACCCTACAGTTGCGGACCTGTGCTGAATACTCCTTCTTAGTGGTGTTTCCCCACTTCCAGTCTTTATAAGCGTTTTTTTTTTGTTTGTTTGTTTGTTTTGTTTGTTTTTTTAGGTGCAGGAGGTCCATGAATTCCCTATTGAGCCAGGGGAGCAGGATTGCCCGACCCTTTTACTACTTTTTCTGTGGACTGGAATGGGCTTCCCTTGTGCTTCAAGAATCACATCCTTGAGGAGCACCATTCATCATGGACTCCCCTCCCTGTCAGATTATGGCTTTTCAGGGCCTCAACAACTAGCCTCTTAAGCCTGTGGAAGTCGGCTTTCCTAAAGTTGAGGACGTTTGCATTGCTGACTGACTTGCCAGCTTTACGGTGAATAGAGAAAGTGATCAACTCGTGGTCACTGTCTCCCAGCTTCCATTCGATTCTCAGGTCACTCACTAGATGCCCCACTTTGGGCATTACCAGGTTTAGCAGTGCCTTGCTTCTTGTCGATCCATAGACTGCTTGTGAGAAATAGAGCTCATCAATACTTGTGAGGAAGTACTGTGACCAATCAGATTTGGCTAAGTCCTCTTCCCATGAGATATCAGAGTAGTTAAATTTGTCCGTGACAACCATGCACTGAGAGCGTGCAGTCTCAGCCAGTTCCCTAGTGAATTCCTGGCTGAGTTCTTGCTCTTGATTAGGTCTTAGGTCTTTAGTAGACTCCTACTGTTATATCCCCTTCACCACAGTCCCCACTGATTTAAACCTAGATGGTCTCAAGTCACCCTCCTTGGTTGCCAATCTTGGCCTATAGGGAAGTGTAATGCTCCTTCACATAGAAAGCTATACCCCTGCCCTTTCTTGCAACATGATCTCTCCTGTACATGGTATAGCCATCTATACCTGTGGTCCAGTCACAGGTGGAGTCCTACCAGGTCTCTGTTATCCCTATGAGGTCATATTGATATCTGTTTAGCAGGAGGGCCAGCTCCTCCTGTTTGTTGCCCAGGCTCCTAGAATTTTTGTATAGGCAAGTGAGCCTGCCACTGGAGGCCCTAGGCTTCCCTGTACTCCTAGTAACGTCATAGAATCATAGAAGATTACGGTTTGAAGGGATCTCAGAGGGTCACCTAATCCAACCCCCCTGCTCAAAGCAGGACCATATCCAAGTAGATCATCCCAGCCAGGGTGTTGTCTAGCTGGGTCTTAAAAACCTCCTAAGATGGAGATTCTACAACCTCTCTGGGTAGCCTGTCCAAGTGCCTTAATACCATCCTTGTGAAAGGTTTTTTTTTTGTTTGTTTGTTTTTTTCCTTAATATTGAACCTGAACTTCCCTTGTTGCAACTTAAAACCACTCTCTTTGTTTTTTCTTCTGTCACTGCTGAGAAGATTCTAGGTCCATTCTCTTTGAAACCACCTTTCAGTCAGTTGAAGATGCTATTAAATCCCCTCTAAGTCTTCTCTTCCTCAGACTAAATAAGCTTAACTCCCTCAGCCTTTTCTCATAAGTCATGTTCCCTGGCCCTCTAACTATTTTCATTGCTCTCCACTGGACTCTTTCCAATTTGTCTACATACTTTCTATAGTGGGGGACCTAGAACTAAACACAGTACTCCAGATGTGGCCTCATCAGGGCCAAATAGAGGTGAAGAATCACTTCCCTCAATCTGCAAGCAACACTCTTACTAATGTATCCCAGTATAACATGAGTCTTCTTGGCAACAGGGACAGACTGTTGGCTCACATTCAGCTGACTGTCCCCTGTAAGCCCCAGATCTTTTTCTGCAGAGCTGCTGCTTGATCTGTCAGTCCCTATCCTGTACTGGTGTATGATATTGTTTCATCCTAAATTCAGGACTTTGAACTTGTCCTTATTGAACCTCATGAGATTCCCTTTGGTCCAATCCTCAAGAGAAGGTTGAGAGGCGACTTTGTGGCTGCCTATAAGTTCATCATGGAGGCACCGAAGGGAATTGCTGATGGCTTTATTCACCAAGGCACCCCTGGGGGTTACAAGAAATAATGGCCATAAGATAGCAGAGAGCAGATTTAGACTGGACATTAGGAAGAACTTCTTCACAGTTAGAGTAGCCAAGGTCTGGAATGGGCTCCCAAGGGAGATGGTGCTCTCCCCTACCCTGGGGGTCTTCAAGAGGAGGTTAGATAGGCATCTAGCTGGGGTCATCTAAACCCAGCACTCTTTCCTGCCTATGCAGGGGGTCGGACTCGATGATCTATTGAGGTCCCTTCTGACCCTAACATCTATGAATCTATGAATCCTCCAATTTGTTGAACTTGTCCTGAATCTTAGCCCTGCCCTCCAGTGCATCTACTATTTGACATCTTGGTACCATCTGCAAAATGGAAAGCATGCACTCCATCCCATCTTCAAGATCAGTGTTGAAGATATTGAACAAAAATGTCCCTAGGGCCACCCCTGGGGCACTCCACTTAATACCTGTTGCCAGCTAGACATTGAGCCATTGATTAGTACCCTCTCAACCCAATGATCCAGCCAGGTTTTTATCCACCTCACAGTCCATTCATCAACCTGTAATTCCTTATCTTGTTTGCAAGCATGTAGTGGCAGACTATATCAAAAGTTTTACTAAAGTCAAGGTATATCATATCCATTGCTCTTCCTGCATCCACAGAGCCTGGTATCTCATCATTTAATTAGGAAAATTTTAATGAGCCATATCAGCCGATATTGATCTAACTGCTGATATGCAGCAGGGCAGCTGGGAGAACAGCATCCAGATGGTAAATCTGTTGTGAGGAAAGGGTCAAGGAGGAGGGAAGGGGTGTGGGGGGAGCAGACCGAGGCCCCCATGGTAAGGGAGGGAGTAGAACTGGGGCAAGGGCAGACATTGCACAGTTGGGGCAGAGCATAGGACAGCGCCACAAGCAGCTCATCTGGGAGGTGTTCAGGGTGGGGGGTGTCTACTGCTGCTACACACAACCCAGGAGGGCATGGGAGAGTGGGGGCCCAGATCTGTGCATGGGGCAAGGATGGGCTGGCACTGCAGGCTGAGGCCGGGGTGGTGCCAGGCTCTTTTCAGCAGGAGGGATGGGCCAGGCTGCACTCAGGGTAGGCAGTGGTGGTGCTAGAAGGGGAGTTATGGGGGAGGGAGGGCTACAGCCACCCAAAAATTAGCCATAGCCCCCACAACCCAACACCAAGCACAGGCCAGCCCCCTGCCAGGAAGAGTCCATCCCAAATCTGTAGCTCACCCTTGCCTGCATAGAGATCTGGGTGCACATGCCCCCCATGCCTTCCTGGGGTGTGTGTAGTGGCAGGAGCTGTCCCGCTCACACCTCCCAGATGATCCGTTTGCAGCTCCATCCTGTGCCCTACCTCAACTGTGCAGCTCCTACCCCTGCCCCAGCCCCAACCCCACTCCTTCCCTCACCAAAGAGGGGGCCTCGATCTGCCCCCTGACATACACCCAACAGATTTACCAGCCAGACCTGGCTGCTCCACACTGGTGGGCTGTACTCCTGGCCACCTGTGTGCTGTGCTGTGGCTGTGCTCATATATAGGGCATTTATTGGCCACATCAGCCAAAAAACCCAATTGCCAATACCGTCACTTTTCCTTATATTGGTACTGATCCGATATGGGGCCAATGTAGCTGTGCACTTCTAATTCTCAATAATACTACAATATGAAAATATTAAAAGAAGAAATACTGTACTTTACAAATTCTTTAACCTAACATTTTATAAAGGATCAAAAGTTCTCAGCACACCATAAAGACTATATATATTTATATATATATTAATTCTACAGTGAGTTGATACAGTTAGATTGTAAAACATGTAATAAAATAATACAAAAATCTAGAACTCTTGGTTCCAAAATGATACCTTCTATTAGACCACCTTAGAAATTGCAAAAAAAATTTTTTTTTTTCTGAAAGTTTTCAGGCTCATGCACTCTTCATCAGGCTCAGAGAAAATTCAAGATGGTAAAAAGTCCCCACATGTAGGAAATAAACTTCATTTTGCACATAGGAAGCAGAAGCTGGAAAACTGTCTCTTTGTGTCCATGAGAGTCTCTTTGTGAGCTTGCTCTTTGTTGTGTAGAGTGAGCAGGATTTCTTCACTGGTGCTGTCAGATGGCAGACAGGGAGGTGTAGAAATCTTTCTTTGTTGCTCAGCAATGAAGTTTATCATCCAAAATCATAAAATATTGAAACTTCACTAATAGTATCTCCTCAAATATTACTATTATAGTATGTTTTGTCTGCAGATAGTATCAGGAAGTAAAATATTATTAAAAGTTAGAATTAAATAACTAATTATTTAAAGACATTTATTTGATTGACAGTTGATACAGAATTTTTACGAAGGTTTAAATCTCATTACAAGCATGCATAAAATCCTTCAGCAGGGATAAGTTTTTGGTAGCAACAAATGTGAGTTCAAGATATAAGCCCACAAGGCCAAAATACTTTATATCTAGGAATGTAAAAGAGGGCTGACAGAGTATAAAAGTAATGTATGACATTACTTTTGTAACATATGGCATTTGTTCACAACATATAGAAAATAGAAATCGAATTAACCTGCAAAAGGTCAGACTTAATTTAATACAGACTTTTTTACAAGTGAATTAATGCATACATTTTACTTTGATTTTGTTTCTGCTATCTTTTGATTTTGAAGTCATTTAACTGAGGTTTGTTCACTGTTTCAGATGGATGAACATCAACTAATTCTTCAGCAAAGGCAATATCTTTTTTCTCTTTCACATTTGACTTCAGTCAAACTTTAATTTATTTCAAATATAGCAAATAAATTAACAAGGAGGGAGTGTCACAGTGCATTTTCTCCTTAGTTGCCAAGTTTTATGCTAGTCCAAAGCCAGTGACCACCCCTGCTCCTTGTGTAATTACTACTGGACACTATACCTGCTAATCATTTTCTTCATTTATCTTTGACATTCTTTGGCCATCTAAGGGGAAAGCCATTCTTCAGAGGGTCAGAGACAGCTAGACTCCAACACAATTGTTCTTATTTGGAGGACATAATAATTACTACATGTGATGTGTTCTATAAAATATTAGATGGATTTAATTAGGTTGGGGTGGGGATTTCCCACAGCTATTCCTCCCCCCAAAAAACAAACTATGGAATTTATGCACATGGTCTCGGAGGTAGGGAGGATAGCACTTAAATTAGAGCAGCTCTGAGAGCTGCTCTAATTAAAGCGCCCAGAGTGTCACATGTATCAGTGTTCCCACACTGAAAAATGGCAGCAGGGGCAATAAGCTTTAGTGAAAACACTCCTACAGCCATTGTTCAGTATGGGTACACTAATACATGTGATGCTGGAGTCAGCTTGAGCATGGAAATTAGCACACCCCAGAAGATTCAATTAATCAAGTCTGCTCCAATGCGCTGTAATTACAGCACATTGGAACAGCCTTGATGCATGGGTATAGGCACCCCATGTAACTAGAGATCAACTAACAGTATGCTATAATACAAGTTAAAAACATAACAGAACCAGAGAATTATCCTGAGGGTATTGCATTGTTTCTAATACCCCCTAAAAATTGAAAATTAACCCTTTCATTAGTGTATCCCTTTTATGTTTATTATATCCCTCATAAATTAGCTTGTATTTATTTTTCATGGCCATTCAGGACAATGCAGCTAATACATTACTGTGTGTTTATTGTTGATAGGCTGAAGGCAACTCCAAAGAATATTTACATTAATTCATAAAATATTTTTTTCACAAGTCTCTTTCTAGAAACTGTGTAAGGTGATGTATAACTGTCACCTAAAAATAATGACATTTTGCTTTTATTATTACAAACTTTTTACACTAGAAATTCTACATTAAAGTGAAGTATAGACAAAGAGCTAAATTCATCTCTATATGACAGTTCTTTGCATTGCACAAGTGATGCATGTGATAAGTCTTAGTTTAATTTAACTGGGGTTATAAGATTGTGTGATCTATAAAATGCAAATAGCCAGAGACAATTGGTGAATCTTTTCCTGAAGTTATTCATGTCACAATTAATGATCACACTATACTTATTATGCTTTCCTGTTATGTTGTTCTGTTCTCTTTTATTTATTGTTAGCCAACATTGTGTCCTTTAAAAATTAAAAATCATTATTTTTTTAAGATGCTGTAAAATTGTGACATATACTCTAACTGAATGATGAAACTTCAGATCTTTGTCATAAAATAAAACTAATTGATCATATTTTAACTAGAAAAAAAATCTTGACGCATTTAGGGTTGTGTTTGTTTTTTTTTTTTTTCATTTTCCAAAAAGGGCACAGATGGATTTGAAAAGAGGTACTTAATTTGCAACAATGCACATATATTATTTTTCTAGATACTCACAAACCATTTATAGCTACAAGGATACATTTAAATTAATAAAATACACTGCATTTCTAAGTTTTGATATTTTTTTCCATTGTAGGTACTGGCTTAAATTCTGATCCTATGGACCAGGGGTAGGCAACCCCCGGTACGGGTGCCAGAGTGTGGCATGCAAAGGAATTTTGCTTGGAACATGTAATGAGGATGGAGCCAGGTCTCCAGTGCCACAACAAGGATAGGGCCCCTTGTGGCTCTCTTGCCATTTGCCTCTGGCACACCAATATCTTACAAATCAAAATTGTGGGTGTTTTGGGCAATCTGCCCCAAAACATTGCCAAGCCTTGCTATAGACCAGTGATTCTCAACCAGGATGCCATACCACCCTGGGATGCCCTGAGATCCTTTTAAGTGTGACATGGGTAACATTCAGTATTAGCTATTGCTTGGTGTGCAAACACACAAGATAAACCCATTTCAAATAGAAATCCATGGTGTCCAAAACATTCTAACCTGCTGGGGTCTTTCTGAGTTTTGAGCAGAAAAAAATTGTCCTATTATTTTTCCATAGCCAACAACAGCAAAAAAAAAAAAGCAACAGCAACAAATGGAAGTTAAAAGCTGGCATTTAGAGGGACCCTTGAGTCTATAATGACTGACACCAGCTATAGACTGACTTGAATAAGCAACATCAAATAACCATGAGAGGTATATTAACTTCAAATACATATTAGTGTAAAACTGGAATAATACATTTGTGAGTCAAATCCAGTCTTACATATTCAGTATGATGTTCTCATTTCTAAGAAAATCTGAATTGACTTCATTTCATAATTGAATTTTGTATAACTATGTAACTTGAATGCAAGTTTTGGTGCATCATATTGCAACTCACTGGTCTGTGTTATACACCCTTTGACTGTGTGAAAGAAAAGAAATATTAGCAAGTATTAATGGAAAAAAAATAATTTCAGTTTCTTGCCACATGGGTCAAAGACAATAATTTCTATCTAGATTTAGATTATGATCTACATCATAGCTCTCAATCTCATAGATTTCATAGACATTAGGACTAGAAGGTACCTCGGAAGATCATCCGGTCCAGCCCCCTGCCTAAGTGGCAGGAAGTCAGTCTGATAAAATTCAAGCATAGGATACAATGTTGGCTAATGATAAAAGAAAACAGAACAACATAACAGGAAAACATAATAACTATACTGTGATCATTAATTGTGACATGGATAACATCAGAAAAAAAGATTCAACAATTTCCTTTGGCTATCCATGGATCACATACATGTAATAGATTACACAAAACACAAGCATGCAAAAGTACAGCCAAAAAAAGTACATAGAGACAGACAGAAGTTAAATGATAATATATTTTATCTATTATTTTTAACATAAATTGTATATGCTCAAAAATCCATGTTGAAAAAAAGATGCAAGTTTCTGGATGGGAGAAAAAAAGTTTCAAGGTTGTTGGGTTTGTTTAATATAGAAGTGGTCTTTACGAATATTCTTGTGTGTGTGTTCCTATATGTATATATATATATGCTATATATGTATATGTATGTATATATGTATGTGTATATAATCTTTTATTTACAGTATAATTTATCAAGCCATTTTAACAGCCAATTTAGCCCTAGAGATGCACATACCCAATTGCCATAGTGAATGAACATTTATTCTGTATTGTGGAATCCTCTGCCCCCTGACCTCCTCCCCCTGGCCAATCACTAAATTGAGTATGGCTGATTAGCTTAGATATGTTGTATTTTTTGTGGAGGATCAAACCACATGACATCTTTCTTGGAGCAGTACATAGTTACTTTTTACTCTCATGGGTGAGAAGTGAAGGAATCCAATGGGTTATTAATTTCTGTTCAAACAGTGTACAGCTATTGTTAACAATGTAATACTGCACATGACTAATAATTTATTTAAACAAGCAAAGGACTGCATGCAAAAGGGTAGGTCAACAGAAGCAGATGGCCACAAAGGAAAAAAATGCCCAGAATGCACACTATCCACACTCTGAAATGAAGGAAAATGGCTGTCATGCTATCTCTGCTATGATCAATCCAGAGCATATCAACTAAATATGCCTGGTTCATATTAATAGAATGGTGGGAACTTTCCAAAGAGCCACCTAGAGTAGAGATTCCAGATTCCAGTGTAGAAGAACCCATAGTTAGTCATTTGCCTTGAGTAATTTCTCACAATACTGGGGGGGGGGGGGGAAAATTTGCACCAGTAATAGTTGATTTCTTTTTGCTTCCATGGCCAATTGAGTTCTGACAGCTCTATTAGTAAGAATATATTTCCTGAAGAAAGAAAATATGGAAATAGCAGGAAGGGCAGCACTGTAGTTATGGACATGGTCTGATACTCAGCGGGCGCATCCACACAAGCAAGCACATGCACTTTAGCAGCTCAAATAGAAGTGGTGCAAATTTGAGCTGGAGCTATTTGCCTCAGCACACATGCCCGGACATGCACTTTGCTGGGGGCAAATCGTGCCACCTGGGGCAAAGTAACTCTGCCTGGCACCTCCCAGATCTGCAGCCAAGGGGTGCTAGAGCCTGGGGCCAGCACCTGTGCTGTCCCCAGCAGTATAAAAAGCTGCTCTGGCAAGTACCTCATAGCTATTCGCTCTCAGGAGCTTCTGAGGCCAGGCTAATTGATACCTGAGGATACTACCCCTTGTGCCAGCTGAACTGCTGAAGCAGCCCTGAGAATTCCCTGAACCCTCTACCCACTGCAGCAGTCTGGCAGTGGGGGCTGCTGCCTGGCTGTGACCTGCTGTGCACCCACCAGACCCAGATGGGGACTGCACAGTCTGTAGTGGCATCTACCCCTCTGGGCCAGCTGCCAGTGAGCTGTAGCTGCAGGGTTGGCCTTAATAAGGCACTACTGCCATGTGTGCCCCTGCCTGGACATCTGGGCAGCTATCACCTGGAAGATATTTCCAGTCTGGTGGCCTGCTTTGAATTATCAAAGCATGTCCTCCTGACCCCAGTTGGCCAGGACATCAGCCACCTCCAGCTGGGTCCAATGTGCCAGCTCTGAGGAAGCAGGGTCTTGCCACTAGCTTCCTTAGCAGGAATTCTAGTGTTCCCTAATGGAAAACTGAAAAATCCCTGATAAAAAAAAATCCCAAAGTAATTTTGTAAAATATCCCGAAATCCATGTTTCTCCACAATTATAAAAAAAAGACCACTATATATAGCGAGAGAGTGTGAGAGACAGAGAGACAGTGATCAGTTGGACAATGTTTTATTGAGATATAAACTCACTAGGGGGGACCAGAAGGGTTTGGGGGAGACCTTGTTTCCCCTAGTGCCCCCTGGGATAACAAGGAATAACGGCCACAAGTTGTTGGAGAGTAGGTTTAGATTAGACATCCATAAGAACTACTTCACAGTTAGGGCAGCTAGGATCTGGAACCAACTTCCAAGGGAAGTGGTGCTGGCTTCTACCCTGGTGGTCTTTAAGAAGCGGCTTGATGCCTACCTGGCTGGGGTCATTTGAGCCCAGTTTTCCTCCTGCCCAGCCAGGGGGTTGGACTTGAAGATCTATAAGGTCCCTTCCAACCTTACTTCTATGATTCTATGATATCTATAGTGTTACATCAATTTGGAAGCCTACCAGTGTCTCCATCATCACAATAAAATGAATTCTAAATACCTATATATTTTTCTGGCCCCCACCAGGGGCTACAGCTCCCCAACAGGGGCCAAATGGCATCTGTGGGGGCTACCACCCCACTTGCAGGGCCCACATATCCCATTCCTGCTTGCTTCTCCAGCCACATAGATTGCTTCCCTGCTGGCTCCATCTCCAACCAGCTCCTGCAGCTGCCCCAGTCCTCCTCCTCCAGCCCCTGCAATGGCTGCCCCACCCAGCGCCATCCCCTACTTGCACTGCCAAGTTTGGGGGCAGGTGGAGGATGGGTCAGGCAGGGAATGGATTAGGGGGGCTTGGGGGTAGGCAGGGGATGGGGTCTGGCAGGATGGCCATCATGAGGGCTGGGGGGGTGGGGCCAGGAGGGGCAGGGATCCAGGGGGCTGGGAGAGTGGGCGGGGCTGGTGGGGATCCTCCCCACGGTCCCCTCCCTCCCTTTCCCAGCCCCCCCAAACCCCTACATACCTGCAGTAGAGCCTGGATCCATCTTCCTGCAGCTGCCATACTGCCTGCCCTGCACGGGCAGGAAGCATGCTTCAGCACCAAGGTGAGGGCCAAGCACAGAGACACTCTGGCTGCTACCAGAGCATCTTTGTGGCAGGCCCAGCCTCCAGTTGCCTCAGGGCACAGTCCAAGTCCATGCCCTGTCCCGCTTTTTTCCCTCCATTTTTTTTTTTACCTCTGTATATCTAGGGGTCTAATTTTGCCTCCATGCTGAAAACGTGCAGTGGGGGAAACCTTTTTCCATTCCCGCACATGCCTCTTACAGCATCTCAAAGGGGTTTGAGATGCTGCAAGAGGCACATGCAGGCTCACTTGGATGCAAACAAAGGGTGCAACTACACCCACACTTTACTGTGGAATTGACTAATTAGCTCCACAGTAAGGCACTACCATATACATGTGTACCAGTATTAGGGTGCAGTAGTTTAATGAATTGTACTGCCAGGGATAGTACTATCTTATAGTGCAGTTATATACTGCACTGAAGTGCATGTATAGATGGTGACCAGGTCTGGCTGGGGCACAAGGATGCAAAAGTGTAGGAGCTGCCTCTTTCCTATCCCTGCACATTAGCATCCTCATGCTCCAGCCAATCCCTCTGCTGCCCAGTGCTCACACCCAGAGACTGGGGCTGACACCCTGAACTCCCTGCCAGCCCAAGGCTGCTCTGACCTGGCTCAAATTGCAACATCTGCATGTGTACCCTCGACCATAGCAGTTTTAGCAGTTACATGTGCCATTAAGGTACCATGATAAACTGTGGTGCAAACTGTGCTGGAATTTATCATGTCACTTTAATGCCATATGTAGATGCACCCAAGGGTTTTTAGTTGAAATTAATGTTCTACCCCAGACAACTCTACACAATACTTCCCTACATCACTGGGATTGTAATGATGAGGAATTCATAAATAATTGAGAGGTCTTAGGTGCTATTATTTTGGTATATTTCTCTCTCTTCAGTGAAGCTACTTCTTACATGCATAAATTTGTCACATCATGGATATATACAGTTTGGATATATATGCATCATGGCTATATACACAGAAACTTAGATGGAACCTAGGCAAACTTGGATGGAAGGAAGGACATTTCAATATTTGCCTACTTTCAGACAATGCCTCCACTTTCATCAGAGTAGTTCCTCAGAAAGCTACATTTGGCCTTATGAGCATGCTCAAAGGCAAGCCAAATTGATCACCTAGGTACTTTGTTCCTATCTAAGCTCTACTGCAGGGGTGGGCAATTTTTTTGAGTTTTGCTGAGCTGTTGAGGGCCACACACATAAAATGAATGTGGTTAATTAAATAATCAACAAATCAATAAATTAATTAATCAGTGTTAATGAACTGACTAAACTAGGCACTAGGCAAACACCATTTATTAACATTTCTTCTTTGTTTTCTTGATTGATTGATTAATTAATTAGTTAGGGGCATCATTCATTTTGAATGGGATTTACTGCTATGCTGGGAGGGAGGGGGTTTCACCATGTCTGCTCCCCTCCTGTGGCCTCTTGGAGTATAGAGGGTAGGCAAGAAGGTGCCTGTTCCCACTGGCTATGGGTGTGAGTGTGGTGGAAGACCATTGGCAAGGGAGTATTTCCCTTTCCAATGGTGTGCTGCCTTCCTAACCAGGTATCTGCTGACTTCTCTAACCAGGGGAAGGAAACGCTACCCAGCCCTACACTTTATGCCAGGCTTCCAGAACCCCCTGTGTGCCCCTGACTGCAGTTCTATAGCCACCAGACCAGAAAGCAGGGTCCTCTCTCAGAAGTGCTGCATCACCTTGTACCAAACCATGCCTGGAGCTGGGATCACCCTGCAAATTGGGCTTGTTCTGAAGCTGGAGCCATGCCCTCCTTGAGCCTGTGGACCACTGCACTCTAGCTGTAGTGCTGTACCTGCTCACAACCCCACAGCATCCCTGCTGTGTTGCCTGGCCCATCCCAGGGGTATGGGAAGGGGTGGGCAGGAGAAGGGGTTGTAAGAAATTGGGTGAAGGGGTGAAATCTGCCAAGTTTCCAGTGAGTGAATAGGAGGGGCTGTGTTGCAGCAATGGTGGTGGCAGGAGAAGTGGAGGAGGAAGTAGCTGTGCTCTGCTCTGCCAATGGGCATCTGAATTTATATTTAACCTGGTACCAGGCACATCATTTTATTTTTGCACAAATCTAGGGAGCAGGAGAAGTAGCTGCATCACTTACCTTCACTCAACGTGCTCTTCCAGAACCCTGGGGATGCCATATTTCAACATAGGGTGCCAGTGGTGATACAGGTCTACCCAAAACTTATCTAAAGGCCAAACAGAATCAATTGGTGGGATGGATATGGCTAGTGGGCCATATTTTGCCCTCCCCTGTTGTATTGTGATTAGTATTTGTGAGGAACTTATGTCCCCTGAAAGACTAGGTCTAATTCACATCCTCCTAGATCCCACTCCTTTCTTCTTGGACCCTTTTTATGGTTATTGTTGAAAAGAACAAAAAATATCCCTAAATTCAGGAATTCATAACCAAGGTATCCCCACTACCAGGGGGATGATTTGCCTTCTGGTGCCAAAATCTTTTATTCTTGGCTTCTCAGTAATCCATCTTCAATAGGAAGGATGGAAGATTCACCCACCCAAAATATCTGTAACCTGGTGGTTGGGGTACTGTCCCACAGGAAGTAGGAGATGTAAGGCCTGAATCACCTCAGGCTGTAGAATATCTGGAAATTATCTCTCTCATTTCGTCAGTGTATACTCTAACAACTAAAGTTGGTGTCATCACTCTCATCAAACTCCTAACTCTCAGAAAGAGGACTTACCTGACATTTTGGATTGTAAGTGAGCAGAGGTGTCTAATTGTACAGACTAAGCCAGCTTTTGAAAAGGAGGAAATTCAGGCACGCTCTTGTGCTTAGTGTTTCCTGTTGACTAACTCAAGACTCCAGGTGCCAGGAAATATATGAAGCCTGCTAAGAGATAACACCAGGACAAGAAAAAGGCTAGGAACACAAGGAACCAAAAGAATTGTGGAAGCCTTAAAAGGGATAAGAGAAGATCAGACTGAAGGGGGATTTAATAGCAGCCTTCAACTACCTGAAGGGAGACTGCAAAGAGCATGAAGCTAGATTGTTCTCAGTGGTGGCAGATGATAGAGCAAGGGGGTATGGTCTCAAGTTGCAGCAAGAGAAGTTTAGGTTAGATATTAGATAGAACTTTCTCATGAGGATGGTAGCAAAACACTGGAACAAGTTACCCAGAGAGGTCATGGAATCTCCATTGTTGGAGGTTTTTAAAACTCATCGAAACAGAGCATTGGCTCGCATGATATAGTTGGGGACAGTCCTGCTTTGATCAGGGAATTGAACTAGATGACCTCCTGAGGTCCCTTCCAACCCTAAATTTCTATGATTATGTGACTATATGCTCATGGAAGGACAGCAGTTATTTGAAGGAACCTGACTATAATGCACAATGTTCTTTGATGATGTCTGAAAATCATAACCATGTTAGAAGGTATACATTTAGGTAAAATGGACATACATACAGGATATACAGGATACTTGATTTTTGCCTTTTTTTTTTTTTTTTTTTTACCATCTTCACAAGTTGGATTCCCAATGAAAAAGTATGCTGATACAAAATCAACATTATTTTGGCTTGAGAAGTATGTTTTGGGACACTATTCCCTATTAGCTACAGAATCCCAAAGGAAAGACTTGAAGGGGTGTAAACTTCATAAGACTTTCTAGGTAACAATATTGCTATAGTTTAACATTTATAGTGACATTCTATTCCATCCTTGTTGACTAAATGGATTTTTTTGTCACGTACATGGACTTCTTGGCATTTATACACTCAGAGGAATTGCATCCCTAGATATTTAACCTTCCATGTCATCTAATTTCTGGTCTAGGGCATGTAGACAGTGATATATATGCATGCAGACTGGCCATACTTAGAATTAGCCAGGGCACATATGCATGCCCCTTGTGGATGTGTAGATGCACAGAAATGGAACTGAACAAACCCATTGCTACCAGATTCAGGAATGTACAAAGACCAAGGCAGATTGCTCAGTTTTTTGGCATTCACCTGGGAACCTTGATGACCTGGGTTATAGACTCAGAGGGAGCTTAAACCTGGGCCTTTCTGATTTCTCAGAACACCACTCTAACGATCACACCACAGGCCAGGCATTATCCAAGGTTTTCTTTGGCACCCCTTTTGAAGTTGGTCCTGTGATAAGTCACAAGAGGGTGGTGGAAACATGTGGCCTGAGAGGAAAGGAGTAAGGCAGTGTGTGTGTAAGTTAGTGGGTTGCTGCTAGCCTAGGAGGAGGGGGCCTTCAAATGTAGCCTGGGCCTTTCTCTCCAATGGGTTGGAAACCTCCCCTCTGCACTGCCCTCCATTTTTTCCAATGACTATTATTGGCTCAACTTCAAAAAGAGCATGGTAGAAAGGAGTAAATAATTCCTGACCTATGGAATAGTATAACTGTGTCTATGCTGTGCTAGTATCACTGAGGCACCAAACTTGGCAAGGTACCCAGGTGCCTTCTTTGCCCCAACATCAGTACAGACCGTATCATCCACAGATCAAATAACATGGATCATAACATTCAAAATGTATTCACTTGCAATTTTCCCAGTGTCATACACACCATCACCTTTCACAATGCCTCTCTGGTGTGTACATTGGGCAGCTTTGTAACTCCTTTTGTTCCTATAGATTTATTGCCTGCTTGTTTGCCTCTCCCAGTCCTGCCTCCCTTCCCCTTCCCTTTCTCTCCTCTCTCCCTCTCTGCCCTTCCCTTCTGCCTTTTCTATTCAATTTTTCCTGTTCATAGCTTTGTGCATGTCTTTTCAAAGTATCTGATGAAGTGAGTTTCAGCTCATAAAACCTTGTGCTATAAACAGACAGACAGATCTATCAATTGATCAATCAATTGATCTACTTTCATTAGTTTATGAAGTGAAAATCTACCCTGCTAAATCAGAGAAACTCAGCTTCTAGATGAGAAGGCCCTAGAACACATGGCCCATTACTTGCTGCTGGTAATATTGGAGTCACCCTTGATTTAAGATATTGTTCTCTCCCAGCTTACTCTAAAAATCCAGTAGACTGTCAATCCTATCTATTTTAATGGAATTTTGAGAGAAAAAAGATCATGGGAAAAATTAGAATCTATTGGTTGGGTAGGTTATTTTTAATTTAGTTTTTTGTGATATTTATTCATGGATAGTTAATTTTGGCTATAAGGCTGCTATTTTTTGTGAATTTTGTTAAGAGCTACATTTTTAGAATTTGTCAAATGTTCTAGAAAATTCAATTAATGTATTTTTGCTTTTATACATAAATCAAACAATTTCTTCTTAAACAAAAGCATTTGTTTAAATCCTTCCACCACAGTGCCTGAGTTACCTGCCAGGCAGTCTGTTAGGTAGCAGCCCTGGCTGTTGTCTCTCAAGACTCTTTTTCATCTCTTCGTGGCTTTCCTTTCTTTACTTTCCAGACCGCTTGTCTCCAGGTGTTGCTGCTTGTGTCCATTTGGTCAATAAACATTAACTCATTGTTTCCTCAAGAACCTATCCCACTCCCCCCCAGCTGAGCATTTAAGGCAAATCATCACAGCTTTACTTCAATTACAATTTAATTTGTTATTTCCAAGTGTATAAGCTAGCCAGGGAAAGCAAGGAATGCAAGATTATTTTTATATATAAATATTTAACCTAGATGTATTACAAAGAGCATCTTAGTCATTCACAGAGAGTAATTATTTTAAATTCCTGCCTTATCAGGAAGTTAATAGTTATTCAGCATTGTCTACTACTACTATTAATTATGTATTATTAGTACAATTATTACATTGTCCATTCCTCACTATATTTTATACAAAAACATATTTACTAGAACTAGAGTCTACACTAGTTTCCAGGTGATATTCAAGGTGTTGGTTTAGACCTGTAAGGCCCTAAATGGTCTCAGCCTTACATATCTAAGGGGGCACCTTCCCTCTTTTGCCCCATCATGATCCCTAAAGTCAGCTGAGAGCAACCTCCTGTAAGTACTGTCAATATTCCAAGTCTGCTTGGCAAAAATCCATGGGAGGTCATTCTCATTTGTCTCTCCTCATCTTTGGAACTTCCTCCCTCTTGAGTCCTACCAGAACCTGAGCCTGAATATCTTTCAGAAGCTCTGTAAGACATTGCTATTTGGACAGGCATTTAGCAAACAAATATATGTTAAGATATCATTAAGGGGATCTATGTTTTATGTTCATAGTCTGGTTTCCTTTTCAGCTGTTTCCAGCTTTGAAGTTGTTTTGCTCTTCTGTATCTCCCCTAGTTTATAAATTACTCTCTTCTTTTATTATAAACTGCCCTAAGTCTGTGTTGGGAAGGACAACATATATATTGAATGAGTGAATGAATACATACTTTCTGTGATGTTTTTAAGGGAAAAAAAAAATCACAATGTAATTGTATGAATAGAGATTATGGCAATAGAAATATTATATCTAAAATTCATATAGGTCTGGAATCTTACTGGAGTTTTTTTTTTTTTTTTTTTTTTTCTGTTTCTCATTAGAGCTTGAGGCATCTGGATGCTCATAAACTTTTGGGCCCTATCTGACTTCCATTCATGATGCACCATGAAAATTGCATTTGTGGTCTGTGTCAAAAAACACTGCTTGTAGATTAACAGGGGAAATTATAGCTGGTTACTATTACTATATTAAAAAAAAAAAAAAAAAAAAAAAAAAAAGTTTGATAGAATTGCCCATGGTACACTGATAAAACAGTTATGTGGTAGTAGGGTGGCTACTGTAGAGGACATTCTTGTTGTTTTCTGTTACTCTGTCCTCTATTGATATGAAACCAGATGCCTTTATGTCCTCTATTTTTCTCTTCAAGTCAGAGGACATAAAGGGACCTGGTTTCATATCAATAGAGGAAAGGGGACAACTGAACTCTCCTCTATGATGGCCACCCTACTTGGTGGATATTCATAGTATCACTCTTAATTGGTTCTCCTCTTTCCTAACAGGGATGTTACAGGGGGTGGTGATGTGCAAGTGCTCATCGTTCCTTAAGAACTTTTCCTATAGAGTCCCATGAAGGCTCCATCTGATTGCCCCTAACTCTCCACTCCCATTCAATGTTCATATGAAGCTACTGGGAGAGAATGTGAAAAGGTTTGGAGTGAGATTCTATCAGCATACAGATGTTGTCCAACTCTTATCTGACCCAGGCCCCACATCTTAGACTTTTATGCAATGCCTGGCTGCAGTTGTGGATTTAACGGGTGAGGCATTTGAAGCTGAATCCAGACAATACAAAGTGAGCATGGTGATCAGCCCAACTTTTGACAGGGCACGGTCACCAAAAGCACATAACTCCAAGGTCCGAAGTCTGCACAGTAGATTTTTGGGAGCAATTTAAGGTGCTGGTTTTGTCTTATAGGGCCCAAATTGTCCATTGCCTACATAGCTAATGGACCACCTTCTTTTTGCTCTGAAGCTGAGAGTAACCTCCTGTTTTTACCATCACTCCAAGTTGGTTTGACAAAAACATTAGGAGACTGTTTTCAGGAGTGTCACGGCGGGGTCCTGTAGGAGGGCCGTGATCTCCTTAAGGCCCCCTCTCCATGCCAAGTTGGCCCAAGGGCAGCCTCTATTTCTCGCCCGCCACATCTTTGATGGTTTAAATTGGTTGGGAGGCTGCCTTACACCCTCTCGGACTCGTCTCTATGTTGACTCGTACTCAATGGTTTCCTGGACTCCTCGTGGGTCTTGTCTTACAAATGGGTGCTTTGGGGCACCCTAGACTTATGGGCTATGTGTGGCTCCAACCACCCCTGATACCACGCCCCAAGCCTTGCAGTTGGAATCGATGTTGGTCTGTCTCTCTCTCTTTCTATGTACACTGCCGCCCCCTCCTGGGGCTCTCCTCGCCCTCTCTTGGGGCTCTCTCAATAGTGCCCCTTCTCTGGGGCTCGTCGTGCCCGCACTGGGCTTCTTGATAACACCCCCTCTCTGGGGCTCGTCGTGCCCACACTTGGACTTCTCAAATATTGCCCCCTTCCTGGGGCTCTCCATGCCCACACCTGGGCTTCTCAATGTTGCCCCACTTTCTGGGGCTCACTGTGCCCAACTTGGGCTCCTTCAATTAGGCGCTCTCCTTTCTGGGGCTCGCCACACCCACACTAGGGCTTCTCAAATGCCCCTTCTCTGGGTGCCAGGATCCTCACACTCCACTGTGAGGCCCCTTTGAGGATACTGCGCCCTCACTGGCTCTGGGGTCCCCACGCTGCTGTGGGTTCCCCCTGACAATACTGTGCCCGCACTGGCACTGGGGCCCCACACCACTGTGGGTCTCTATGAGGCCTCCTCCAACCCCTCATAGCCTCACCCAAACCACCGGTGTAACAACAAAACAAAAACACAAGCCCCTAGGCTACAACATAACTATAAGCCGCCTGGCTATAACCACATTGCTCCGACACCTTAGAGCTGCCTTCTTTTATCTGGCTTGAGCTGTACCTGCGGGTCTCGCCTCTTAACTCCAGGAGCTCCTGCCCTTCTGGCTGCTGGCAGGGAACTCCCAGCCTGGCCTCAGCCCTGGGCTTTATAAGAGCCAGGCCTTGCCCCTTACCATCAACTGACCACTGTCAGGTGTGGGTCATTTGCTGCCTCTAGTTGCCCTGGCAACCTGCAGCTGTGCTTCTTATCCACTGCTAGGGCTTTTTCTCTAGCAGTTTCTGCCCTCTAGGAGCAGGGCACCTCAGTGCTCTGCGACAAGCAGTTATTCCTTAGCTCTGCAATTCTCTCTGCCTTGAGGCCTACCAGAATAATAGTGATAAAATCGTAGGAAAGTAGAGGTGGAAGGCACCTTCAGAAGTTGTCTAGTCCAACCAACTTCCTGAGGCAGGCTAATCCCTATCCAAAATATTCCATACACATCCTTGTCTAACATATTACTAAAACTACACAACCAGTCTTGTCACACAGCTGAAAAGCATAGCACCCTGACCTGCCACAGTGGAACAACAGCATTCAGTGTCCTGCAAGTGCAAGGGTAGTTAAAATGCACTTGAAATATCCAAGGAAGTGGGCCATACCCATCACTACAGAGGAAGCCAAAAAACCTACAGTCTGTACCAATTGGACCACGAGGGAAAATTGCTTCCAGATTCCAAAAATGGTGATCAGCAGGGATCCTGGTTTTCTCTAATAAAAGCAAAGACCCTATTTTTGGACTAAAAAAAGTGACCCTAAATCCACAATTTTCTGTGATTAAAATGAAATGCCACACACACACGCACACACACACACACATATATCTCTTATATCATAAAGGGATAGTCTGTCTGTCTGTTTATCTCTAATGCTCTTGGAGCACTCTTGATTGGTTAGTGAAACAACAGATCAGAGTGCAGAGTGCTGCCATGATGGAGGACATGGAGCAGTGTGGTGAGGCCAGCACTGCTGGCCTTGCCTCCCTGCTCCCCGCCCTGCCATCATGGCGATGCTCCACCACCTCTGAGGAACATGGCCGGGGGGGAGGGGCATGAGTGACCAGTGCCTCCTGAATCTGGTGGAGAAGCACTCACAGAAGCCACCAATGGTGGTGGCCCTGTCAGGGCAGGCACCAGCCCTGCCAACAACATCAGGGTCAGGTATCGGGGGGGGCACTGGACCCCATTGGGGGGGATGTGTACCCCCATTCACCCCCAACCAGCCACCTATGGGGAGGGGGCAAGGCCAAAGATGCTGGAGGTGGCAGTAGTGTGGGGTGCTGGCAGAGGAGGATGGAGGGGACAGCAGGGCTAGCTTCCTCCTACCCCACTCCTGGGAGGTGGCTGTGGCATGGGGTGGTGGCTTTTCATCCCTGCCTGCTCTCCCCTCCCCCATCCTTAGCAGGCAATTTGCTAGTGTGTGTATATATGTATGTATGTATATATACATATGTATGTATGTGAGTGTATACACACACACATACACACACATACATATATACGCCAAACATTTTTCTACTGTATTTAACTGCTAAGAGGCAATGTCCTATCACACTCTATGGCATAGATGTTCATATCAGTGTTACCCTATGGCAACATAATCCTTCCTGCAGCATGGAGAATTATTCATCAAGGTCATCCATACAGCTCCTTCCAACATACCAAACATCATGTCCTGTTTTTTTTTTTTTTAATTAGTCTGCCTCAGCTCCTGTTCAGGTTCTTAATGATATGTGAGAAGTCTTGGTCATACACATGCATTTTATTTACCAGGGATGGATGAATGTGTGTGTGTGTGTGTGTGTGTATTTGATCATGAAAAAATGTGGATTTGGGGTTACGTTTTTTTGTATTAAATTCCTATGGATCACCAGGGATCCTGGTTTTCTCAAAATAAATAAATATTATATAATTTTATAAATAAATAAATAAATCCCCAATTTTAAGATTTAAAAAGTAACTCAAAATCCACATTTTTTCATGATTCAAATAAAGTACCACAATACATATATATATATATATATATATATATATATATATATATGAAGTCCTGATCATCAGAAACACCTAAAAGGACCAAGTCCATAACATCACAACCTAAAAGGACCAAGTCCAGAACATCACAAAGCCATTGCTAAAAGTAGTCCAGAGCATCAAAAGCATGTCACTAGTAGTCCAGAAACTCTTCCTAAGCACATTTTAAGTAGTATCCCTGAATATTTGCAGAAACATAGACCTGGTAGTAGCCCAGAGCATCAAAAGCACAGCAGTGGCAGCCCAGAGCTTCTTCAGAAACATGCACTGAGTGGAAGCACAAAGCATCTCCACAAAGTGAGGGGCTACTAGCCCCAAGCATGTCAAACAGCATTATGGAGGAAGTCCAGAACATCTGAAGCATCTTGGAGGAGGCAGCAGAGAAGGTACCCTGAGGAGACAAGTAGCAGATGACATGATACCTCATCACAGAAGCATGTACAATGGGATGAATGGTGGGTCTATACTCTTACTGAAACCACATTTGCAAATACTCCCGAAATGTTAGATATAATATTATACTTATGACTGTTTTAAAAGAATAATAATTATGTAAATACTAAAGCACTTGAGAGCTAGGTATTATATTATTTCATTATGAAGCGAGGTAGGAAAAATGTATCTGCTAGTGTAACCATCAGTTCTTACACTGATTAGAGAAGAAAGGAATAATGAAACCATATGAATGAAACCATGTGAATGGTGAATGAAACCATATATATATATATATATATATATATATATATATATTTCCAAGTACATGTATATCTATATGTATATCTATATTTATATCTATACACAGGGTAATCCCTAGAGGGCGGTGAATTGGGGTGATCACCCCAGGCCCCGCTTTTTGGGGGGGCCACATGGAGCCAGGCAGTGACTCTGTGCTTCTGCCGGCTTCATGCCTGGCTGCTTGGCACTCAACCCCCACTGCTGAATCTGCTGCTGGCTTCCTTGCATCCAGGGGTGGAGCCCCGCACCCTGACTGGGTCGTCTCTGTATATAGATATAGATATAGATCTCTCTCTCTCTCTCTCTCTCTCTCTCTCTCTATATATATATATAAGTGGTGTTTTATTTTAATCACAGAAAAAATTTTGGGTTACTTTTTAAATCCAAAAATTAGGGATTTTTTTTTATCAAGAAAACCAAACTCCCTGATGATGATGACCATTATATAGTGATTATATAGTTGAACTGTGCAAGTTACTCTTTTCCAGTGATACATTCTGTGTTGTAACTAACATGGCACATCATCTTCTGAGAGTTGTAATTTTGTATCCTGTCTTCTTAAGGCTTGCAAATATCTTTGATCATATTTAATAGTTATAAACCAATTCCATCACTAATTGAGAATTTTTAAAGATCTTTACCCAGGACAATTCCCAGAAAAAAAAAAAAACTGTCATACATAATTTACTGACTGGAGTACTTTTTAAAAGAAATCTAGTTATTCAGTGTGGTTAACTATCCAGCAAAACTTGGATCTTTTAGGGTACAAACAGTTATTAGCAAAATAAGTAGATCATCTGTGCCAAGATATGTCCCAGCACAGCTGATCTGCTTCATTGGGTGAGAGGCATTTGACTTGTTGTCCCACCCATTTATCTTGTAGGGCAAAAGGCTACATGTTCCCAGATGCATTCTGGGAATCTTCAAGGTGAGTCTCTGAAAGTAAGGATTCCTCAGCTTTCCCTGCTTATAGAGGTGCACCTGTAGACCATAATGAGTAAGTTTGATACTCTGGTGCAGTCCTGGGCCTGGGACTGTCAATCAGTTGATTGGTGGTTTCAGTTCTGGGATCATCCCAGAGTAAATTTGGTGCAGTACTGGGGTTGGGCCACTGTTAGCTGATTGGCATTCCCAGCCCTGGGACCACACTGGCATGCTGACAGGAACCTGGAAAACCCTAAAGGGGGGAACCCAGGCAAGCATTCCTGGTGCTTCAGAAGCCCAGTTCTGTGCACCTCAGGAATGGGAATTCCTGGGGCACAGTGGACCAGGTCCCTGAAGCACTGGGAGTGACTGTCTGGAGTAGCTGTACAGTGTGGGCAGCTCCAGGCTGACTACACTCTCCCAACATAAAACCAGCAAATATCTGCCTCAATAAAGCACATCTATTGATAAAATTTAGGGTGTAGCCACAAATTTGGGGTATTTGTGGTACACAAGTGGTATGGACATTTGTTTGCTTGGCTTTTGTGCTGCCATTAAAAACGTTATAGAAGCTTAAAAGTGACATCTATTTCCACCAATTACACTATACTACATTTAGTACTGTAAACAGTACTAAATGTAGTACTAAGTGTCCAATTAACATTAAGCACTGTTTCCAATTACACTATACTACATTAAAAAATTGTCATAAATATGACTTATTGACTCCAAAATTGTCAGTGAATTTTAAACTTATGCTGCAAAATATGGAGTTTCCCTCTGTAAGTGGAGATATACCCAAAGTTCAGACTGAAATCTTGATAAATATCTGAAATAAATTAAAGTGTTTGCTGAAGTTTGAATTAATTATTTTAGTTCAGACATACTTCTAAAACTGAGTGAGAAGAAATGTTTTTTTTAGTTTTTTTACAAATAATGTTAGATATGAGTAGCAACACCACACCAACAATCTATTATTTGTCCAGCTCCATTCAAACAAATTAAAAGCTGAAATAATATTTAGATCACTATATAATAACACACCACTAAATGTCATCCCATTACAAAGTTAGTTTTGTACTGAGCTCAGTATTTTGTATCTGACCAAAATATAAGTTATTTTAATCAAAACCTACTTTCCAGAAAGACAGTCCATTTTGATTGCAGTGGTCCAACTTCAGGTGAATAGGAATGGTTCCCACAAATGTGTGATCTCTCTAATTAATTTGGGTGGATGCCCTGTCCCATTAAATAGATAGGAATTGTGCATTAAGGAAGACTTTTAAAGGTAAGATGCAAACAAAAATATAATAAATTATTTTAGCAAGAACTGTGAGGTTAATTTCTCATGTTAGGCATAATTTTTATTTAACAAATTTCAGTGCCTTAATGAAATATTTAAACATGCATTTATACTACCTACTTAATGTGACATTTGTTCAGGAGGAAATATTTTAGTTACAGGAATAGCAAGTTCTTTTTGAAGTGAAGGGAATGAATATAATGGGCATACTTTACCTTTTTCAATCATTGTTATAGTTCTTTGAATTACTGAATATTGTATCTAGTTAAATAAACTGAACTAAAATCCAATGATATCCCTTTACACTAAAAGGAAAATGTAAATCCTAGTCATTTTCAGCATGCTCTCAGTACTGAATGTTCAAAATAGTTAACATTATACTTTACTAATGCTAAAAACTATTTAAGGCAAAGGAACAGCTACAGCATTTTCATTCCCATATTCATGTAAAAGCTGATCATCGCACATCTTGGGCTTTTATATATTTAAGGTCTAAAAGAGGTTTGTTGTGTCTTTCAATTTTTTTTCCCCTTGACTTTCATCTTTGCACAGAGAGCTAATGGGGAAAAAATGTAATCTCACAATGTATATATATATTTTTCAGGAAGTGAGAACCTGTATTGTAATGATGACCAGGGATCCTGGTTTTCTCTGATAAATCAATACATTTCCCTTGTCTGGAACTCTGCCATCCTGGATGGAGCTCATTGCAAAACTGCAAAATCCATGGGTTTCTCCAGTGAAATGAGAAATTCGTGTTTGCCTCTGGTAAAAGGCAAAATCTGTGGCTTACTTAGTTTTTCCATGGGAAATGAGAAACCTGGATCCCTGATGATCAGTCTTTTAAGTAAGAGCTATCTGACCACAGATTCAGATGAACTCTTTCATAGCAAAGCATTCACTGACTTAATACCTTAAAAAAAAAAAATCTCTGTCCCTTTTGTAAGGGAAGCCTGATATGTGGAAAGGACAGTTTAATTGAATTAATTATGCATTGGTGGATAAAAGGGTGATGGGGTGGGGGACAGACATTTCTGAATAGAATATCTTGCTGGAGAGGTTTTTGAATTTTTAGCATTATCTTCTCACAGCATCACATGATAACCCATCAGTTGAAAAACAGTATGGCATAAATTCTTAATGATTAAGCTATCTTTCTTACAGGTGTCTAGGATTACCATACATCGAGGTGTTCCCTCGACATGTCCTCTTTTTCAGCCTTCTGTGCTGTGTCTGGGTCGGTTTTTAAAAAAATAAGAGTAAATGTCCAAGTTCTTTTTTTACTTTTCCAGGTTGGCTGCTTGAGACTGCTTGGGGCTGGGAGCAGTGGGCAAGGTGACTGGCTGTCAGGGTCAAATGCTCCTTGCGCATGCTCCAGTAAGCCAGGTGAAGAGACAGTGTGTGTGTGTGTGTGTGTGTGTGTGTGTGTGTGTGTGTGTGTGTGTGTGTGTGTGTGTGTGTGTGTGTGTGTACGCACCATGGGAGCTGCTTGGGCAGCAGGGCTGGGGTGGGACAGGGGTCTGAGGGTCAGGAGTGAGGTGCACCACAGGGCTGGAGGGGTAGGGATCTGTTGGCTGGGAATGAGGAGAGACTGTGGGGGCAAGGGCTTAGGAGCGAGGGGCAAAGGAAAGGCATGAGCATATCAGTGCTCCCCCCACAATAATGCTCCCACCTCTTATCCCCCGACTCTCCCCTCCTCCCTCCACTTCCCAGGTGTCCTCTTTTTTGATGCTGGGAATATGGTAACCCTAGAGGTGTCTCCATCTGCTCCAGCTGCTTCAAGTCCTTGACTTTTGAGATGGATCTTATGGTAGTCTTTTCAGCTGGCTAGAGAAGAAATGTAAATTGTCACTCCAAATGTTTCTCTGCCCTAGATATCCTTAAGGAAATAATATTTCTAACAGAACACTTACTGCAGAAAGGGTCAGTACATTTGGGAAAATGGTTTGAAGAAATCACAAGCAAACTCACTTTACCCCTTTCTTTAACATTTGTTAATGAATATTAATGATTCTAAAATAAACTGAGCAAAGCATACTGGATTTTTTGACTATTCAGTAGGTTTTTGTTTGCTTGTTATAATGCTGGTGAATGGCACCAATGCCTCAAAGAGGATCCAAAGTGTAATATTTCATTTCTATGCATTTTATTTTCCAGAGCTGTAAACATTCAGAAATCTGATCTATATTGCATGTGCCCTCTCTTCACCTGAAAGCACAGTCAAAGAGCAGTAAATTTAGGGCCCTGTTATGCCCTCCACTGTGAGCAACACAAATGTTGATTGGTGTTAGGGCCTTGTTACATGGTAATTCTGGGCAGCTTCTGGAGCTCTTAACTCCTCCATTGTCCACACATTAACACCTTAAGGTGGTTTTAAGCACTCATTATGGAGCTCAAAATTATGCCACTCCAGGGCAGGATTTTCTCTGGCTTGCACTATGCAGCTCCTGTTCACTTAAGGTGTGGCTACTCCTCACAGATGTGCCACCCAGGTTGAAGATCTCTCACATCACTCCCCATAGAGCAGGGACAGACCAGCCATCCAGTGGCAACTCACAGCTACACCTAGTCCTACCCCTGCTCATAAGCCCTCTAGTGGCAAATAACAGCTGTGGTGGGGGGGGGGGGGGGACGGGGACAGTTCAAGAAGGTTACTAGTCTGAATGTGACTGCTCCAAATTCCAAGTTAGCACTAATGTTGATTGACATTTGTGTAGCTCACAGGGTAAGGTGTAACAGGGCCCTTGGTGCTAACTTGAGTGTGGAGCAGTCACACTTTAGACCAGCAGGGGCCTGAAGGACTGAAAGGAAAGAATTCCCACCCCCCATTCAAGGCTTCCTCCAGTTCCTTCCCCTCCCCCCCCCCCCCGCCAGTTCCAGGGCTTCTCCCTTGCCCCTCTGGGTTTCATCCTGGTCCCCCTGCCTGCTACCACCTACTTGTAGGTGCTCAGCTATCTGGCCCAAGGGAGAAAGCAGGTTATGGTTGATCTGCCTGCCCAGCAGCTGATGCTGGGCTGCTGGTCTTCTCAGAACTGAACCTTTCCAGAGCACTGTGGCAGCAGTGGCCAGGCAGGAAAGTTAACCCTTCCCTGCCTGCTCTCCTGGGACAGACACCCCAGGCAGCAACAAGTAAGGGAGAAGGAGCAGCATAGATGTGGGACTCTGGGGAGGGATGATAGCAGGCCCAATCCAGGCCAGCATTGGAGGGTGGGGTGTTTACATTATTGTGTACCCTAGAGTGGTTACACCTTGGTTGAGCATGCACTGGGTAGCAGATCATTAAAGATAATCCTGCCCTGGATTGGTGTAACTTTGAGCTGCCTAAAGAGTGCTTAAAGCTGGGTGTTAAAGTCATGTGTTAATGTGCAGACAATCTGGGCTAAGACTTCCATGACTGACCCAAAATTACAGTGTAACAAGGCCCTTAGGTTGGTACGGCCTGCTCAAGCTTAAAATTCCTGTTGAAAAATGTTTAAAACTAAGAACTTCTTCAGAAATTCTATTTCATCTTTGTAAAAAGAAAGAAAAGAAACTGTAACTGGCAAGGCTAATCAAACTTAGTTTCCCTAGATAAGAACTGATACCTGATAGACTCATAGAATTATTAAGAAACCTACAAGTTTTTTTGTACCGTTTGTTCTCAGATATCAAACCTCCTGCAATTGTCTCAAAGTTAAGGTTCTCAGACTGTCTTGTTTACTTGAACCTTATGCTTTATGATTAGAACTGTACTAGGACTCTCTTTCCAGTGATAAGTTTTGTAAGTTTTAAGAAGGATATTTACATAAATTGCATTTGACATACATTTTGTGATAAGTTTAGCAATCATAGGATTAGCATTTTGATAGTATTCATTCAACTGCTTGAATTAAAGCAGGAAACAATTTATAACTGAACAAAATGAAAAAAGAACCATAGTCAATATAACACATTAGTAATTTTAGAATTAAACCTATAAAATATCTTTATGAAGATCATTCAAGTTAAACATTTAATTACTTTTCATATTCTGACAATTATTAGATGCATAGGCTAATTAATTAAAATTAGCAAATATATAATTAAAACAAAATTATCTATGGTAATAATTTAGTCCTTCTGTGATGGCTCCAAGCTCTTGCAAATTATAAGGGCAAATTATAAGTAACAAAGTAAAGTCATAAGAACAGAAAAATGAGTTATAGACAAGGACAATATCTGAGTATGAAGTTGAGCTTAATTTCCTCATGGAAGTGGTAGAAACCAAAACCCAAATCTAGACATATATCAAAAACTCAAATCTAGACATAGAAGATAGACTAGAAATAAGATTTGAAGTTTTAAGTGTGGGTAATTCACTACTGGAACAAAATATCAAAGGATAGTCTGCATTTTTATCCCATTAAAATGTCCAAGGAAGACTAAATATCTTTCTAAAAATCTATGACTGATATTTCTCCAGAGGAGGTAAATTATCATAATTGTACCTCTCTGTCTTAGAAATCAACATATGTAAGCATAAAACTAGATTGGGCAAACCGCTGCCCACCTAAATTTTAAGAAACAATTCTGGACTAGCAGAACCATAGGGATCTAATGAGCAGAATCCTATTCACTTTGTGCTCGAATGATGCTTACCCTTCAGTATTCTGGTACTTACACATGGATTGTAATCCTACATTACATGAAGTGTGGATTCATAAATGGATGAACTGCTACTGAGCAGGTGCAATAGGCTTCACTCTGGTTGGCTAGGGATATGGCTCCTTACAGACAAAATTCAGTGTAAATCCAGAAATTTTATTCTGATATTATGCTCACTCAGAGTGTGTGATCACAAAGTTTTATACCTAACAAGCTAGTGTGCAGCCTACTATATATACTCAGTAGCTGTGTGGACACTTGTACATACACGCTGCACAGGGTATAGGATAGCAAATTGTATATAAGGGCCAAAAATGTCAGCAACATGATTGGAAAACTGCCACATGGTATGTAAAGCAAAATAAGATTCTTATCAACATGTATTTTCTATATCAAATTCTTTTTTTTTTTGTTTGTCATAAGATAGTTAAATTATGCTGTGCACATCTACATATACAAATGCTGCTAGATAGGTACACTACAGAGTAATTTACTCCAGGACTAATTTTACGCTGGAGTAAAAATCCACCCTGGGAAGGCATCTACATGTATGTGAATTTGGGAGCATATTTTCTTTCGCCCTCCTCTATAGCCCTGAAGCAGCCAGAGGGGTGCTCCCACCCTGCTTTACCAGGGCTGGTTATGAACTGTCCCAGCCAGCTCCTGGCTTTGGTGGGGAGCTCTCCCTGTGCTCCCCAGTGTATGGAACCCACCCTGACACCAGACACCTCCTGCTGGAAGGGAGCAAACTCCTACCCCCTGCTTCCTGGCTCATCAGGAGCAAATTTGCTCCCAGTCAGCCATCTACACATGCCTTACTGCACAGTAATTAGTAGGCAGTTGATTTGCTACTTGCATTTGCAGGTAGCAAATAAACTGCTGAATAGAGCAAATTACTGCACAGTAAGTGTCTGCATGTGTAGACAGTGATGCTTTCTATGTTGTAATTTGCTTTACAGTGCAGTAAAATGTCTCATATTGCACACACTATCCCTATAAGAGAAAGCAAGGTGAGAACCCTACTCCAGCATATAAAGTAAGAATTTGAACAGGGACCTGCCATAAGGAGTTTAGGGTGGAGGAAGAGAACCTAGGTCAAACATATAGGGCCTGATCCTTTTTGTCTCTTACTTGGGCTAAGGACCTATAGAATTTTGTCCTTGGATACCTTAAATTTGGAAGGGTCTAAACCCTGGGATCAAATTGACCCTATATGACAAAATGTAATAGGATTTCGTTGGAGTTTTTATTTGCTAAGATTTAAACATCCAACATAATTATAATTTTCCTTAGCTGCTTCAGTATGTTCTGTCACTCAGTATCACTTCATATTGTTATTTTATCTGACAGTGGATTCCTGGCCTGTCATGGCAGGGAAAATGAGAGGGAGGATCTCTTCACACAGTATGGGAGCAGACTGTAATCATCATTGCCATCTCACTTTTTTCTTTACAAGCATGACAAATGTTAGAGAATATTGTAGAGTACCAGGAGGAATGCATTATTATTTATTGTTAGACCTATTGTTTATAAAATTATTAGCTACTGTTAAACTTTGCAAAAGACTATTTCAGTCAGTTTCAAGTCTGCAACAGCCTGAATCACTCATGAAATGGTCTGGAAACAACAGTTTGTATTTGTAGCACGAAAGAATAGGGGCATGGAAATTTATTCATATAAAATTTTGTACATCTGAAACCCAAAAAATATTTATTTCTTTTCTTTATATGAAGACAACTTATCTGAGTCAAAGATAAGCCATGCAAGATGAATTCTGCATTTCAATTTAAAGGGACTGGCAGTCCACCAAAGTTTTGCTTTGAGGTTAATATTAGCTTACTATACTTGTTTTGGTTGTCTCATTCATTCCCTTCCCCTCCTTGCACCCTTCACACTCTCTCCCCTCTCCCCCCCAACTGGCTACCATTTTCATGAAACTTTCACATGGTCTTGTCAAGGAAGGAACTTCTGATTCAAGGGACACTCAAAATACTTGAAGACTTCAGTATGTAGTGTTTCCCCTTTTACAATCTCCCCTTTCATGGTATAAAGCACATTAGGTCTTAGATAGAAGTGACAGTTTTTGAGCAATCTGGACCCTGAAAATGCTCCACAGCAATGGTGTAACACATGTGCATGGCTGCAGAACACTTTAAAAATGGTCAATTGCACAAGAAGTTAACCCAGGTTAAATAAGATATTATTTTAAGGTGCTCAAAAGCAGAAAACATTAGGGGACTTGTATTCCCTTCAGAGTTATTTTTTTTTCACATGGGGGCAGGACGGGGATGGGCTGGTGCCCAGCACCACTTCCTGGGCTGTCAGGTGGAAGGAGAGGAAACACCCCACTGCTGAATGGCTAGAGCTGGGGGGAGGGGTGGGCAATGGGGCCCCATTGCCTCATGACCCCCCCAACTATGCCCAGCTGGGGTATGGGGGGAGCTGTGTTAGGTCCCTGAGGTAAGGGTGCTCCATTCCCCTCCCTGCCCCTCAACTGGCCATTCAGCAGCCAGAAGCAGCCAACACAGAGCTGTCAGTTGCTGAATGGCCAGATATGAGGGAGAGGGGGAAGGAATGAAGCCCCCTTACCTCGCAGGCCTGACCCAGCTCCCCCCAGTACCCTAGGGTATCTGGGGGGGAGCTGTGAGGTGGGGGGGGGCATTCTGCAACTCCGCCAGCTTTGGCCATTCAGCAGCTGGGAGATCCCTCACCCACCTGCTGTCCTGGGCCAGTGCAGGCTGCCTCCAGTCCCCACCCCCGCTGCCCAAACAAAGAGGTGAGCATCCGTATTTATGGAAAGCACCACGAGTTAGCTAGGCCCTGACTTCTGTCTGCTCCCTTAGTTAATACAGCTAAAATATGAATATGGAATAGCTTTATCCATCTCCAAAATAATGTAATTGTAGCAAACCTTGGTCATCTGATTTGGTAGGAATCCATTGCTAAGATTACTCAAGGTTCATAGGCAATAACTAAGAAACACTTTTCCCACAGTTGTTTAATTTGTAAACATTCTAATTAATTTTATTCTTTAAGAGTGCAAACAAGCATTCATGGGACCTGATATAGGTTTAGACAGCTTACTTTAAGCTGCCTAAACCTAAACTTAGACCTGAACCAAGAGCGGTACATGCAGGTATTCACTATTGCTGAGAGTGGTACAGGCAGCCTGAGGTAAGTAAGGTAGGGAGGGGCTGGCTGATCCAGGAGGGTTGCTGGGTTCACTGGTTGGGTTTGCTGGGTCCAGGGAGGGGTATTGGGAGTGTCAGGGAGGGCAGAAAAAGTATAGCCCCAGTGCTAGATCAAGTGACTGGGCTTTCCCACCCCCAGGCTATGCTGTGAATATATACAGCTGTTCTCTGGAGCAGATTAACCCATTTTATAACAGGTTAACCCCTATTGATCTAAAATTACTTTACATCCTAAGGTGAAGTAACTTTAGTTTGGGAGCACCATTTTGGGGGCAATTTAAGACCTGTGAACATTTTTAGGCCTGGACATTTAGATTGACCTAACCTTGGTCAGGTCAACCTAAATGTAATGCTTCTATTTACCATTAAGGTTGAAATTTTTCTGGGCAAGAAACTAGGTATATTAAGGTATAATCACGGGATTAAGTGATATGATCTTTTAAGTGCATTTTAACAACCCTTGTAGTTGTGGGGCATTGATACCCCTCACCACCCTGCTTTATCTATGAAAGATTTAGGTGCTTTTATCCTTTGTGTACAGTCTTTGTATAATATGCCTTGTAGTTGGGCAACAGGATTGATTGTGTTGTTTTAGGAATAGTTTACACAAGGACTTGTATGGAGTGGTTTGGATGGGGAAGACTTTGCCTCAAGCCAGAGGTTGGACTTGATGACCTCTGGAGGTCTCTTCCAGCCCTACTTTTCTCTGATTCTGTGGGTAGATTAATGCAAGACAAGTAATGGAAGATTAATTCTACTTTATTTTCAGAGTTCCTTGCTTTGTCCCAGCAATGAAGTCCTGGTACTGCAGACTTCAATAGATTTAAGAATAAAAGTATATGCTTCAAGATTTCTTATAAAATAATACCTTGATGAATGGAAAAAAGAAATCCAGAAGAGTTGATCAAATTTCAGAAGTTTTCTTCTTTCTTTTTTTTCTCTAAGCTGCCAAGAAGACACACTGAAATTCAATAGACTGTGAGAAACCCATTAAACAAGCTGGAATACCAAAACTATCTGAAAAGAAATTGCTGTCTTTAAACACTCTGCAAGAGGACAATGCAATGGCAGAATCACAGAAAATGGCATGGGCACAATGAAGTGAAGGCTAGACATAGATTGAACACCTTAGAAAGAAAAGGCAACAGCCACAACAGGTCTTAACTGCAAGAGCTTATAATTGGCTATTGGGTATTGCACTCCTCTGTGAAACCAGAGTTTTGTTGGGTTGTTTGTTTGTTTTTTAATGCTCCCTCTGCTCAGGAAACATCTTTAATTGTGTGAAGACATAGACAAAAATATAAAAAACAGGATGCCTTTCTCCAAGTCATAGTCACTGAAGAATGTAAATAAAGCAACCACAATACAATTAAATTTATGATAATCTTAAAAGTAACATATTGGAAAGAATCTCCTGGTTGCTAGTAGATAGCAAAAGGCACAATGTAATATCATTGTTCCTTAGTACTGGCTGCTGAAGTAATCCATGGCTATAGGTGAGGAAGCTCAGGAGGCTGGTTGGTGCAAGATTTAATTGGTAACTGGTATTATAATTGAAAAAGAAAGAAAGAAAATGACTGAAGGATATTCTCAGCTGTCCTAATTTCTTCTTTTCTTTTGAGAATATGTATTTCAAGTAACATAATCCTTGATTAGGTACCCCATAGATAACTAAATCAGGAAGATTAAAATTCACTAAGTTTTGAACTGCCTAAGTGTCTGGTCTAAAGCCCATTGATATAAACAGTCACTTTTCCACTGGCAGCAGTAGCCTTAGGATCACACCCTAAACTTACAAATTACTTTACGTTGTTCAGAATGGTGTTCTCTAAAATAAGACAGAAATTCAGGGAACATATTGTCGTTAAATATGTTTCTTACGCAACAGTTTTATATTGGAATCCTACACTCTGTGAATATCTCAAATTTTATGGTAATATTTCTGCAGCACTAATGTATAGTTCATTGCTGAATACATTTCTCTTCATCACATCAAAACACATTAGAGGAGGTTAGAAAATTACAATGTCTGACTCAGAATCTTATCAAGAGTAAAATATAGCATATGGTTTATTTCTTTGCTTTGGTGGTATAGATTGGCAGATGGTTAATGGCAAGGTTTTGAGAAACATCTTTCCCAAAAGTCACTTTTAAAGCTATCTATATATCATTTTGATTGAAAAACATAAGACAGCCATTCCTCTTATTATGAAACCCAATATTATGATGGAATGTATGCAATTTTTGACATAAGTGTCTACATCATTACTTGGTTTCTTCATAGTTGTAGTATATTAGTCAAACATAAGTCTTTGGATGATAAATCACTGTCTGCACAACTGAGACGTGATTTATATTCCACTTTCATACATTTGTTTAGAATGGTGGAGTGAGATTAAACAGAAAGCTAAATTGGCTGTTGACTCATCAGAAAACTGAACATTTTATAAGTAAATTATGCTTCACAGAATGGTTTGAGTGACAGAAAAAATAAACGGCTTTCCACTTCTCCCCAGTAAATGAAATGCCAAATTGTATCTAAAGAACAAATTACCTTTGGGTGACCAATTTGCTAATGTTATGCTATGAGATATGCCAAGTTATTCATAAAGGTTAAATTTCCAATCCCTCAATTTAGAAGTAACATGGGTAATGCAATTTTTGCTTAGAGCTAGCTTTGTATATCTTCCCTTAGTACTCACTGAACTTCTGAGGGAGAATTGAGTCATTATTTACAAAGGTATAAAATCCTTGTTATATCATTTCTAATATAACCTGCATATGTAGAAAATGTAATCCAAAATACATAGAGAATAATTTAATATAGTATTTGATAATCAAACTGAAATATGAACTAGAAGACCTGTGGTAATTTCTGCAAGGGTGCTTTTATCATTCAAAACCCAGATCAATTCTCCCCTGAGTGGAAAGAAAAAAACCCCTCTCATCATACATTATACATATGGTGAAATGTTTTTGTTTCTGGACTACTTCCACTAGTGTACTGAAGAAGACCAGTGTTTCCACTAGAACACAAGAAGAAAATTATCATATCACCAAAGGTGTGATATGAAACTAAATGTACTCTTCTCCAGGATGATGTAGTTGGGAATGACACACAATTTCGAACAAATGAAAACACTTTTTTCAATCATATTCATAAACAATAAGAGAAGTACTTGAAATAGGTATTGAGAAGTAGTGAAATATGTATACCATGCAAAAAGTATGTACCTAAACATTTGTTTTATTATAGATGTGTATATACAATATAGTTGTATATACTATAGATCTGAAGATAATCATTATTTCAGCTTCTATCAAATCATCATTAGGCATATGAGGTTTTCAGTAGACAAGAGAACAGAAATATATAAAGAAATATATGCTTAGGAGAAGAATAATTTCTTTCTGCAGAATCAGAATTCAGATACACCATATAAAGGTATTCATAAAGGTATATGCGAGACAATGTACAATTTCCATTTATATTTATTCTTATTAAATTTAAATATAATTTAATTAATACGTTTATCCCTAATAAAGGATAAGCATTGTGCTTTTTAATATGGTATTTCAGTAATCTAGATGGTTATTTATTTGCTTAATTTTGTACATCATTTCTATTTAGGTGAATAAACCGTTTTCAATATAAGGTGCTTAGGATACTAGACCTGTGGGTTGGGATATTGAGGGCGTTATTGTGGGCTTGGCTGAATTGGGATAGTGTGGGCATAAGCAATATAATTCTATTGCTCAAACTGGGCAATAAGACATCTGGTGAAGTGCAGCTGTACAAAAGGAAGCATCTAGAACAGAAAATGAGGACAAGGAAGAGGGAAGTTTAGTTTAGCAAAAAGGAGTCAGATTGGTAATCTCAGACCCTCAAATATTGTGAACAATGGCCACTGTCTACACAAGATGCTGACTGTGTACTTGTTACTGTGCAGTCATTTAGTACTTGCACACACAAGTACTACCTGACTGCACAGTAACTAGTGTTACTGTGCAGTAGCATTCCCAAATGGCTTCTTAGTGATGCTGACTGTGTAGTAGCTCATTACTATTGTGCAGTAGTAATGAGCTACTTCATAGTCAGTTTCTCATGCAGATATGGCCACTAAGTCATAGACCACCTGCTGCTTAGAAGAATTCTTTGCCCCAAATTAGATGCCCAGATTTCCTATTGAATATATGAGTGAGTGACGTGCCTGAAGAAGGGATCTCCAGAAGCTAATGCAGAAGAAGCATAACCTAGAATGAAAAACAAACAAACAAACAAAAAACCAGAGGAAAATAATAAATTGAGGTACCTAACCTGTTCAAAGATATGAGCTTCCCTTTGTTTGGGATCCTCAGCCACATATGAACCATCAATAAGTCTTATGTGACTTGATTATTTCAAATATCTCCTTTGAAATTATACAAAGCTATGTCACAGTGTTCTAGGTTTCCTTGTGCTCGAAACCATAGAAACATACCAGCCGAAATGATGCTATTCCAAGCACGTGTAACAGGGTTAAAAAATTAGAAAAGCAGTAAACAACAATCACAACAGAAAGATAGTAGCAGGACTTAGGGTCTACTGGTGTCACAATACAAGACTTTTGTAGTTTTGGCAATGCCAAATACACATCTCTTCTGACTGGATCCATAACTCTCCAGAAAGTCCACACCCCATTCAATGATTTAAAATCACAGGCCCTTGTTTTATACAAAGGAGATGCCACTGTAAGGACTCATTACAAATGTAGGCAATTACTATAGAAAAAGATACCAAGCATCTAAGAAAAGAGAAGTCATTAAAGAGCTGCATGCCTTCTTCCAAAACTGCTTACTGAACAATCGATTAAGAAAAGATTCTTTCTTGAATTTATAGATTCTGATCAGAAAAAAAATGCAAACTAGCCCATATGAAATCCCAAAAAGGAGTTCCTTATAATGTCAGTTGGAAGTTCTAGGTAAGATTTTAATGTAGGTGGCAAGTTCACTAAAATAAAACATTAGGATATATAAAATACTGTGCCAACCTACCCAGAATAAAATGAATATCCCCATTATTATAGATCATCTTATTACTAACAAATTATTTTCTTCTGAGAATCAGAATATCCAATAAAATTGTTCTCCTTTCATTTAATAATGATAGCATAAAGAAAAGTAAAAAAAAAAAAAAATGTGTGTGGAATTTAAATGGACATAAACCAAAATTTAGAAGTGAATAATTGGGAATTCCTAGCTTGATTAAAAAAAATATAGCTTAACTTCTAGATACATAACATGTCAACTAAAAGAACACTTAAAAGAAAAAAATAACTATTACCATTTCTGTAGCATGCTGTGATGCAGTTTTAATTGTTCTATGTAGTATAATGAAAGAAAAGAGCCTATTTCTTTTACTGCTAAACAGTGATCCTGGTTTTCTCTGATAAAAAAAAAAAATCCCCAATTTTCAGTTACAAGTAACCCCAAATACACATATTTCCATGATTTAAATGAGACACCACTAATACATAGATATGCATATAGTGGTGTTTCATTTTAATCATGGGAAAACATGGATTTGGGGTTACTTTTTTTAACTGAAAATTGTTTTTAGGAAAAAAAAAATCAGAGAAAACTAGGATCCCTGCTGATCAATCAGGGATCCTAGATTTCTCTAATTAAAAAAAAAATCCCCAATTTTTCGGATTGAAAAAGGTAACTCCAAATCCACATTTTCCCGTGATTAAAATGAAACACCACTATCTATCTATCTATCTATCTATCTATCTATCTATCTATCTATCTATCTAGTGGCATTTCAATTTAGTCATGGGAAAATATGGATGTTGGGTTACTTTTTTAAATCCAAAATTTGGGGATTTTTTCTATCAGAGAAAACCAGGATCCCTGCTGATCAAGTTGGGTCTCTAAGCCAAATATATTCCACTGCTATTTTCTGCTGTCTCAGTGTTAGGATTCCAAAAATACTTCAAGATGAGCTGACAGCTCCAGAGATTCAATTCATTTATAATTACATCACTAGATTTCACTGAGAAAATAATAAGCTGCAGCTGGTTGTTGCAGTAACATTTGAAATGTAGTTTTAGTTCTCTTGAAGGAACTCACATGCTTGGCTTCTTTTTAGGGATGCTCTTTTCCTTTTTTCTAAAAAAGGCATTTGTATCACAGATATATTCAGATTCCACTAAATGTGATGATAGTTATAAAATAAGTTATCCTTTCTCTGCCCCAAAAATAAAAATCCAGGCTTATATGAGGCAATAAAAAAGTAGATTTTTCCAAGAACAACAGTCTTAGACTAATTCTTTCAGATCAGTTCCTTTCAGTGTCTTCAGCAGAGGTATGATTGCATGTGAACATGTGATATAGCAAGCCATTCTCTTCATGATTGCTTATTACAGTCAAGGATTTATAGAGACTTTTGTGGTGGTATAAAACAGCATAGACTCTTTAGTTTATCTTTGAGCTGGACAGTCTGGGAAAATGCTGGGTCTGTTTGTTTCCATTAGGATTCAATCACCTTCATCTCTTTTCTACCACAAGGGACTTTAGAGCATAGACCTCTTTCTCAAACTGTTAGTATAAATATCATGAAAGACATGAAAACTTGTGATTCATAGGTATAAATGGGCCATTAATGTATTCTAACAGGCACACACAGTCCCTACACGCATTCATCTAAGGTTTTATCAAGATAGTCCAGTGGCAGTAATTTTACCTGATGCTTAAAAATACCCATTCATTTACATCTTCTCCTTCTCCTTCTTCTTCTTCTTCTTCAAGGTAGATTTTAAATAGTTCCTTATTGCCATTTCATAATAGGACATAAATGCTTCCATTTTTTTAACAATGGTGATAAATCTTTGCTACATATCTTGCTACATATAGTACGAGAATTTGATGATAAAATGAAGGATAAGAAACATCAAAACATTAGTTAACATTTAAGTAATGTAAATTAATTAAATGTATTTAATATTATTGACAAATCTTCCTTAGTTTCAGTCCTTCTAAGACATACATTTACAGTAAAATGAATACCTTTCCTAGCTTTAGAACAGGTACTTTAACATTGATTAGCCTTCATAATGATACACTACAATGGGGTGGGCAATTACTTGAGCTGAAGTGCGAGTTAAGGTGTTTTGGTGAGCTTTTGAGGACAGTTTACATTGTCCAGTGTGTGGTGGAGAGGGGAGATGTCACTTTATCCTATTTGGCTCTGGGCCCATTCACCCTGTACTCATAGTCTGGTGCATTGGACAGAGTGGGTGGGCAGGCAGGCAGGGTCTCCATGGAGACCTGCCCAGGACCCCTATGGTATGGGTAGGACATGCTTGGCTGGGCAGATGGGATAGGGCCATGGGTGGATGAGCAGTGATGTCTGTAGCAGGATGGGAAGGTGGGGCTTGGCCTGGATCTGGGGCCGGGGCCAGAGCCAGGGCAAGTGCTAGGATCATGGGGTTGTGACATCACAGGCCTGGGGCCCATGTGAGAGCAGCAATCTGCTCCCCAGACTTCCCTGTGATGGGCACCAGTTCTTTGGGCACTGGCCAGCCCCTGCACTTGAATCCATTGCCTATCACAGGGATGTGTGGGGAGTGGATTGCTGCTTTGCCCTGTGTCCAAGCCCTTTGTTGCCACCATTCCACAATCCCAGCCCCAGGCCCTACCTGCCCATCCCACTCCCAGACACAGCTACCTGCCCAGCCATGGCTCCATTCCCATCCCATCCACCTACTCTGTCTGGTGTCCCTGGCAGCGGGTTTGGGGGAGACATGGTGGAATGCCCAGCAATAGCAGCAGAGATGCTGGCAGCAGCAGCTGGAAGGAGCCACTGCCATTGGGGAGTACCAGGAAACTGAGTCCAACAGCTGTGCTACCTCCACACGGTCACCATGCTGCCTGGTGCTCTGGGTCAGGTGACACTTCTGCACCTGGGGGTGGTGGGCCCAGTTGCACATACCATGACCTGGTCTTTCCCCCATATATGGGTCAGGCAGGACTGAGGGACCCACCATGGGCCAGATGCAATCATTTGGTGGACTGGATCCAGCCTGCAGGCCATATTTTGCCCACCCCTGTACTACACAGTACTTCCCACTTTCTACCACAGTAGAAACAAGTAAACCTAAAAATACTTCTACGTATCTACAGGAGTGTGTTATTGCTCCCTTTTACAGTTATGGGAGATTGAGGCAGAAATAACCAGTATTTCAGTGGTAATGGTGAAACTAGAATTAAGGTTTCCTCCCTCCTAGCTATATCGTCAGCTAGAATATAAGTCTTTCCAGTGGTACCTGATAATCTGTCCTAATTAGTCACCCAGAGTCCTCCTCTTAATATGCATTAGAATATATATGATTAAATGCACACACACACACACACACACACACACACACACACACACACATGTAGATATATATATATATGTGTGTGTGTGTGTGTGTGTGTGTGTGTGTGTGTGTGTGCGCGCATGTATGTACACATACATTTTTTTCCTAAATAGGGAGAAAGAATCCAACCCTCTTCTCAGGCTTCTCAGTCTATTTCCATTGAACAGGTGCTAGGGTGTACCAATAGGCCCAGGATGAGTGAGTGCTGGGTATACCAATAGCCACACGAAGCTAGCCCCTGGAAACCTATTGAGACCTGGGAGATGATTATGGCACCCTCACGGACAGCACTGTAGACTCCATGGGGCTCAGTAAAGAGGCATACTGATTCTCAGTTCTGAGAAGAGCCAGGTAACCCAGACTGTCAGCCCTGAACAGTTGCGCTGCCCCTCAAAAACTTGTGCACCTGATGGCAAAAACCAGAGGCCTACTCAGCCACCCTAATTGTAGAACTCATAACTTTGGAATGTTTTTGCTAGATATTGCCACCAAGCGGGAGGTGTGTTTGCTGACACAAGGTTGATGATACTAAAAAGACAGTTTGCCTGTTGAAGACTTTCTTGAGGGTGAATTAGAATGTGGAAAACAACCTGCCAGGCCAAAAGAATGGGTGTAACACGGCACAAATTCAAAGTAGAGAGGGCCTTCTATACCTAGAAGGTGTTGGGTGGAAGTCCTACACTCAGTATGGGAATCCTGCTCCAATCCCCAAAGAGACAAGGAAAGCTCAACAAAACAGTCATGGATTTTGGAATCAAGGAGAATTCCCTTTGGAATGTAGTGCCAGGCCAAGGAAAAGATGAACTCTTCATCTGTTTTTCATGTAAACAGTCAGGTCACTGGCACAGCGATTGTCCACAGTTGGATTGTAGCTGTACAAAACAAGCTCTCTGATGTCCAGATAGAAGCCCCAGATCAGACAACATATGTGATACCTGTGAAGAGATGAGATACTCTTGTCCTGGGCCTAGTGGATTCATGATCTGGACAGACATTTGTTCATGGGTAGCTCGTGGACACTGCCCAACTATCAATTGTGGAGTGCATGTATATAGCCAGCATCTGTGAGGATACTAAGCCCTAGCCAACCATGAAAGAGCAGCTGCCATATGGGGCTGAACAGGTAAATTGACTGTGGCAGTAGCCAGACAACTTTCCCACCTGACACTGGTGAGTGGGGATTGGGGCCCCCTAATAAGGTTGTTACATGTAGCAGCAAAAAGTAAACAAGATATAAGGACACAAGATCACTTCAAGGAACAAATAGGGTAGATATTTCCCTTTGGGCAAGAGGTGTTTGGACCCTATGTTACACTACATTGGGAAAACTGAAGGGTCAGGTAGAAAACCCTCTAGGCAAGGAAAGGCCTTGGATGTTTGGAAAAGGCCTTGTAAAATGTTTGGAAAAGGTGTTGGGATCCAGTGTGAACTGAGTGGGCAACCCACTATACAAAGAGGGTGTTCCCAAAGGAGAAGAACCCAACTTGATACAGAAACAGAGAGAAGACCCTGTCTTTGCTCCACTTAATGGCCAGTTGGCACAGGTGAGTGAGAGAAGAACCTGTCTTTGCTCCACTTTATGGCCAGTTGGCACAAGTGAGTGATGTAGTGATGGGCCCTCACCTAATTTCCCAGGATCCCCACTTCAAACTACTAGGGGATGTTCTGATGGACAGGGATCCTGGTTTTCTCTGATAAAAAAAAGTATTCCTCAATTTTTGGATTAAAAAAAAGTAACCCAAAATCCACATTTTTCTGTGATTACAACAAAACATCACTAAGATAGATAGATAGATAGATAGATAGATAGATAGATAGATAGATAGATAGATAGATTGTGGTGTTTCATTTTGATCATGGAAAAATGTGGATTTTGGGTTACTTTTCTTAATCTGAAAATTGTTTGTTTGTTTGTTTGTTTGTTTGTTTGTTTGTTTATCAGAGAAAGCCAGGATCTGTGTTGATGGGACACTGATGGGATCTTTTGGGACAAGATGACCACAGCATCAAACTACTCATTATTGGACCCAAAATTACACTGCAATTAGGTTTGGAAATTCACCCATGACATATCTGAGAGCCAGGAAACATAGGAACAGGTACTCCGCAGATTCATTTGACCTGGGCTTTACTAAGTAGGGCTGGGAGGAACCTCACAGGGTCATCTAGTCCAGCCTCCTGTTCAAGGCAGGATTATTCCTCACAAAAATATCACCTCCAAGTGTTTGTCCAACCTGTTTTTGAAACTTTCCAAACATAGAGAATACACAACTTCTCTAGGTAGCCTGCTCCAATTCTGACCACTCTCATAATTAGGAATTTCCTTCTAAATTCCAGCCTATAATTTCCCTGATGCAAATTGAAGACATTGTTTCTAGTTGGGTCTCCCACCCCCACGGAGACAACCCCATTTTCATCCTCTATGTAATCATCCTTCAGGTATTTGAAGACTATTATCATAGACTCATTGGGCATGTATAGACAAAATGAGGGGCATGTGTGCATAACACTTTAAAGCAGGTTAAATGCTTTTACACCACTTTAATGGTGTTGGTGTTTGCATACATCAGCAGCATATTGCACATTAATTCCAGCTGCTGTAGCACATTTGGCAGAATAATACACCTTAAATGACTTTGGGGTGCAGCAAACTAAAACACTTCCAAGGAGTTTTAGTTTGTTGCCCTACAGCTGCGGAGTGAAGCACCGGGCTCCGTGCAGCTCATAGACTGTGCAGACAGCCCATGCAGGCAGCCTGGTAGCAGCCTGGGAAGACAGGCTCCACCAAAGGAAAAAAAAAAAAGTGGTGAGCCTGATCTTCCCCTGCCCCCCTGCCCCCAGAGCTTGCCTGCTGACATGAGCTGCATGGGGACCCGATCCTTCCCTTATGGGTGCAGTGCTCCCCAGGGCTGCCTGAGCCAGGTGCCTATGGGCAGATGCTGCCTAGTGGGGGCACTACTGCTGCAGAAGGAAGCACCCCCATACACAGCCCAGGGAAAGCTCTGCCTGCCAGCAGCTCACCCTTCCTTCCCCACTGCTGGAGAGGCAGGTAAGATACAGGTGTACACAACACAGGGTTTTGATTCACCCTAAACTGAAGCGGTGTTTTTAAAAACCCATCGCTTCAATTTAGGGCCCCTATTTTGTCTACATATGCCCATATAAATTAAAGTCTGGATGGGACCTTGAAAGATCTTGAGTCCAACCCCCTTGCTCTGGGCAGGAATACTGCTGAGATCAAATGATCCCAGCAAGGTGTCTCTCCAATCTCCTCTTGAAGACTTCCAAGGTTGGGGACTGCACTATCCTTGGGAAGTTTATTTCAGATTATCAGGAACCCTTACCATGAAGAAATTCTTCCTTACATCCAACCAGAAACCATCCTCTAACAGTTTATGCTCCTTGTCCTCCCCTGGGGAACCCTAGTGAACAGTTTTTTCTCCCAGTTCCCGATATTCACCCCTTACCTACTTATAGATGGCTACCAAGTCCCCTCTCAGTCTTCTCTTCCCCAGGATCAACAATCCCAGATCCCTTGGTCTTTCCTTTGTCTTATAGATTCATAGATTCATAGATGTTAGGGTCGGAAGGGACCTCAATAGATCATCGAGTCCGACACCCTGCATAGGCAGGAAAGAGTGCTGGGTCTAGATGACCTCAGCTAGATGCATATCCAACCTCCTCTTGAAGACCCCCAGGGTAGGGGAGAGCACCACCTCCCTTGGGAGCCCGGTCCAGACCTTGACCACTCTAACTGTGAAGAAGTTCTTCCTAATGTCCAGTCTAAATCTGCTCTCTGCTAGCTTTTGGCCATTATTTCTTGTAACCCCTGGGGGTGCCTTGGTGAATAAAACCTCACCAATTCCCTTCTGTGCCCCTGTGATGAACTTATTGGCAGCCACAAGGTCGCCTCTCAACCTTCTCTTGCGGAGGCTGAAAAGTTCCAGGTTCTCTAGTCTCTCCTTGTAGAGCTTGGTCTGCAAGCCCTTAACCAAACAAATGACCCTTCTCTGGACCCTCTCCAGGTTATCCGCATCCCTCTTGAAGTGCGGTGCCCAGAATTGCACGCAGTACTCCAACTGCGGTCTGACCAGCACCCGATAGAGGGGAAGTATCACCTCTTTGGATCTATTCGTCATGCATCTGCTTATGCATGATAAAGTGCCACTAGCTTTTCTGATGACTTCATCACACTGCCAACTCATGTTCATCTTGGAGTCCACTAGGACTCCAAGATCCCTTTTCCACTTCCGTGCCACCCAGCAGGTCATTTCCTAGGCTGTAGGTGTGCTGGACATTTTTCCTCCCTAGGTGCAGCACTTTGCATTTCTCCTTGTTGAACTGCATCCTGTTGTTTTCTGCCCATTTGTCCAACCTATCCAGGTCTGCTTGCAGCTGTTCCCTGCCCTCTGGCATGTCCACTTCTCCCCATAGCTTTGTGTCACCAGCAAACTTGGACAGAGTACACTTCACTCCCTCGTCCAAGTCTCTAATGAAGACATTAAAGACATCTTCTATTCTCCAGACTAAATAACCATAGCCTTTCTTCATAGGTCTGGCCTCTGAGGCTCCTAATCACTTTTGTTGTCCTGATCTGGACCTTTTCCAAACTGTCCACATCCTTTGATAATTGTAGGGCTAAGAACTAGACACAGGTTAGGCCTCACCAGTACTGAATAGAGAGGAAAAAATCACTTTTTACAACTGACACTTCTATTAATAAGGGCACTGGGCCTATGGCGCCGATTGTAGCTAATATGACAGAGGTAATACAAATTGGTGCAAGCCATCTCCAAGTATTTCTCTGTAATACCTTTGGCCAGCTGTTTCTTTGCAAGACCTCTCCATCTGGATTCCCAAGATAGATTCACATTCATATTGAAAGATCAGCAGTATACCCTCTGTCGGGTGCCCCAGGGATTTCACAATGCTCCTGCCATCTGTCACCATCATGAAGTAAGTATTCTGGATCAGCTATATCCACAAGATAGATCTCAAGTGTTTTTTATATGTTGATGACATTCTGATCTTTAGACCAACTGAGCAACCAGTTAAACAAGTAACCAAAAGGGTGCTAGCTCTTATTCAAGAGACAGGATTTAAAGTAAACGTCAAGAAAGCTCAGCTGGTCCAAACATCTGTAAATTACTTGGGAGTAGTAATTGGAAATGCTGGAATACAAATAGATCAGATAAAGGTTAGGGCACTCATAGATATGCTGGCCATAACAGACACTCATGCCTTGAGGGTCCTATTAGGTGGATTTGATTTTTTGAGACCAGACATATATAAATATGCAGAAATCACACTTCCCTTATGGAAATTGCTAAAGAAAAAGAATCAATGGGAATGGGGCTCGGAGCAGGAAAATGCTTTAACACTGTTAAAGCAGAAAGCATTAATGGCTCCAGACCTCCACTTCCCTGAAGAAACTAAACCATTCACCATATGCTTGGCAGCCAACAATGTGGCATTAGCAGCTATTCTGCTGCAAAACAATGAGGAAAAGAAGCTAGTGCCAATAGCATATGAGTCACAAAAACTACACAGAGCTGAATTAAATTTTGACCCCTGTGAAAGAGAGTGCAATTCAGTACTTTGAACCATTCACTGGGACTGCTCCTATAACCATTCCAAGTATACACACACCCCTAAAATATGTGTTATCAGGCAAACTTGTGGGGCAGGGGGGAAGGTTTCAAGCACCCATATGACACAATGGAACATGCCCTTCATGGTGGTCCATGGCACCGGACCCCACCCAAAATGAAGGAGAGGGGAAAACTGTCAATGCTGGGGATTTCCTAATAGTGACTCTATCCCAAAACAATTGTTCAAATCTGCCTTTTGATTTTTCAGATGAGATTCTCTATGATGGCTCCCAGGGGGCACATAGTTATTGTTGGCCAGTGGCAAAATAAAAAAATATTTTCCTGGAAAATGACCCCATTTCAATGCCAATGCCACATTTGCTTAATTTATACCCTCTGGTGGAAGTTTATACAGCACCCTTGTTAATCACTCTCAACATTAAGATAAATTGGGATGTCAATAATTTGACCAAAATCAGGCCTGAGTGTGAACCACACTGCACACCCCTTTTTAATGCCTGGTTCAGATCCTTGCAACAAAGTTCAAGTTCCAGATGATCACAATGTGATTTGACTGACACAATTTGGGAGGGGTTTGGGCAGGAACAGGAATTTTGAATTCAATCAACATAGAGGCATTAAGAAATAAAACAAGTGCTATTCAAACTTTGCACTCAAGAATAACCCAAGGACAGGAACATCAACTCGCTGAAATAACCCAAACCAACCTGAAAACTGTAGAATTGCAGTGGCATAATTGGAAGCATTTAAATCACACCCTTTGGGCTCAGTATGCGACTATGCGACAACTAACATATAAAATAGAGCAATATGGTGTTCAGAGTAGCAACTGCTGGCAATTATGATGACTGCAAAGAAATGGATTTGGTATGAGCAAAAAAAATATGGCAGTTATAGGTCCCTTATTAACCAGAAATAAGGACAACCTATTCCTTCCATATGTGTAGCAATGGTATAAACCCTTGATTTCAAGAGTATGTGTAACCTCCCTAACTGGTCTTCTAAGTATGCAAATAGTTTGAGCATTACCACACACACACACACACAGATATTATGGTCATTCATAACTCTCCCATTTGTTCAAGTAAAATACATTTGGACCCCCTGTTTAATTGGCAAGTATTTGAATAACCAGGACAAAATTATCGATCATCATATGTGTAGTAAACGGACTGATAATCAATACATATGTCTCACACTGCCGCTCCAGGAAGAACCCTGTTTATTCCAGAGTGACGGACTATCCACATGCTATTAGGATGAATTTGATAATAGCACAACCAAATTGTATTTTGATGGGATGAATTGTGTGTGCGTGGTACGACTCAAACAAATAATTTGGCAAGGGAAAGAGTCTCATTTCCTCCCATGCAGCAACGTATGTGTAATGTCACTGTTATTCAAACTCCATTTCTCACATATTATTTCACAAAATAACTGATTCAGGATGTGGATACCAATTTGCGAAATGTCAATGTTTCCATGGGAGTCAATTGGACAACCTGCTCAACCTCCTGATGTGGAATGTGCAAATAATGCAATTAACCACTGCTACTCATAATAATGCACAAGTGTGCAGTACTTCTATATTGCATCTAGGTAAAGAAATCCTGAAGGTTTTAGAACAAGCCAAACAAATGTTACTATATCATTGGTATGATATCTTCACGGGATGGGCCCCTTCAGGGATGACTATTTTAAATGTCATGCTGCACCCTGTGATAATATTGTTCACTGTGATTGGAAGTTTATTTCTTTTTATGTGCTATATGTGTTGTTAGATAAGATCAATGTATCCAAAACTTTGAAAACTGCAATTGGAAACAAAATATCGTTTTGCCAGACAGATGTAATTTATGACCCATTTGTCACTTGCATTGGAAGGGTCAAGCGGGGGACAAGTAGCATGAACTAATGTAGCTGATGTTAACATAGAGTGTAATAGTAGTGAAATGTAACCATGTTAGTCTCATCCTATAAGTAACTTGAAAACTACATTTTGTATTCCCTTGCTTGACATAAGTGAACAAACTCTGTATGCCCTTTTGTGTATGAGTGTCTGTGAAAGGGTGAATGGTGAGAGAATGGCAAAGAGACAGGAAAGGAAGATTTAACTGAGTCTGTAAGCAATAAGGCACCAAATGTATAAGTTACCAGTCAGTAAACTAATTAATAGATGGCTGAAGAATCCTGTTGAGGCCAAGGGCACAAAGGAGATAATGAAGAGGAGGAATGCACACATTCTGCCAGATGGGCAGCAAGGACACTTAAAGGCTGCGATACCAACTTTTACGGCCAAACTGACCTTGGGCTGAGATAAGCAGAAGATGGATGAGAAACAACTGCAGAAACACAAATTAAGTATGGAAAAACCCCGAAGTGCTGAACAAAGGATGTCAATCTCTACAAAGAGGACTTTGGAAAATGCTTGGTTGGGTGAGTCTGTCTCTGCTGCTTTCTTTGGAGCACAGACACGTCTGTTCACCCCGCTCCAGCTGCTATCTTCATCTTCTCTCAAAAGGCCTGGACTGGCCACCCAGTTCTCCTATTCAGCAACTGCTGCTGGTAACTATAACATCTGAATGGAATGGTTGTTTTGTGTTTGTGTATGTCTGTGTGTAATGATGTGTATGATGATTTGTGTGTGTCTGTATGAGTGGTGTGTCCGAACCGATGTCTGAATCATGTAATCAATAAACGCGGCATTTTGGCTTATCCCCCTTTATAAGGTCTTGCTCTTGATTTGATAAATTGGCAAGTCAAAGTAACACTACAATTTAATAAATGTATAACTTAATTTATTAAGTTTAACCAAATAAAACCTACTTTTCTTGTTTCTGCATGCTTCCTTAGCCGAACGGCTGGGTTTTTTTTTTCTTTCTGTTTGTTTTTTTCTTGGTCTAACCTGCTTTTTTTTTCTGCAGTAACCTGCCTTTTCTACTAATTTTTATAATGATGCAAATGTATAATCTTACATGTCTAAGAGTGAAGAGAAAGTTTCTTTCTTCTGACACTGAACTTCATTAAAATAAAGAAAACCTGTATTATCCATAAAGCTGCTTTGTCTGCTTCATTAACAAGTTTTTAACTCTCACTCACCAAGCTTTCTTACAAAATCAGGAAGCATGCTCTCACCAAATAAAAATATTCATATCCTACTCAATTAGAAATTATAGAAGTAATTTTACTTATAGAATTTTAATTATAGGAGTAATTTCTCTTAAATGCATGTAAGGCCAGACCACACCTTTTGTCATGTTTGATGTTGAAGTGTTAGTGTTTCTAACAGTGCCACAGGACTGAGGTCAAATCGATCTACTCATTTCAAAAGAATTCATTACTCTGAAGGCATATAGTGTAGCAAAAACTCCAGGGTTTTTTTTTTTTTCATTTTTTTTTAACTTAAAAATGCATTCCCTCCCCTTCCCCAACCATTTCTGACTTTCTCTCTGCCTTCTCTATCCCTTATAAGTGATTACAAGTAGTACTAGGTAAGCTAAGCTAAGTTTTTATACTCCCTTATAGTAACAAGACCCCTTTTATATTGTAAATAGTGTTCTATTATGTTTGTATTGATTTTTACATTGTTATATTGAATTTATATGATTTAAGCCAATATCTGTAAAGTAATGTCAAGTAATGTCAAGTTCATTTTATATGTCAAGCCTCCATCTTGTGTCTCCTGCCCAGATATAACCTATGTTGTAACTGTGACTCATATCTAACCAGTCTCATGTAAATTGGTTCCTGAATGAATGGGAATGAATGAGGGTGCTTGAGGTACAATGGTAGCAGGCCTCTACTGAATGATCAACTCAACAACCAGACCACCAACTCAACGACCCAACCATTGCCTTACATTGACTCACCCGGGAACCACAGACCTCACCCAGGAACAGAGACAAAACCCAACATTTGGAAGACAAAGACCCTACAGAAACCAGCAACCCCACAATTGTCTCTTACCAGACAATGAGGACACCTGGATCTGCACATATGAATCTGAGCAGGAATGTCCTTGCCTGGACATGTCCTTCCCATAGGAGACACAGGTAGCCCACACCTATAAAAGGGGTGGTAGAGTGTGATCTCTTTGGGACACCCTTTCCATCTGGACCAGCACTACACCATGTCACCTATCCACCCAGATGCGCAGCCAGCAATCCCCTCTGGACAACACCTTGCTGGAGAAGACCCCGACTGGCCATTGAGGATCAGGATAGGTACACACCCCAGGATATGTAGCTATTACCCAACCTCCTTCCCCAAGCAAAGGACTTGGACTTTGTCCCTACACACCTTGACTTCACTCCCTCCACCAAATCTTGTTCTCTCCTGCTACCATTGTGTGTGTGTGAGAGTGCTTGTGTGTGTACGAACCAATAATTTCGTGAGCTATATAGTACATTGCCTGTCTAATAAAACTGATATTTTTGACCCCAAGTTGGTCTCTGTCTTGCTGCAGGCTCCCAGCTAAATTCCCATCCCTCTGACCTCCCTCTGGGTTTTGTTCCTCTCTGCCATCTCTATCTCCCCCAGCTCCTACTTTTTCTCCCTCTCCGCTGACTTCACAGCCCCAATCTTTGGTGTCCCAGCTCTAGCCCCTGCTCTGTCCCCCATCTCTGCCTCCCTCTTGCTCCTCCTTGACCTCCCAGCTTTCCATTTTGTGTCTCACCACCTTTGCCTTCTCCCCGATCCCTGTTTCTCTCTGCAGCCTCTCCCCAATCTTCCCTGTCTCTCTCTGTTCCCTGTTTGTGTCCGGCCACCTCTGCCTTCTCTCCCCAATCTTCCTTGTCTTCCTCTCCTTTCCTATTTGTGCCTCACCACCTCTGCCTTGATCTCCCCAGCACCTCCCATAGCATTCCCTAATCTCTGGGCTTGCCTCCACTGCCTCCAGTGGCTCCTTGCTCTCTCTGTCTCTCCTCCAGTTTTTCTCCAGTTGATGCCTCTGTCTCCCAGCTCCATCTGCAGTTTCTCTAGTCCCCATTCCTGATCTTCGACTCCCCTGCCAGCTTTTTCCCATGGTCTCTGTTCCCCACAGCCTTTCCCTTGCATCCACCACCTCCTGGCTTCTCCTGGCTTTCTTACCCACAGCCTCTTTGGTTTCCCCAGCCACAGCTCCACCCACAGTTTCTCCAGTCCCCATTCCTGGTCCCCCCACCCCACCTCACCCCACCCCACAGCCTTTCCCCTCCATCTGCCACCTCCCAGCTCCTCTTGGCTTTTTGACCCATAGCGTCTCCAGTTTCCCTGGCCCTAGCTACAACCACAGTTTCTCCAGTCCCTGTTCCTTGTCCCTGACTCCCCTGCCAGCTTTTTCCCCCAGGCTCTGTTCCCCCACAGCCTTTCCCAGCACCCACAGCCTCTTCCTGGCACCCGCAGCTTCTCCCCATCCCCAGCTATCACTCCCAGCTGGCTCTGCCACTCCTCCCACTCTCTCTGGCACCAGCTGCTCCCCAACCCAGCTCCCCAACCTGGTTCCCAGCTCCCACAGCCTCCCTTGGCTTCCCCACAGCCCCTCTCTGGTTACCCAGCTTTTGCCAGTCCCTGCTTCCCTCTCCTCGTACCTCTCAGCTCCCCCACAGTCTCTTTGCTTTGGCTCTGGCCCCAGCCTCTGTTCCAGCTTCTCCACAACATCACTCCTCTGTTCTGCCAGCTTTTGAATTTTTCCCTCGATTAATTAACCCTAGTTAAACTTAAGTAACCTCAACCCCAAGTGACCCCAAGTAACCCCAGGGACGACGTGACCTTGAGTAACCCCAAGGCCCAGTGACCTCTAGTAACCCTAGGGCCACTTGACCTTAAATAACCTCAAGCATCAAGTTACCCCAACACCCCCTAGTGTTGACACACAGCCACAAAAGTGCGTGTTTGTGTGTTTGTGTATGTGTACGTCTGTGTGTGAACTCATAGTGGTGTTTGTGTAGTTTTTGTACGTGTATATAATTTTGTATAATGCTCTCCTGTCTAACAGTGCAATATTGGGATCCCAAGTGTTGATCTGGTGCATGTCAAGTAAAAAATAAGGAACTGGTAGATCCAACTGAGACAGATATTTCACTAAGCTGGGTACCAAAATTAACCTTTAGGATCCAATATGGTGATTAGGACACTGTCCTAGGAAATGGAGATTCACATCTTCGCAGTTTGAGGAGGGTCAAGAGCTAGTCTCCTTTTTGCTGACTGACTGCTTTAGTTAATAGGATCTGTGGGATGGGGGGAGAGGGGGCTTGGATAACCACCTCATACTTATTTTCTGAAATCATCAGGCTGTTGCTCCAAGAAGTGAGAGTAGACCTTGTGAATCACAAGTAAATGGTGCATATAAAGTAAATTGTAAATCAGGAAAATATATTCCAGTGACATAGCAGGGGTAGCCCTCTACCTTAGATTCCTTGCATGTATTTTAACCATTTAAAGAAGCAGGGCATTGGCTGTCATGGTTCCCCTGCACTACCTGTAGCATGTTAAGGTGTTATGTCTTGTTTTGTGTCAGGGTTATTTGGTAGTTTTATGAAGAGGTTAGACAATGGATTATTTGGATTGGGATGGGGATGATCCTAGTTGTTTAGCCCTACTTCTCTTTGACTCTATGCCAGGACATCAGGCTCAAACCTGTGCTTAATGTTTTCTGTTGCATACCAACTGACATATCTGTGCTTTCTGAATCACCCTTTGGCTTCCTGTTCCCATTTCTCAGTATAAAGTACTAAGCACCTACATGTGAATGCTGCTCGCTACAAACAAAGTCTCTTTCTAGATTATAGGCACATAACCCGATCAAAATGATTTGCTCTGAAGAGCAAGCATTATAACATTAAAATTTATAATGCCTGAGTGTAGCAACTGATGAACTATTTTAAATCCTATTCTTACATTCTAAAAGCCTTTTTTTTATATATATAAATTTTGTTTTATTTTGTACTTAATGGGTCTCTTTGCATTTATTTTTCCATTTTAGATGTTTATATTTTAGGGTTTTTTTAATGCTTTTAAGCTGTCATTCTTTCACATTTCTTGTTATGGTGCTATTTATCTGTCAGAGGAATTCTGGACCATATATAGGCCCAGATGTCACAGTTTAGGTGAGGCCTGTCTTTGACTAAAATACTTTGGAATAATTTAGATTTTGGATAGACAAAATGATTTTCATGATTTCAAGTGGTGAAAGATTTGCTGTTTGTGAGAGTTTATCAGCTGATCTGCTACTTTGTGTGTCTGCTCCTGTCCTAGAACTAATATGAAGAATTTCACACTGGAATTAAATGACTTTCCTAATTACCATATGTTTTTTCTTCCACTTACTGTAGGATGGAACAGGTAAACAAAACAGTTAAAATGGACCCGCTTAACACATAGTAAGTCCTTCTATCTTTCCAATCAATACAATTGTTTCTTCTGTCTCTAACCTTCATTAACATTCAGATTAATTACTGTTTTAATACATCTTCTTACATATACGCTAAAATATTTCCTCTTTCTTTCTCTCTGAGTCTTTTTCATTTTCTCCTGTTGTACTTTTGGCAGTATTCCTACAGTTGTGTAAGAGGGATGCAATAGCTATAATGGTTGAGAAATTATGCAAGAGGCAAGGATTTCTTAGGGTGATATATTTTATTGGACAAACTGCATAAATGGAATAGTCTAATAAAGTTTCAAATGCAAAACATTCTTTGTCAGAACACCTTTACTATTTCTATCCATGATACTGCTCAAAAATCACTGTTTTGGGTGTTCTGGAACAATAAAACCTGTTACTTCCTTAGGTATTACAGAAAAGGATAAGCAAGAACCCAGAAGGATAAGTCTGTGCTGCTCAAACTTCTGGTCCCCCAGGGTGGACAAGGGGTTCAGCACCAGTCTGTGTATCATGCTGGAGTTGAGCCCTATGTGGGATCCACAGCGAGACTGATATGCAGTTTCAGTCTGCATGTGCCATGCAATATGCTGTTCTGTCCCTGTGTGCCTGATCCAGACCCCATGTGTTGTTCTGACCTTTTATATCTGATACAGTGTTGGAGTGACCCTGTGCACTGACCTGACCCCACATTTAGAATCTAACCATAGCCTGACCCTGTGTGCTTGATCAAGCTATGGAGTGACCCCACCATGCTGAATGACCTCAAAATAAGGTAGGCCTTCTAGTGAGGCCATCGTTCTTAATCCTCAATCTAAATTTGATCAAAAAAAACAAAAAAAAACCTGTAGGTAATATATTAGACTTGTTTATGTTTTAGATTCACGCCATATTAAGTTTCTTTGCTGAGTCGCTGTTTATGGCTTAGATAAGGAAAATAATAGACCTGTAGGATCATAGAGTAGTAGGATTGGAAGGGACATCTTGAGGTCATTTAGTTCAACCTCCTTCCTTGACTAAACCCCCTGTCAAATGTCTAAGCTACACTTAAAATTTGTAAGGATGGTGATTCCATAACTTCTCTGGGTTACCTGTTCCAGTACTTAACAATCCTAAGAGTAGGAGAGTAAAATCTTCATTCAGCAGGAATTGCTCCTCGGTGCAAAATTTCTGTATGCTTATTCTTTCACGAATCCAAGATGATGAACACTGTGTGCCCCAGGAGGCTGGGGGGCGGGGCACGGCAATCTCCTGCAGGCAACGGCAGCACTGTCAGTGACAGAGCATGGCAGAGGCAAGTGGGGAGCTGCCACAGGCAGCTAGCTGCAGTGCTGTCGGTGGTGGGGGGGGGGGTGGCAGCAAGCACCAACCAGTGGTCAGTGACTACCCACAGACACTGCCAGCAGTGTTGGCAGTGGCCAGCAGCAATTGCAGACCACCCGCAGATGCCACAGGTATGTCAGTAGTGAGTGGCGACCGCCCACAGACACCACCAATAGTTTCATCAGCACCTTTTCATAAGGGGCCCACCACCATGCTCAGGGTGTGCACATGCACCCACGTGCACCTCTATGCATCGCCAATGTCTGAGATCAAAAAAAGAATAGGCCTAGTAAGCATAGTTTCACAAAAGCTTATGCATCTCTAATTTAGTATATAAGTTTCATCTCTACCCTTTCATCTGCCTGACTTTAAACTAATAAAGCTATCATTCCATATGCCTATTAACACATATGGTGTTCCACTGGCAGTAGTGTAACAGTGAATTATACATCTAAGCAAAAGCAGCATTTCTGTTTAATTTAAGAGATTTATTGAAAAGTTATTTAATAAAAGCTTGACTTTGGTCTTTTCTTTAAGGATGATTTTAGGTTTTGGTGGAACTATGATTGTGCTTACCTTCTCAATTTGAATGTGACTTCTCAGTTTTCTGTCACCTATATACATTTCTCTCCTAGAAACACTGGTAGATAGGTCTGCAAAATTGAGATAAGTGCCCACAAAATTTCTATCAGGATTACAACATCCTAAGTCATTGTAATTCTCTCATGCTAAGAATATTGCATTACTTACAGTAATAAGTATGCAATATTCTATACACTAATAAGTGGCTTACTGAACAGCTTTAAGCAAGTTTTGCCCAGAGAGTTATATTTGGGATCATTACTAATAGTTTGGGACAATATATGTTCTAATATACAATAATAGTCAGTAGGCATTTGCAAATTAACATTAACCTAAAAAAATGCCATGCATATTGAGCAGCACCTATGAGGTACATGCTAGTGGAACTGCAGAGAAGAATGGTTGCTGCCATTGCATATATATCCTGAATGTCCACAGTTGAAATCTACTTTTGAGTTTTTTCTGGGAAAGAAATCTCCATATTTGAGTAGAATTGATCTAAGATTTCCTGCATCCCAGGTAATCTTTTATCTTCTGTTGGGTGCCTTTTCTAACCTAAGCACTGACTGGTGCAAAGACACTATTACACCTATTATGTGATTCATAGATGGCATTCAATAACATTTAGAACTGTGGCTGCACGGGTGGCAGCAGCTGAGGCACCCCCCTCCCCCCCTCCCCCCCCACCAGGAAGAGGCTGGCACTGCTGCTGCTTGCCATTGCTGCTAGGGCTGGTCTTCACAAAAATATTGGCCCTGTAGTATCACAGCACAGCTTCTGCTGGGGTCTTATGGAAACTGTCCCAGCCACATGGGCAGGGACTGCTGGGAGATGGAGTCCACTGCTGGCTGAATCCAGCCCATGGGCTGGACTTTGCCCACCCCGATGTAGTCAGTCTCAACTTTCTTTGCTCTTCTTCTGAGCCCACATATATTTCCCTATTGGCATCCCCCACTGACTCCACTTAAGCTATATCCTAGAAGTTTGGGAAATGTCTTGGGTATTAATGGAGGTAGCTTCAAACTTGCTCTGGCTTAGACACCCTAACATGTATTTTGCATTTTCAGTGCAAGTTCCCCAGGCAGTGGGTTATGGGGTAGGCACCTCCCACTCCCCAAAGTCCTACTATTGTGCAATGTACATAAAATCTGCCATTATGTAGTATACATTATAATGCGTACTACGTTACAAAAGTGTTCTGGTTATAGGATAATTTCATCCTGTGTCGTGATTAATTAATTTATCAAGTTGCAGGTTTGCAAATTAACCTGTTTTATACTAGAAAACGTTTGTTTAAGTATGAGCCAACTTTATGTCAATATAATTTGGCAAACATTCTCAAGAACCTTGGTCAATTTCTCAAGTGACTTGTAGCATCTCCAGTGTGAGCTCAGTGCAGTTTTAAGTGCTCAGAGAATGTTCAGAAGAGGTGTTGACTGGCAATGTCTCCTTAAGGTATAGGGCCTTTAAAAAATTATATCAGTTATCCCCAGAGCTCCTGGTTTTCTCTGATAAAAAAAAAAAAAATCCCCAATATTTTTACATAAAAAGTAATCCAAAATCCACATTTTTCTTTGATTAAAATGAAACACCACTAATATATAGAGGCATAGGTTGTAGCAGTGTTGGTCTAAGGACATAGGCAGACAAGGTTCTTTGGGTGAATCTGATATAATTTATTTTTCATTTGAGTTGGTCTAATAAAAGATATCAGATTTACCCAAGGGACCTTTTCTGCCTATGTCCTTAGACCAACATGGCTACAACCTATACCCCAGTAACATGGAAGATATTGAATTTTGCCATTTGAAATGGAAACTGTACAACATGAAAAAGAAAAAAGCCAAACTCAACAGCAAAGTATATTTTCTATGCCTATGCAAGAAACACAACATTGTTTCCAGAGGACTAAACATCTACAATCCTCTTACTATTACACACAATTCCAAATATGCTTCAGAGGTATGCCATTTGAGTTGGTCTAATAAAAGATATCAGATTTACCCAAAGAACCTTGTCTATATATATATATATATATATATATATATATATATACACACATATACAGAGAGAGAGAGAGAGAGAGAAAGAGAGAGAAAGAGAGTATAGTGGAGTAGTGTTTTATGCTGATCATGGGGAAATGTAGATTTGGGGTTACTTTTTCATATCTGAAAACAGGGAATCTTTTTTAATCAGAGAAAACCAGGATCCCTGTTAGTCACATAAAAAATGTAGATTCTGGGTTACTATTTCAATCTAAAATTAGGGGGAGGGTGGGTATCAGAGAAAACCAGGATCCCTGGTGATCACGCACTGCCTGAGGTTTTTTTGTTTGTTTGTTTGTTTTTATAGCTAATCCTACACATCTAAACCTGTTCACTTCTACATGATCCTTAACTTTGAGCTTTTTGGTTCTTACAATTGCTTCTTTCTTGTGCTACCTCCTAATGGTTCCTGCTTCTCTTGATATTACCTATTCCCCTTGGTTTAACACTTATTTTTTAATTCTTTTTTTCATGCATTTCTGTCCTTAAGGTAAAAGGCATACAAAACACTAGACATATCCTGTTGGGGGAATATTTTAGCCTGGTACGAACTGGTTCAGAAATCTCAATTTCATCTGGAGGTTGGTGTGCAACATCTGTGGCTCAGTGGCTGACCACCGTGTTAAATAAATTCACTGCCTCTTAAGAAACCTAAATAGAGCTGAAGGAGAGAAACAATTTTGATTGTCTAATACATTGGAGATCAACCTTTTGGTTCCATAGGCCAAATGAATGGTGTGGGGCCCATCTCCAGGATGGGTTGGGCTCTGAGGGCCCAGCACTGCACTTTCCCACCCCCTGTACACAAAGTTTGGCCTTCAGATGCATAATGTCACCTCCTCCTGGGCACTTAGACTGGGCTTGGGCCCTGTACTCTGGTGGGTATCCTGCCTGGCCCTGGAGGATACCCTGGTGGGTATGCTGGGACTGGATGCCCTATTCAGGCCAGGTTGAGGTATTACACTATTATCAGTATAAGTGACTGGAAACCATCTGTGCCATAGCAGAAAAGAAGTTGGACACACATAGACTTGTTTTAAAGAGGTGGAACTTGGTATAAGGTTCCCTCACAAAAGTTAAATGTGTGTTTTGTTTGCTACCAATCTCAGCTATTCCACTTACACAAAATTGTGTAACTTAGATCAATTTTGTCTCAAGATTTTTGAATGTCTGTACCTAGCTTCAGCGCACAAGGCCTGGGCTCCCCACAAGTCCAGACATTTGGCAGTGGGGAAGCATTGGCGTTGAATCTCAACTGCCAATTTCTGGACCCAAGGGGAGCCCAAATGACACAGTGTCATTTTCCAGATCTGGCCTGTGGGCCTGAGGTTGAGCACCCCTGGTTTAATATATAACTTCCTACCTCCCCCCTCCTCCAATTTTATATTTATTATGCTCATGAAAATCTTGAGAATGGAATAGAATGTAGCAAGGCTTGGGACTAACACAATAGGAGAGGAAAATCAATAGGCAGAAGCATGGAGGAAGGCAGGAATGAAAGAACAAAGTGCACAGTTTAAGCCTATGACAAAAAAAAAAAAAAATGCCTGTTAATCGTGCAAATGAGAAGCTATTAAACAATTTTAACAGACATTGGGTATTCTGGCCTATTATAGACCTTAGAAAAATCATTGTACATGGTGGTAGTGTTTCAAGATAAATTAATCAATGAGTCCATTTCAGAATGAACATGCCATTACAACAAAAAAGTAGATTAAAAATATAATCTAGAAATACATTAGTACTGTTGTAGTTAAGGATTGTGTCAACCTTTTTTGTTATAAATTTCCATCTTCAGAGGTTTATAACTAGGTAATATAACTTTGCTTCACTAAAACTAGGGTCTATATAGTAGCTTTAAGTAAAGAAAAATTTTAAAACATATAAATAAAATGAAGGAAAAAGTTGGTGTTCTAATTCTGTTAATGTTATCTATTTAGAATGTAGTCTTTGGGTTCTGTGTTGCATCTTTACTTGGACCTCTATAACACTGTTCTACTTTCTGTAAATATACCCTATTTTCCTGGCTCCATTTTTACTTCACCAACTTGAAATCTTTTTGCAACCAATTTTTGTTCTTTCTGCCTCACACCCCATTACTTTTATATTTCACAGTATTTATTTATGTGTTTATACTGCAGCGGTATCATTTCATGTTACAGGATGTGGTTGTGTGACAGTAGCTGCCGGAATATAATTTAGTCCAAAGTTTGCTTATTTGCTTGCTTTGTAATGGTTTACTACTAATCACTAATAACCAGTTTAAATTACAAAAAAATCACATATGGATGCTATATTAAGGTAGTGTTGAGGTGAAATTGTTGAAATGTCCAGAGACAAGGATTCCTATCGGTGGTATCTTTTATTGGACCAATTGTATGGTTGGGATAGATGACAGTAAGCTTTTGGGTATCACAATACCCATAGGTACTGTGTAAGGCCTGACAAAGGGTAACATGAAGCCGAGAAGTTTGCCTATAATTATCCCAATCACGTGCTTTGTCCAATAAAATATATTGCCCACAAGAATTATTGCCTCTCACGTTATTCTGTTTTCATTAAAATCTTAACCTTTTTGGATATAAAAATATCAAAGAGCTCTAAGCTCATACTAAAGCCTTGTTCCAATTTCTGTTGAGCCATATGTTCCACTCTTTTTTCCCCCAAGGTCCAGGGAAAAAGTAGGAGCTTGATGAGGAAGAGGAGGGCCATATATTTAAACAACCCTTGTGACTCCTTAATTCTGCTACTAAAAGTGATGCCTGATGCTGAAAGCAGTATCTAAGTCCCTTTTACAACTGTTTAGCAAGTTGCTCTAGGAAAGGGAGGTTCTGGGCCTTGGATGTTAATGGAGATATTTCATTTTCACTACTAAACAGGAGAATCAGGCCAATGAATTCCTATTACATTGCGCTTAATTAAGTATTATTATACCTATTCTATAGATAGGGTAGCCCATGTGCAAAGAGCTTAAGGGCCAGTTTTCTATACTTCATGAGGATTTTCAGAAGATCAGTTGTCTTAAAGTTCTTTGTAGTGTTATACATCAAAGTAAGAGTAAAAGTAAAATATTTTGAAATCAGGCCCTAATTACTTAGTCTTTGTCACACACAATAAGTATGTGCAAACAACCCAACAGTTCCCAGTCCAACTCTCTTCTAATTTTGGGGGAAACACTCATGAAAATTAATTTATTCACATGTGGTCTGACTTCTACTACTGATCTCCATTCTATTTGACTTCATTTTGCACTTAAGTTAAAATTTAAAAAAACAAGGAAATCCCCCTCCCCCCCAAAAAACAAAGCAGAGTGAAGCAATTAGAACATTATGCATATGCAGCTTCACAAGGCTTATAACATGCTATTTCTTTGCTGTTTCCCCCTTCCTTGTATTTCACCACCCTTATCAGTTGCCATCACTCTTTATAGTATACCTTCTTTAGACAGCACACTCTGTAGGGTGGAGATCTGTCATCTTATATATTTGTTATGTGCCACATTAGATTATTCTGTACCATAGGCATAATAAAGGTGTGGACATTGCTAAGAATGGTGCTCCTGCTTCATAAAGAAAATACTGTATGTAGTGACTTGTTTTATAAATTGAAAGCACTGATACATCAAAACTGTTGCAGCCAAATTTCTGAGGCTGGAGACATCTAGTATATAAAACACAGACACTCTAATGTTCCATTTGATCACCCCTGACAGTGAATGCAAATATCTGTACTGTCACCTAATAAAATATGAGTTAACATGCTTCTGTAAGAACTAGATTGAATTTGTTCCCTTTTTCAGTTTTATGGAAAGATTCCAGACTGATGTGAAAATTATTAAATGTCTGGTGGGAAATTTATTTCCATCAAATAATTTATTAAATGTGTAGGAGCTTACAACAAAACTGCACTCTGGAGGAAAAAAAGTCAATAGAGAATTCTAAAATATATTTCCTTGGGTATCTTGAGCTTTCATTAGGATCACAGCTGCATATATAAAGCTAAAAAGAAGTTTAATCCCTCATAGAATTCCCATAATATAGATCTGTGTCATGGCTGGGTATACCTCTATTTGCGCATTCTCAATACATCTGAATTCTTTGAGCTTGAATATACTTCACAGACTGCAAGGGCCTGATTCTAAAATTGCCTACACTACTTATTCCTGTGGTGTTGTACTAGTACTAGCTTAAATAAGAATGATTCAGGAAATAAACATCTTGAACCTGGTGGGATCATCTTCAGAGGTAAGTATCTTCAGGATCAGGGATCACATTATATATACTGTTGTGCAATTGTGCAATTTTGTAGTAGTCTGTCCTGCATCCAAAATAAATATATTCTGGAAATAAACAGCAGGAAGTTCAAAAGTATGGGATAAATAAATAATGTTTGAATCATCCCAGGCTGCCCCTCAACTGACATGTAGGAAGTCTGTCAGATGAACCCCACCTCCAGCCCTGGGGCTGCACTGGAGCCCTTCACTCTAGGTACGCTCCAGATCCTGAAAGCACAGACCAGCTCCCAGGATGAGGTGCAGGTGAGCCCTTCACTATGTTCCACACTGGAGGCTGGGAACACAAATTACCTGATCCATGCTAATAGGCTCTGGGTGGGCAACAGAGCCTTCCAATTCAGTGCTGCAATGGAGGCTGGGAGCATAGGCCAGCTGATCAAAGCCCCCAGCCTTAGGGGAACACCAAAGTCTTTGACTCAAATGTGCTCAAGAGACTGGAAACCACAGTCAGCCACAGGCAAGTGCTCCCATGTGCTCCTGAGGCTGGGAGTCCCAATCAGTGAGGCCACATGTGCAATTTAAGGCATGATAGGAAGCAGACAAAATTATTACATATTGTGTGAAATAACTCTATGGGTGAATGCCATTAATGGCATTAATGAGTGGTCGGGTTACTACTAAAACTCATTAATCTTGTTTTAAATATAAGATCTACCAAGGACCTGTTATTCCTAGACATTCATTGATACAGACCATCTGAAAATCTTACTGTCAGAGGGACCAGTCTCAATGGTTGTCATGATGCCTTCTGGTGGGCTCATGAATCCTGTCCTCTCCCTCTTCATTCTCACCTGTGATGCCTCGCTGGACATATTGTTTAGGAAAAAAGGGAGGTTTCTCCAGAGTCCTAGAGCAAGTCTTAGTCAGCCTTCACACTTGCTGGTCCCTCCTGGACCCAGCTGCTGAAAAGTGTAGCTGGGCCACCTAGAGCCATGATCTACTACCAGCCAGGCTTTGTGTAGCACAATCACCACAGCTGTAGCCCCAGGAGGGTGTTCCCCAGCCTATAGGTATGTTGCAAGCTCATTCTCCCTAGATGCAGCACCTTGTGCTTGTTTGCATTGAATTCCATTCTATTCTCATCCACCCACATCTATAACTTGTCTAGATCTAGTTGGATTCTGTCCCTCTCCTCCAGTGTGCCCACTTCTGCCCACAGCTTTGTGTAATCAGTGAATTTGGAGAGCGTGCTTTCCACACCCACCTCCAAGTCATCAATAAAAATGTCATTTAGTGTTTGTACACACAAGTACTTAATAACTGCACAGTAACCACTGCCAAACAGCTTTTTGGTGACACTGGCTGGGCAGTAGCTTGTTACTACTGCACATTAGTGTTGTGCCATGCTTTGTGCCAAGCAACATTATTATGCGGTAGTAACAAGCTTCTGCACAGTCAGTGTCTTATGTAGGCACAGCCACTGCAGTGTAAGTAAGGAGGTGGAACTTGCCCAAGCAGTACCTGGGTTTACCAGATCACAACAACACAGGAGCCAGCAGCACAGGATGAATGAACAGTCCAGCTAACAGGGGGAGTTTAAGTGGGAGTTCCCCAGTCACTTTCCTTCTCTATAAACTTGCTGAGTGAAAGCAAGTGAAGGAGTAAGAGGGAATTTTTCCAGGACATAGCATTACTAGAGAAAGAAGGGTCTAGCAGGAAAATCTGTAGAATGACTGGAACTTCCTTCCCCCTGCCTGTGCCCAAGCAGGCTTTATCTAGGGATCGCCCCTTACAACTGAAGCTTCAACCCAGGTTCTGTCCTGTCTTTGTAGCGACTGTGGTCTTCATAGACTTGCCATGGGGTAGCTAGGTAGGGGGGTGCTTGTGGTATGAGAGGTGTTTCCTGGTAAATTCTCTCAGGAATCAGGTAAGGAAGTATCAGGAGGAGGTAGATAGGACCCAAAACTTCTGTCACCATGAGGTCTTTATATATTTGATGCACAGAGACTTGATGGAAGAGGGACAGTCAGAGAAAATACTGGAAGATACAATTCTCAGTGGAAGATGGAATCTTGTCACTTCTGGGAGCAGAAAACACTCCTCTTATGGACATCCAGCTATCCAACTGAAGAACAGGTATGAAGCCCTTGCATTGGATGAGCTCACTCCAAAGGCTGGGGAGGACAATTCATGCATCCCTAAGGGAGTTAGACAGGTTAGACAGACACTTGGCTGGAACGATATTTTCAGGAATGATCCTGCCTTGAGCAGGGGACTGGACTAGATGACCTTCCAGACCTATTTTCCTATGAAACTATGATCCTAGCATGACCATCAAAGGTAGCCTTTTTACTCCCTCTCAAGTTCATCTTCTTGTTCCATTTTCTGGGTCCTGCTCCTGCCTCTTTTTGTTTTCTACCACTTCCTTTTCATCACCTTCACTCTCCTAGTTCCTTCTCCTCACAACACAAGTATACTCTGATATCCATCATATTTAGGATGCCAATTCTCCATTTCCTCTTCTTCCCCATCTCACTCCTCTTCAGCACAGAATTCCTTGAACTCTCAGCTTTCAACTGACCCAGTTTCCTCTAACTTAATCCTGGGTTCTATCCTATTTAATTGTGATTCTGTGACAGTAAAACACTCTCAATAAGGCTTGCTATCACCTCTCCATGTCAAAACGCATGGCCTCTGTGCTATCCTTGAACTCTTAGCTGTCTTTGGCATGATTAATTTTACACTTCTTCTGAAAGTCACATCCTTCCCTTGAAACTCCATCTTTTCCCTATAATGCTATTGCTTCATACAAAACATTGCGTCATCATGTATAATGAGTTTTTTTTTCCTTGCATATTTTGTATGGTTGTCATGTTTTTGTAGCTATGATGGTCAGTGAAATAACCAAGAAGTCAATATCTGTTTTTCTTTTTGGTAATAACTTCTATTTGGACCAACCGTAGAGCTGGAGAAGTTTCCAGATGACCCTTCAGAGAGATATTGCTGTTTCTTAAAAAGTTTGCTGAATTTTGTAAGGTTTTGAACTTGCAAGAAACACCAAGAAATTGAATGTGAGACTTCAAAGAGAAGAGAAAGAAAATATTGCCTATATTAAAAAAAAAAAAACCAAAAAAAAATCTTTCTATAATAGGGAGCCAGGGGCTCCTGTTTCTTGAAGAGAGAATCTGCAGCAGGGATGTTCCCAGCTAGGGGAAAGGAAACAGTTTCTGGGATAGCTGTAGGGGACTAGGGAGCTCATAGGCTTCAAGTACCTATTGCAGGGATAGATGCTTAGTAGGGCCATCTGAAGCTTCGGTCCCTGATTCAATTTGGTGGAGATTCAGCCTGATTCAGTGATTGAATCTCCAAATCCAAATTGAATCTCTCTGAACTGAACTGGAACCCTCCAAATTGATTCAGAGAGATCCAGAAAGATTCAGCAATTTGGGCATAAAAACAGCTTTAAATATTTTTTCTACAGACCTTTATGTAGCAGGCAACTCGTGAATGCTGTGATGCTGGGTTGGATGGAGCATCCCACAGGAGCGTAAGGGCTCCCCAGTGTGCTTGGCAGCAGACCCGGAAGTGGACCAGAAGGATTTCTGGTCCACTTCCAGGTCTGTCAGGGAGTGCAAAGTGGGGTCCCCCCACACCCTCCCAGCTCGGCGATTGGTGCCTCCTGGGTCTAGGGGGTGCACCCCAGGTCCACCCGTGGCTGATTGGTGAGCCAGAGAGGGTGCGGGGGGGGGGGCTCCAGTGTGCTTCCCAACAGACCCAGAAGTGGACTAGAAGTATTTCCAGTTCACTTCCAGGTTCACTGCCGAGCATGTAGAGGACCCCCACCCACGCTCCTGTGGGATGCTCCATGTGCCCTAGCATCACAGTGGATATTTTGAGGTATGTAGAAAAAACATTTAAAACTGTGTCTATGTCTGAATTGCTGATTCTCGAAATCAGCACCGAATCTTCAGATTCAGTTTTGGCTGAATCAAATTAGGGACACTGATCCAAATCAACCTATCAATGGTGTTTCATTTCAATCGAGGAAAAATGTGTATTTGGGGTTACTGCTTTCTCAGAGAAAACCAGGAGCCATGATGATGACCCAGATGGAGGCACTTGGAGTTTAAAGCAGCTGCTTGCCTTTTTGTTCTAGTTTATACTGGAGAACCAGATGTGTTTGTAAGGTGGCCAGAGGAGCATGCTACTTTTGAGCCCTGTAAGGGGCAGGAGTACAAGGCACAGGCAGGCCAAGAGGGCTGAAGCCTGAGCTCCAGACAGTACATGGCTCCTCGCTGAGCTGCGCTGCATCTGTGTGATGTGACAGCTGCCTCATAGGTGCCAATGGGGGGGGGGGGGCTCCTCACTGCCCCCCCACTGCCCCGCATTGCTTGAGGGCTCTGCTATGAACCCCCAGAGGCTCTGGTCACTGTTGCTGCAGCTCGTGCATGCAGGGATTCACTCCCTTCCCGCTCCCCCCCCCCCCCCGAGTTGTGGAACCACTTCCAGATTTTCCAACTTCATGAGAACATGCGACTATGTAAGGGAGGTTTTGATGCGTGAAGTGCAAAATACACTCAATGGCTTTTGGATCTGGGAAATGGCCAAGTTCCAAATATTGATGAAATCATTACCCTGCCTCCTAAGCTCTGTGTGCCTCTGGATCTCTCAGCAATGATAGAATGGACATTTCCAAATCTATTCGCTAATTATCAAAATCCAGGATGGACATCTGAAAAAGTTATTTTGGTGCCACATTACTCCATTGTACAAGAGATCAACAATGGTATTGTGGCAATATTCCCAGGCCAAGAATGGATTTGTACAAGTGCAGATGCTCTTTCAGAGGATGAAAGTGTTATGGCTGTGTCAATTGAGTACCTGAATTTCATGGATTGCCTCCACATCAGCTTAACCTTAAGCCTGGGATGCTCATCATGCTTCTGCAAAGCCTTGATCCTAAGGATGGTGCAATGGAACACAGCTAAGGATGGTGCAAAGGATGGATGGTGCAATCTGTCATCAACAGCAGACTACTTGAGGCAAAAATTGTTGGATCAGAAAGAACAGTACTAATTCCTCGGATAGCACTGAAGCCATCTGATGACACATTTCCATTCATATGGACACACTGACAGTTACCTGTGCAGGTGGCATTCAGCATGACCATCAATAAAGCCCAGGGGTAAACATTAAAAAGAGTAGGAGTTCCTTTGGGATCCTGTCTTCACCCATGGACAACTATATGCAGCTGCTTCCAGAATCTCTTACCCAGAAAACATCTGATTTGCATTGATTGCTGACTTGAGTAACAAAACCAGGGAGGTTGTGTATATGGAAGTGTTGTAACTCTTTTACAGTAAAAAATTGTGATATGGTTCAGGATTTTGTGTATGCAGAAGTGTTGTGAAATTGTTGAAGTGCAATAAAATGTAATCTCAAGGAAAAATTGGCTCACTGGATTTTCATGCAAGCAATGCTTCATGAGGCATATAGTATACACACACATACACACGAACATTCAGTACCGTAATGGCCTGAAGGGTAACACTGCATGTAAGCCTGGCCAGCAGGCACTGACTCACCCACGCATACACATTGGTGAACTTGGTTCTCTCACCCAACTCCCTTTCTGAACAATTTCATCTATCACAGCGAGGCTTCATACTTATTAATAGAGATGGCATGCAGTACGTGTAACAATATAGATATATATATAATAGTGTTTCATTTAATTTGAGTCACTGAAAAATGTGGATTTTAGGTTACTTTTTAAATCCAAAAATTGTTTGTTTGTTTTATCAGAGAAAACCAGGAACCCTGCTTATGAGAGTGCTCCATTAAGTGGGTGTGCAGTGGAGTAAAATATGAAATTAATTTAATTAATTAAAACGTGGCTGATTTGTTATTTTAAAATAAATTTATTTACTACTTTCTCATTTGCTAAATAAAACTTTTTTTTTTTGTAAAGGCTGTTTGGCACTAGATAGAACTAACTATAGGCTACAATTAAACAAAAAAATAGGTGTCAAAATTGACCAAGACTAAGCGACTGGCATAGAGTTCATAGAATTAGACAGCTTAAAAATCCCAAGAACGGCCATGAAGCCAAACATAAGCCTTCATTCATAGATTCCAGAAACTGAAAAAAGTACAAATAGCCACATAAAGTAAGAAATGCATAGAAAAGTCCTTCCACCTTGTGACCATTACTGTGAAATATCGTAGATGAAGTAGTTGTTTCTTTTTTTGATTTTCTTTCTACCCCATTGACTGCATGAATATGATGGTGACTAAAGTTCCTTGAATTTATTCATCTGTTTAATACGTCTCACTACCTAATTGTAAGGAATTCATATTTTGCTTCAGACAACTTTCTAGTGGTTCACACCCACTGCTTAACTTGGTATCATGCAGAGTTTTGTTTTTGCCAGCTAGCAAAACAATAACCAGTATGGTTTGGGACAGGGACTTAGATAAGAAGAGAGAATAGAGAAAACTTAGTCTCACTGATTCTCTCTTCAACCAGATCGCTGAGGTGAAAGTTACATGAACAGAAGTTTCATCTTGGACACTTTGTAGTTTTTTTTTTTTTTTTTTTAAGTAGTGAGGTGCTCAGCACTGACTGAATTAATCAAGAGTTTGTCAATTTGTCACTGTGCCACTGGCAACATGGTACTCAGCTATCCAGAAACTGGATGCAGTCCAAGCTGATTTAGATGCTTTAAAAATCAGGATTCTGCTATCACTGTAAGTGTTACATTTTCCCCAGATTTACTGGCAGGTTCTTATGTTTAACCGAAAAGGGTTTTTGTATCTATATCAATTCACTTATTTAACAAGGTATTTTTAAACATTAAAAAACTTATTTTGTAAGATAGTAGGAATTAAAAACTAGCAATCAAACTGTGACCCATATTCCATTACCAGTGTTCTCTCTTACCAAAGTCATGTGGAATGGTTTAGTCTATATCAAAATGGATATTATAATACAATATTGAATGTATGTATTTAATTAATTTATTTATATTTTAATTAATGTATTTATTACTGTTTTAGTTGTGACAAGGGAAATTGACAAAAGAAAGTTTACAATATCTGCCCTCCTTTACTTCTTGATGTTTAAGCAAATCTGAAAGATGTTATTCTAAAAATATTGTTCATGATAGTTTTAATATTAAGAAGTCCCGTCAGTTCCTGTTCAACCTAAAGTTTACAAGATACCTAGAGAGTCAGTTAAACATATTCCTTCTGAATAGAAGAGAAAAGGCTGAGCAAGTGAGGAGGAAAAGAACTTAGGCCAGATGATTTAAAATATTTGTTCTTTTAATTTTTAAGTTCACTTGACACATCAACCTTTGAACAGAGGAACTCTTTGCTAATGATATACCATCTCATCACTAGTTGAGGTATATTGCTCCTCACTGAGCAGCAGCACTGTGAAACTCCAGATTCAATATTCTGACATAAATTCATCATGAAGGACCTTCCACTCAGACCAACAACTTTCAAACAATCTTCATAAATTAAGTTGCAAATTTATTTTAATAACATGGCTGGGATGATTTAGAAAGGGACTTCTGACTTTAGGCAGGGGATGGACTATATGACTACCTGATGCCTCATTTAGTCCGCTATGATTCTATAAATCTAAGAATTAATAATAAATAAATAAATAAATAAATAAACAAACTTTATTTACTTTGTACAATCAAGAAACTCTGGCATAGTATCATAGAAAAAAATAGGGCTGGATAACCCAGAAGAAGCCACATAGTCCAAGCGCCAGATCAGAGCAGGAGTATCTTTTGGGGTGTGAAAAACAGACCCTATTTGATTTGGATTTGGATTTGGCCAGAATCAGGGACAGTGATTTGATTTGTTGATTTGGATTGCTGTCCTCTATTCGATTCAGCTGAATCCGAATCTAAAGATTTGATGCCTATTCGAAGAATCAGCATTTTGGCTATAAACACAGCTTTAAATGTTTTTTCTACATTCCTTGAAGTACCAGGCACAGCTCATGAATGCTGCAATGCTAGGGCAGATGGAGCATCCCACAGGAGAGTGTGGACTGCTCCCCCCCCAAAAAATTCTAAGCATACTTCTGGTCTACTTCTGGGTCCACTAGGGAGTGCACACCCCCCCGGCTTGGCAATTGGCCACAGGGGGACCTTGGGTGCCCCCCCAGACCCAGGAGGCACCAGTTGCTGAGCTGGGGGAGGGGGGCAGCGCACTCCCTGGTGGACCCAAAAGTGGACCGGAAGGCCTTCTGGTCTCTGGTCCACTTCTGGGTCTGTTGCCGAGCATGCTGGGGATCCGCTGCGCTTCTTAAAAACATTTAAAGCTGTGTCTATGTCCAAATCTCTGAATGTTTCTGAATTGATTTGGAGGGTTCCAATTTGATTTGGAGAGATTAAAGGGTCTCTTGATTCAATTCAGATTTGGAGATTTGGCCACAGAATCAGGCCAAATATCTTCCAAAGCTATGTCTATATTGTCTAAAATAAATTCTTGTCTACACTGAACTTAAAAACTTTAAATGACAGAAAGTTTCTTTAGATAATCTGGTCCAGTTCTAATCCACCTACATAGTTAGAAAATTCTTCCTAATATTCACCCTAAATATGTACTCTTATAAATTCAATCTATTACTACTACTTCTGACCCCTTTGACAGAAAGTGGTTGACAATTATCTTTATTATAACATTTTTTTTTTCATTTGAAGACTTATCAGATATCTCCTCAGTCTGCTCATCTTCAAACTAAATTGTCTTACTTATTCCAGCATTTCCACATGAAGTGAAGTGACAAAACTTGATACAGAACTTGAGTGATCAGTTTTTGGTCTACAGGGCATGTTTGGCACTTCTACATATAGGGGGATTCTGTTCCTGAATACATAGCCCTGTTTGAATAAACAACTGTGTGTGATTGGGCATGTCTACACTTGCCCCCTTTAAATGGGATTAGCTTAAAATCACCTTTTTAAAGGTGCGTTAAGGGTGCATGTCCACATGTGCATGCCCTTAATGTGCTTTAAAAACGGGGATTTTAGGTTAACCCTGCCTCAATTTGATACCTGCATAAAACAAGTATCAAATTTAAGTGCAATTAACTAAGTCACATTAGCCCACATGTAGATGCTTAATGAGCATGAATGTGGCTTGTGTTGATAGCTAAAATTAAATTTTAGCTAATTCCACCTAAAATTTAATGTGGCTTAATATGCATTAACATGTCTACATTTAGATGCATGGCTAAATCACCTTAATGCACCTTAAGCAAAGGTGCATTAAGTTTAGGTGTGTGTAAATACATGTGTAGACACACTTGCTATGTATTAATGCAGACTGAGTATACACAGTAGAAGCTAGGGCTTCTATACATGTCCCTTGTAAACATGTAAAAAACTTGGATGCCCAGAAACAGTGTCAACTAAAACTTTGATTCTATCTGTGGTTTTCATTTGGTGGTTTGCCTTTTTTGTGAAGACTGAAGTAAAAGAGGAAAAAAATACTTTTCATTTTCTCCACTATTACCTTTTCTTCATCAGTGAGGGTTTACATTTTCCTTGGTCATCCTTTTATATTAACATAGCATGCCTTTGGGCTCTTTTAAGGAAGAACCAACTCTTCCAGATTCCTTATTTTCCTTAAATTTACCTTCCATGAGATCTAGCCTGCTAGTTCTCTGAGTGGTGTTGTTTGTGTTGTTATTATATATATTTACATGGAACTTTTCCACCTAAAGTAGTTCAAAAAATTTGCTCTGATTATTTTTTTCCAAAGAAAAGACATATTAACCTTTATAACAATGTATTATATTACAGACAGACTGTATAGAATTAAAACTCCTACTTTCATATTGATATAAGTAGTTTAAAGCTTTAAACTTGCTGTAGTCATAAACAGAACACAAAACTTAACATATGTCACATAATCTACCCAGTTTTAATAAAAGGAAGACCACACCAGGACACATTATTATATTATCTTTGTTAAACTATTTGACATAAAACTCAGGGTGTGGGACATATAAACATGTCATTGAATCGGACCTCTAAGAGGTCTGATTTATTTTTTAATATATTGATATACTGCAGGAATTATATATTATGAGCTAAGGCCTAGAATATTTTATCAATCATAAACTGATACTGGCTTTCTCTGATTAAAAAACAAAATAACACAAAAAACAAAAACAAAATACCCTGTGGAATGGGTAATATATATACACATTACTCATGCACAGTTAAATATATAAATATAAATATACATTAGATTCTTTGGGTAAATTTGATATCTTTTATTAGCCCTTCTATCTGATTTACCCAAATAACTTTGTCTTCTCTTTCAGTGGCCTTTTTCTACTAGTAAACAAGGGCCTAGTTTACCACAGGTAAACAAGTCAACAAGGGCCTGTATCCCGAAATTTTAAAAGTCATTATACTTGTTGAGCAGCCACTGTCATAAAGACTCCATCACTTCATTGTCATCCTTAAAATGTTACCTTCATAGATCATCCTTCATCCCCCAGGCTTTATGGAGGATAATGCAGTATAATCCACCCAAATGATGAGATTGCCTCTGTGATGTGCAAGGTGGTGCGTAGATGAGAGTTGTCATGCAGAAACATCACCTCAGACATGTCTCTATTGAAACAGGGTCTTTACATGCAATGTTCCAGTTTCATCAGGGTCTAGATGGAGATATCAGGGTTTACTGTGGCCCCCTTTGGCAAGGGGTCAAAAGAACATCCTCTATTTCCATGGCTTGCTTAGAAAATAAAATTAAGAGGGATTACCTCCTGACAGACTGTCTTCTGTTTCAGTTAGCATAGATCACGTTGTCCTTAATAGTGTCTGAGCTCCACCTGGTACTGTTTTTTGGGGGGAGCAGAAATGACTCCAAGCTTCATCCATAAATGCCTTTTTTCACAACCATTCATTCAGTTCTTGCCCACTTGCTTTTGAAAGCAAATAATGTACAAATGATATATGGGCTGAGATAAAGGAAAATTGGACTGTGTGATTTTAGTGTCCTAGGCAAGCATTTTAGGACTACAACTGAGTTTTTAAGGAAGAAAAGAAAAATGACTATTATGATATAGAAAATGTGAAGCTGTAAATCAGTAAAAAGAATTAGGCCAAAATTTCAAAAAAATTATAATAATAACCCCACACGTGAAAACCAAGTTTGAAAGAAGCATTAATATTTCCTCATTATCTGTCATATTTTACCATAAATACAAGTGAAGAAAATGAGATTAATGGGGAGTGTGTAGTTTCCCATGTCCAAATAATGCTTGGTATAAGATTATGTATTTGTAGCCTTTTAAAATCCTAATCTAATATTAACCACTCAATTTTAATATGGAAGTATTTATATTAATTAAAATGTTCAAACTTTGGAATTCACTTTTGATCTTCTTCCTCTCTACCCAACACTGTTTGACAGGTTTCTTGAAGATCTGCTTTTCTCAAAAAATAAGGAAGTTTGTTAGAAATTCTACATTACACCTTGTCTGAAAAAATATTTTTCAAAACTAAAAAGTTTACTTACAAAAAAAATCTATTCAGATTCAGATAACTCATTATCCTGATTTCAGACCTCTCTTCAGAAACTCAAAGCCTCTTTCAAAACTAGATAAAAGTCTGTTTCCTCTAATTTTCAGCAAATCTTGAAGGCCTGGGCCTTAATTAGCAATTTTTAAGTCTAAGGGATTTTTTTGCTACTTGAGTTGTTTTCTTTTTTTTTTTTCCTCTTTTTTTTTCCCAATTTAAGTAGAGTCTCCATATTATCTATGTGTACCTACTACCTTGAAGGGAAAAAATAAGTGGGAGGAGGGTGAAGCATGAGATGAGGAGGAAGGAAGAAAAATACTGAGAATTTCTATTACATGGTAATCAAGTGAAAACAATAATTTGATCCACTCAGATTCAAGCATTTCAAATAAAATTTAGTGAAGACACTAAAAGAAACCACTCTTTTATGAATGTACCTATCTTATATACCAGATAGATGTTATTCACATCTTAAAATAGGATACATGAATAAAGTAGATAAACAAAATTGATTTGTATTCATTTATTTGTCATACTTCATTAGACAAAAATGTTAGAAGAGATCTCATGATACAGAGAAACTCCAGATTGAGCAATAAATAGTCTTTGAATAGTCAAGTTGTTCACTTGGATCCTAACTCTAATTATTGGACAAGCTGATTTTATTCAGATTGTGACTTGACTTTAAAGGTGTTATCTGCAGAATTTGGAACTGAATTCAAATTCTAATTTTGGAATTAAATTAAATCCAGGGAAGTGGATTCTCATAAAACCAAATTCTCATATTTTGGTTAAAATAATCTGAAATATGAGAATTGATTTTTTTTTCCACTCTGAGAGAACATTTGATATTCAGGTTTGGAAATTATATAGTAGATCAGTGGAGATCAACCTTGTAGAGCAGTAGGCCTGGTGCTTGCAACCTGGCTGCATCACGGGCCATCACTTCTGTCCAGGAAGGAAGGAAGAGGAAGGGAGAGAGGAGGGTGTCAATATTGTTTGGGGGAAAGGGAGAGGCAGAGGGAGATATGGGGTTAAAGAAAGGAGGAGACTAATTTTCAATCTGCAATGTGAATCAGTAGCCTGGGGAGTACGAAGAAGGCACTGGGTAACATGGAACCCCTGCAGGATACGCTTGGCAATCTGGTGGTTTTCACCAAAGGAAAAGGCAGACCTTTTTAACAATTTCTTTGCCTCCATTTTTTTGTGCAGGGACTGGACTTGATGATCTATTTAGGTCCTTTCTGACCCAACATCTATGAATCTCTGGGGGGACCTTAACTACCCAGACATATGCTGGGAGGAACAGTCAGCTAGATCTAACTGCTCACCCAGGTTCTTAACCTGTATTCAGGACCTCAATCTAACACAGGAGGTAAGGAGTTCCACCAGGGGTAACGCCTTGCTTAACTTGGTGTTGGCCACAGAGGATGATCTGGTTGGGGGCCTGCAGATTCAAGGCAACTTAAGGGACAGCGATCACCAAATGATAAAGTTCACTATTCAGAGAAGGGTGGGCACTATACCTAGCAGGACACAGGTGCTGAACTTTAAAAAGGATGACCTTAATAGGCTCAGGGGATGGTTAGCAGGGTACTAGGAACCAAGAGCCTGGATGCTTTGGGTTTCTAGGATGGGTGGTCATTTCTCAAGGATAGCATTCTTTGGGCTCAGAGTGAGACAATCCCATGGCAGAGGAAAGGGGGAAAGGGGGCCAGAAAGCCCCTTTGGCTAACCAGGGACATCCAGGATACCTTAAGGGCAAAAAAGAAGCATACAGAAAGTGGAAGCAGGGAGTAGCTAGCAAGGAGAGGTACACTTCCTTGGCCTGCACCTACAGGGAGTCAGTCAGAAAGGCCAAGGCAGCTCTAGAACTCAGGCTAGTGGCAGGGATTAAGGACAATAAAAAGTCCTTCTTTAGTTATGTTGGGAGCAAAAAGAGGGTGGCAGGGTAGCGTAGGTCCCCTACAGGACAGGTGCGGGGGGGGGGGGGGGTTAGTGATGGATAGTAGAGACAAGGCAGACCTCTTCAATGAGTTCTTTGCCTCTGTTTTCTTAAATAGGAATCTAGATGAACCCTCAATATGCATCATGGACACCAACAAGGGGAACATCAGCGAACCAACGGTCAGTGCCAACATGGTAAAAGGACACTTGGAGGGACTGGTCATGTTCAAATCACCGGGACTGGAAGGACTCCACCCACAGGTAATGAAGGAATTAGCGAGTGTCATAGCAGAACCACTAGCAAGGATATATGAGCACTCATAGTGCTCAGGTCAGATCCCCAGAAGATTGGAAGAGGGCCAATGTCATCCCAATCTTTAAGAAGGGGAGGGAGGAGGATGAGGGGAACTATAGACCAGTCAGCCTTACCTCTATCCATGGGAAAATCCTTGAAAAAATTATCAAGGAACACATCTGTGGGAGCCCACTAGCTAATGTGATGCAAAGTGGTAACCGACATGGATTTATAGCAGGCAGGGCCTTCCTGACTAACCTAGTTTCTTTTTACAACAAGGCCACCAAATGTTTAGATGCAAGAGTTGAGGTGGATGTTATCTATCTGGACTTCAAGGAGGTCTTTGACATGATATTCCATAACATCTTTATAAATAAGCTGAGGAGATTTGCCTTGCATGACTATACGGTAGACTGGGTAGCAAACTGGCTCACGGGTCATACTCAGGAAGTGGTGGTGGATGGATCGGTGTCAACCTGGAAAGATGTGGGCAGTGGAGTCCCTCAGAGCTCAGTTCTGGGACCAATGCTGTTCAACATCTTCATCAGTGATCTGGATGAAGGGGTGGGAAGTACCCTGTCCAAATTCATGGATGACAAAAATATGGGGTGAAGCTAACAACCTGGAGAGGAGGAACCAGATCCAGGATGACCTAGACAGGTTGGGGAAGTGGGCAGAGAGCAACAGGATGCAATTCAATAAGGACAAGTGCAAGGTGCTGCATCTAGGGAGGAAGAACTGCCATCATACCTATAGGCTGGGAAGCGACCTTCTCAGCACCACTGAGGAAGAAAGAGATCTTGGAGTCACTGTTGGCTCCAGGATAAACATGAGTCATTAATGTGATGTTTGGTACAGCTAGGAAGAGACAGAATCCACACAATGAAGAGAGAGAAAAGCATCTTTGCAGGCAGGATCACTAATCTAGTTAGGAGGGCTTTAAATTAAGATTGCCAGGGGATGGAGACCAAAGTCCTGGGGTAAGTGGGGAAGTGCAATCAGAAGGGGGCACCAGGGAAGGCCTTCTCATTCTTCCTGATAAAGTAGGACAATTAGCTAGTTACCCCAGATGTACACAAATATAAGGAGCCTTGGAAACAAGCAGGAAGACCTGGAAGTCCTCTCTCAGTCATGGAACTATGAAGTAATTGGAATAACAGAGAATTAGTGGAATAGCTTACATGGATGGAGCACCATCATGGAAGGGTATAAATTGTTCTGGAAGGACAGTTGGGGAAAAGGGGAGTAGGAAATAAAAGAGCTTTTATATAAAAGAGCTGTATGATTGCTCAGAGGCATAGTATGAAACTGGAAATAGGCCTGTTGAAAATTTTGGGGTTAGATTTAGAGGAGAGAGCAACAAGTATGATGTTTTGATGGGTGTCTGCAATAAACCACCAGATCAGAAGAATAAGGTGGATAAGGCTTTCTTCAAGCAACTAGAGGACGTTTCCTAGTCAAAGGCTCTGGTTCTCATAGGGGACTTCAATCACCCTGACATTTACTGGGTAATCCAGAAGTACATAGGCAATCCAGGAAGATTTGGAGACTGATGGGGACAACTTCCTGGTATAAGGGCTGGAGAGGCCAAATAGGGGCCATGATCTTCTTGGTCTGCTGCTCACAAACAGGGAAGAGTTGGTGGGGAATGTAGAAGTGGATAGTAACTTGGGTAGCAGCAAACACAAGAAGATTGAGTTCAGGATCTTGAGGAAAGGAAGGAAGGAGAGTAGCAGAGTAAGGACCAGGGATCCTGGTTTTCGCCAATATATATATATATATATATATATATATATATATATATATATATATATATATATATCCCCAATTTCTGGATTAAAAAAGTAACCCCAAATCCACATTTCCCCATGATATATCTATATCTATATTTTAGTGGCATTTCATTTTCATCATAGAAAAATATGGATTTTGGAATTTTTTTTTTAACCAAAAATTGGGGATATTTTTTTACCCAAGAACACCAGGTTCCCTGGTGAGGACCCAGAACTTCAAAAAAGCATACTTTGACTCACTCAGGGGACTGATGGGCATGATCCCCTGGGAGGCCAGTCTGAGTGGGAAAGGAGTCTAGCAGAGTTGGCTTTACTTTAAAGAAATCTTACTCAGGGGACAGGAAGGAACCATTCTGATGGGCAGGAAGACTGAGAAGTAAGGCAGAAGTCCATCTTGGCTTAAAAGGGAACTCTTTAATGAGCTAAAACACAAAATGTAAGCTTACAGGAAGTGGAAACTTAAAAAAATGAGTAAGGAGGAGTATAAGAATATTGTTTGGGTATTCTGGGATGAAGTCAGGTATGCCAAAATGCAAATGAAGTTGTAGCTACCAAGGGATCTGAGGGGTTTCTACAAGTATGTCAGCAACAAGAGGAAGATAAGGAAAAGTTTGGGTCCCTTTCTGAATCTGGGGGCATGTTCATACATTTAGCCATGTGTGCTTGCAGCAGCTCAAATAGAAGCAGTACAAATTTGAGCCACGGCTTTTTGCCTCAGCACATATACCCGGACATGCACTTTTGTGTAGGGCAAATTGTGACACTTGGGGCAAAATAACTCTGCCTGGCTCCTCCTAGATCTGCAGCCAGGGAGAGCTAGAGGCTGGGGCCAGCAACTGTGCTGTCCCCATCAGTACAAAAAGCTGCCCTGACAAGTAGCTCAGAGCTACTCATTCTCAGGAGCTTCTGGGGCCCGGCCAGTTGGTACATAGGGACAATACCCCTTGTGCCAGCTGGACTGCTGAAGCAGCCCTGAGAGTTCCTCGCACCCTGTACCCACTGCAGCAGTCTGGCAGTGGGGGGTGCTGCCTGATTGACCTCCTACTCACCTGCCAGACCCAGATGGGGACTAGGCAGCCAGTTAAGGCATCTTCCCCTCTGGGCCAGCTGCCAGTGGCCTGTGGCTGCAGGGCTGGCCTTTTTGTGGCACTACTGCCATGTGTACCCACTCCCCGGCCATCTGAACAGCTATTGCCTGGAAGATGTTCTGGGTGTGAGAGCCTGCTTTGAACTTTCAAAGCCCGTCCTCCTGGTTGCAATTAATTAGGAGGTCAGCCACCTCCAGCTGGGTCCAAGGTGCAAGCTCTGATCAGGCAGAGCCCTGTCACTGGCCTCCCCAGCAGGAATTATGGTATTCCCTATTGGAAAACTGAAAAATCCCTGATAAAAAAAAAAATCCCAAAGTCACTCTGTAAAATATCCTTATAACCATGTTCCTCCACAATCAAAAAAAAAAAAAGACTACTATACTGTATCTATATATAGACCTTTATATATAGATCCCTCTCTCTCTCATATATATGTGTGTGTGTGTGTGTGTGTGTGTGTGCGTGTCTGCGTGTGTGTATATATATAAAAGAGAGAGAGAGAGAGAGAGAGAGAGAGATCAGTTGGGCAATGTTTTATTGATATAGCTACACTGTTAAAGCAATTTGGAAGCCGACCAGTGTCTCTATCATCATAATAAAGTGAATTCTAAATACCTATATGTTTTGCTGCCCCCCCACAGGGACCACAGCCCCCCCCAACATGGGCCACAGCCCATGTAGCACCAGGCAGAGCCCCCACCATGTAGCACCAGGCAGCAGGGGACAGTGGGTCCTAGACTGAGGCCAGTACTTCTGTAATCTGGCCCCACATTGTGTGTGGTGGGGGGTCAGTGACCCCAAAGGCACCTGCTACTGCCGGTGAGTGTGGTTTTTTGTTTTTGTGTTTTAATTGTGGGGTGCTGTGGCCCAGAGGGGAAGCCATCAGGGGACTTGGGGCCAGGTGGGGCAGTGACAGGGGGGCCCAGGGGGGCAGGCAGGGGATGGGGGAGCAAGAGGGGATGGCAGGGCCCCCCCATGTTCCCTTTCCTCCCCTATGCCAGTCCCCCCACACCCTACTTACTGGCACTAGAGTCCGGATCCAGTTCTCTGCGGCTGGCGCACTGCCTACCCTGCATGGACAGGCAACGTGCTTCAGCACCAGGGCAAGGACCAACCACAGAGACATTCTGGCTTCTACCAGAGCATCTCTGTTTTTTGAACCCTAGATATTCAGGGATCTAATTTTGCCCCCGCGCTTTAAATTTTCAGCACGGGGAACCTTTTCTTATTCCCACATGTGCCTCTTGCAGCATTTCAAAGGGCTTTGAGACACTGCAAGATGCACATGCACGCTCGTCTGGATGCACTATGGGAGGCAATCTAGTGACAGATGATGTAGAAAATGTTGAAGTGCTCAATGTCTTTTTTTGCCTGTCTTCATAGGCAAGGTCAGCTCCTGGACTACTGTACCTGGTAGTACATTGTTGGATGCTCAGCAGAGACAGAGGTGAGCAGCTGACAATGATAAAAGAACAGGGTACATATTATTTAGAGAAGCTGAATGTTAACAAGCCCCTGGGGCTGACTGTGATGAACCTGAGGATGCTGAAGGAATAAGTAGATGTGACTGCAGAGCCACTGGCCATTATCTAAGAAAACTCATGGGGATCAGAAGTCCCAGAAAATTGTATAAGAGCAGATTAAGTTCCTGTCTTTAAGAAAGGGAAAAAGAGGATCTGGGGAACTACAGACTGGTCAGGCTTAGTCCCTGGAAAAATCATGGAGCAGATCCTCAAGGAATCCTTTTCTAAGCACTTGATGGAGAAGAAGGTGATTAGAAACAGTCAGCATGGATTCACCAAGGACAAGTCATGCCTGACCAATTTGATTGCCTTCCATGATGAGATGACTGGCTCTATGGTTACCAACAGAGTAATGGAAGTGGTATACCTTACATTAGAAAGGCTTTGGCAACAGATTCCTACAATGTTCTCCCAAGCAATCTAAGCATGTGTTGGGTGAATGAAGTGCAAGGTGGAAATAGAAAACTTGCTGGATCATCAGGTTTAAAGTGTAGTAATTAATGGCTCAATATCTAGTTGTCAGCCAGTAGTATCAAGTACAGTGCCCCAGCGGTCAGTCCTGGAGCCAGTATTGTTCAATATATTTATCAACAATCTGGAAGATAGGATAGATTGTACCCTCAACAAGTTTGCAGATGACACCAAGCTGAGGGGAGTAGTAGATACATTGGAGGGTAGGACTAGGATTGACAAATTGGAGGATTGGACCAAAAGAAATCTCATGAAGTTCAGTAAGAACAAATGCAAAGTCCTGTACTTAGGATGGAACAATCCCATATGCTGTTACAGGCTGTGGACCAACTGGCTAAGCAGCAGTTCTGCAGAAAAAGACCTGGGTGTTATAGTGGACAGTAAGCTGAATATGAGCCAACAGCATGCCCTTGTTGTGAAGAAGGCTAACAACATACTGGGATGCATTAGTAAGAGCACTGCTACCATATCTAGAGAAGTAATTGTTCCCCTCTATTCAGCCTGGGTTAGGTCACATCTGGAGTACTGTGTCCAGTTTTGGATCCACACTACAGAAAGAAGATGGGCAAATTGGAGAGCATCCAATGGAAGGCGGAAAAAATGGTTACAGAGCTGGGGAATAGGACATGTGAGAAGAGACTGAGGGAACTAGGCTTCTTCAGTCAGGAGAAGAGAAGACTGAGAGGGAATTGGATTTGATAGCAACCTTTAACAACTTGAAGCAGGGTTACAAAGAAGATGGAGCTAGACTGTTCTCAGCAATGGCAGATAACAGAACAAGGACCAATGGTCTCAGGTTGCAGTAGGGGAAATTTAGGTTAGGTATTAGGAAAAACTTTCTGACACAGAGGATAGAAAGGAACTGGAACAGGCTACCCAGAGAGGTTATGGAATCTCTTTCCTTAGAAGTTTTTAAGACATGGGTAGGCTAAACCTTGGCTGGCCTGGTATAAGTGGGATGGTCTTTCTTTGAGCATGGAGTTGGACTACATGACCTCCTGAGGTTCCTTGCAACCCTAATTTTCTATTATTATATCATAAATTCAAGTGTAACATTCTGTATACAGCCAATAGAGATAAATGTGTGAATTCAGAAGCCATTAATCTGTTTTGCTACTATATCCTATAAACAAAGGAAATCCCGCGGCAGCAACTGAGAAAAACAAAAAATACAATTTAACACATTCTTAAATGTTATAAATTATCATAGCTTCACAAAGGTTACCAATTTACATTAGCTAAGAAGATATCTTAGAATCACTTTCAAAGACAAATATAAACCAATATCCACTATATCTTTTAAATGTTAGTTTTCTTTTCTTTACATGTCTCCACCTCTGTTCTATTTCCATCTAGGTAGAAAATAGAATGATCATTCAGCTGTATGATGTTTCCCATAATTATCTAATCCTATTAGTATTGCATTAAATATAACAAAATATAATGAAAAAAATGCTTGTTGGATCATCTTGAAAGAACCATTGAAGACATATTAGATCAAGTTATTTAACCTGTTGGCATGAGGCAGATGGTAAATGAAAAAAAAAAAAAGTTAAGTTATCAGAAGGAATTAACCCTTTCCAAGCTCTGAGAAATATCCAAGGTAAGTATGGAAGACCTTACCATACGAAGGATCGTGTTGCAGAAAGTTGCAGTCTCTTTGTCAGGACCCAAGGGTCCCCTCTGGGACTTGCCCACCACACCTTGGATGAAAAAAGAAAAAAAAAAACAAAGAAAGATGTAACCTTGGGAGGAATGTCAGATGATCACTCCTGCAATTTAGTTGGCTCTCTTCTTTGCAGGACTCCATGATTCCCATCCCCTGCCCTTACCACTCTAGATGTTTCACTGCAGATATTCTCATGTTTTTCCACCTCATTAGTCCCTTCCTTGTAGGGATTATGTGTCTGTGGATCACCATTTTACAAGTCCTAAGAAATAGGTCCTCTGAACCCAGGGCTTCCTATTAAGTACCCCGTGCCCATAGGCCACAAATACAGAGTCTCTCAAATCCCTTGGGGAATGAGTAATGAGGGACTGTGCCCAATGTCCCCAGAACTCACCCTCTCAGTCTCTATTTTCTTTTCATTCTAGGTATTTGGCACAGGAATCCTGTACTCACTGTCCCAGATAGCCATTGGCTTGTGTGGTGCATCCACCTTGTACCTTTTCTCAAGTAAGTCAGTCTCAGTTACATAGTTCTAAGCCATCTCTAGCCAATACAACCAAGTATCACACCTCCATGTGATCACACAAGCCTCTGCTCGCACCATTCCTCTCTCCAGGGAACTAACTGCTTGTCTGCCCCTGCTTTAACTTTCAGGATGATTATCTGGGTGGTCTGGCACAGCTTCTGGTTCACTGCCCCACTGGCCTCTCCAGCCAGTCTTCCTAATTATGACAGGCCCTCTGCTCACTCGGTTTCACTGTACAGTAAGTTCTACTGCTTTCATTGTTCTTTTGGATTCCTGTGACAAGGCATACTTGCTACTCTGTCAGAATAGGTGTAACTAATATATTTTTAATAATGGTATAAGTCTTAGTAAGTATGCGTATATATATTAGGACTGTGCAAAGCTTCAGTCCCTGATTCAACTCAGTCAAGATTCGGCCTGATTCAGTGGCCAAATCTCCTAATCCGAATCAAATCAGAGGATCCTTTAATCTCTCTGAATCAAATCTGAACCCTCTGAATCAATTCAGAAATTCGGAAAGATTAAGACATAGACACAGCTTTAGAAGTTTTTTCTACATACCTCTAGGTAGCAGGTGGCTCATGAGTGCTGAGATGCTGGGGTGCATGGAGTGTCCCACAGGATTGGGGGGGGGGGGGTCCCCAGTGCTCTTGGAAGCAGACCCAGAAGTGGACCAGAAGCACTTCTTGTCCACTTCTGGGTCTGCTGGGGAGTGCATTGGGGGGGGGGGGGCACCCACACCCTGCCAGCTCAGCAACTGGTGCCTCCTGGGTCTGGTAGGGAGCACGCAAATGCTGAGCTGCAGGGTGCCTGGGAGGGGCCCCTGGGCATTCCCTGGTGGACCCAGAAGTGAACCAGAAGTACTTCTGATTCACTTCTGACTTCACTGCTGAGCACATGGGCCTTCCCCCCTCCCCCCTCCTATGGGATGCTCCATCTGCCCCAGCATCGCAACATTCATGAGTTGCACCTGGTACCACAAGGTATGTAGAAAAAAACATTTAAAGTTGTGTCTATGTCTGAATTGCTGATTCTCCAAATCAGCATTGAATCTTCAGATTTGGATTCAGTGAATCAAATCTGGGACAGTTATGGCACTTTTCAGGGAAGTTAAAGATATAAGTTCAGTTCTTTTCTGAGTAAGTCCCCTAAGTACTAGCCTATTGAGTGAAAAGAAGGAAAGTTGCACACATTTTTTCTGGTACTAGGATTTTAGGGATTACATGGAATTTATGCACTTTCCTGTGTGGAAGAGAGTCACAACAGTGTGCAATAGGCCAGAGTGAGAGAGATCTCTTCAAAGCATAGTTGCAAAAGCAAACAAGGTGTGCAAGAGGAAGTATGATCTAAAATATGTATAAGTTGCGCAAAATGCCAATTTTAGAGCTTACTTGACTGTTACTTGCCTACCTAAAGTAGATTTGGATTTGGGGCACTTGTGTCTTAAAACTTAAAATGCAACTAATGTTTACATGAGCAAAATCCCTGTGAGAATATTCCCATTAGCATGTTGTACTATATGGTTTATGATGTATGGGTATTTCTGCAGCTGTCCCAATTAAGGAACAGATTAAAAAAAACCAAAAAACTATGTTCAAAATGTACATGTGTAATTATAGTGTAAAAATGACCAGAATTATCAGTTATTGTAATTACCTGATTTTCACGTTTTCAGCAGGCAGGCTTAAGAGATTTGGTCATGGACCTATAAATGACTCGTCTGATCCCAGATAATGCATTTGTGCTCAGATTGGCAGCTAGTTTACCTGATGACCAGGAAACAGGTAATTCTAAACATTTTTTTATTAGCCATTCAGAGTAAAGGAGTTTGTTTCCTTAAGTGTCTGAATACTATTTTGGTGAACTGGGTAAGCTAATTCCTAGTTTTGACTGGCTAATGGAATACCCTTTTACAGGTACACTTCCCCAGAATGGTAATCAAGGATGGCTCCATGAACAAGAGGAAACTTGCCAACAGGGAGATGGAAAGCTGTGTAAAAGACAGATTTAGATGGGATCTTTCCAGAGAAATGGAGAGTAACTGTAACAAAGTAAATATGCTCACAAGGATATAAAGGAAAGGAGAGAGAAACAGGGCCTACAAGGAAGGGACACCTGAAGACATGTCCATGTTTCCCACTTATTTGATATGCAGTCTTAGGTTTTAGAAAAAGCTGGACATAGAAAAACACTGTTAGAGTTTGTTATGTGCCCTCCCCCAGAGAGATGCTAGACATTTTAGATCTCAGGTAAACAGACTAGTCTATTGTGCTGCATGATTTAGGCACCTGTGTGCCTTGAAGAGGGGAAGACATAAAATGCACTCCTGTGCTTTATGCTTCCTATTGTCTGGCACAGGAGTTTCTGAATTCCCTTTGAAGGAGCCCAGGACATAGATACATAAGAGTATATATAGATTGCTTTTTTGAGGTGCCTTACATATACTGCAAAGTGGTGATGTCCTCAGTCTTGTCACCCACCCCTGCCTACTCACTCTCCCTGTCCATCCACTTCTACTCTGTGGGCACATCTACATGTGATGTTATGTCACTGTAGCAGTGTGCTATGGTGATATAGCATCCATGGGTGTCTACACTCAACCAGCAGCTACTTTGTCATAGCAGTGCACTCCCATGGTATAGCTCTCCACTATGGTGAAGCAGCTGCTAAAAAATAACCGTGTGCCAAGTATACAGCGCAGTACAGGCTATTACTGTGCTGTGGTGAGTACTTCCAACAAGAAGTACTAAATCACGGCACAGTAACAATGTCATTTTAACAACACATGTAGGCACACCCTGTGTACTTTGACTTTAGAAATTAGATGGTAAGGATGCCCTGAAGCAGATGTAGGCAACCCTCCTTCCCCTTGGCATGCATGCCAGAGTGTGGCATGGGAAGGCATTTTGCTTGAAAAATGCACCTTGGGGCAGATGGAATGGAAGGGGCCAGGGATGTGCTGCCACAACAAGGATCAGGTCCCTTTTGGCTTCCTTGCCATCTGCTCCTGACACACCAACATCTTACAAATTGAAGTCTTTTTGTCACTCTACCCAAAAATGCTGCCAACCACTGCACTAAGGTTACTCCATGCTGTAACTCTGATTTTGTTGAAAGCCCAGGATTAAACACAGCATTTCATTTTGAGCCAGGTCTGAATGCTCATGTAGGTTCCTAGTTGAGATACAGGACCTCCATCTAACCCAGGAGGTGCACAGCCCCACCAGGGGAGATGCCTTCTTGGACCTGGTCCTGGCCACGGGCAATGACCTGGTGAGGGGTCTGCAGGTGTTTGACCACCTGGGCGACAGCGATCATCGCCTGCTGGAATTCACCATGCAGAGCAAGGTGGCAAAGGCCTGCAGCAAGGCAGCAGCCCTGGACTTCAGGAAGGCAGACTTCTATGAGGTAAGGGGAATAGTCAGGGAGGTACTGATGTCTCAGAGGGGAGAGGAGTCAGGTGTCCAAGAAGAGTGGTCATTCCTTAAGGAGACAACCTTCCAAGTCCAAAGGGATGTAATCCCAACATGGATCCAAGGAGGCAAGAGGGTGCAAAGGCCCCCATGGATCACCAAAAGCATCCAAGAATGTCTCCTAGATAAAAAGGAGGTGTACACCCAAGGGAAGGGAGGGGCCATCACCAGGGAGGACTATACCTTGGTTGCTTGGGGCTATTGAGGGATGGCCAGGAAGGCCAAGGCAGAGGTAGAGCTGGGACTAGCTACCCGGATTAAGGACAACAAGAAGTCCCTTTTTAAATACATAGGGGGTAAAAAGAAGGTACCAGGTAACATGGGGCCCCTGCAGGACATGCTAGGGAATCTGGTCGTCACACCAGATGACAAAGCTAACCAATCTGACAATTTCTTTGCCTCCATTTTTCTAAGCAAGAACCAGGTCACGTCCCCCCCCCACACACACACCAGGACCCCCGTAGACCCCAGGGGAGACACACCCAGGCCTAGGGTCAGTGAGGACCTAGTCAGAGAACTTCTGGTGGGACTAAATGTATTCAAATCAGCAGGTCATGATGATCTCTACCCCAGAGTGCTGAGGGAATTAGCAGAGGTCATTGCGGAACCCCTGGCATAGTTTTACGAGCACTCATGGTGCTCTGGCATGGTGCCAGAGGACTGGAAAAGGGCCAATGTGGTTCCTATTTTCAAAAAAGGAAGGAAGGCAGACCCAGGAAATTATAGACCTGTTAGTCTTACCTCGATCCCAGGAAGGCTTTTTGAGAGAATTATCCTGGCGCATGTCTGTGGGGGGCCAGCAGGGGAGATTATGCTTAGGGGCAACCAACATGGGTTCATTAGAGGCAGGTCCTGTCAGACCAACCTCATGGCCTTCTATGACAAGGTCACAAAATCCTTAGACAGGTATAGCAGTGGATATAGTTTTTTCTGGACTTTAGAAAGGCCTTTAACACCGTCTCTCACCCCATTCTCAATAAAAAACTAGGGGACTGCGGTGTTGACAACTACAGTCAAATGGGTCACTAACTGGCTGGAGGGCTGCACCCAGAGAGTGGTGGTGGATGGGTCATTTTCAGCCTGGAGGGATGTGGGCAGTGGAGTTCCCCAGGGCTCGGTCCTCAGGCCCACACTGATCAATATCTTCATCAGTGACTTGGACGAGGGGGTAAAAAGCACCCTGTTCAAATTTGCAGACAACACTAAGATGTTGGGGCAAGTGGGCATGCTAGAAAGGAGGAATAGGCTGCAATCAGACCTAGACAGGTTACAGGGGTGGGTGATGAGAACAGGATGGGTTTCAACATTGACAAGTGCAAGATACTGCACCTGGCGGAGAAGAACCAGCAGCATACCTATAGTCTGGGGAACTCCCTTCTTGTCAGTGCAGAGGCAGAAAAGGAGCTTGGATTAATTATTGATGCCAAAACGAACATGGGCCAACAGTGTGGGGACGTGGTCAGGAAAGCCAACCATACCTTGTCATGCATCCACAGATGCATCTCAAGCAGGTCCAAGGAGGTGATCCTCCCCCTCTATGTGACACTGCTCAGGCCGCAGTTGGAGTACTGCATCCATTTCTGGGTGCCACAATTCAGGAGGGATGTGGACAACATGGAGAGGGTTCAGAGGAGGGCCAGTCGCATGATCAGGAGGCAGCAGGGCAGGCCCTACGAGGAGAGGCTAAGGGAGCTGAACCTGTTCAGCCTGCAGAAGAGAAGACTGAGAGGGGATCTAGTGGCCTGTTACAAACTAGTCAGAGGGGACCAGCAGGCATTGGGGGAGTCCCTGTTCCCCCAAGCACTACCAAGAGTGATTAGAAATAACAGTCACAAGCTGGCAGAAGGTAGGTTCAGACTAGATATCAAGAGGCACTACTTCGCTGTCAGGGCAGTTAAGATCTGGAACCAACCTCCAAGAGAAGTGGTGCTGGCTTCTATCCTGGGGGTCTTTAAGATGAGGCTAGATGACACCTTGACGGGGTCATTTGACTCCAGTACTCTTTCCTGCCATGGACTTGATGATATGCTCAGGTCTCTTCCGACCCTACCAACTATGAAACTATGAAACTATGATCATGGGACAAGATGGATTTTGGGTTACTTATTTAAATCCAAAAATTGGGGACTTTTTCTTTTATCAGAGAAAACCAGGATCCCTGTTGATGAAAGGTTAGGCATGCTCACCACAGAACTCAATAGGATTTCTTCTCTCAGTAATTAACATTCTTCACAGTTTAGCCCAAAGTGATTATAGCAACGATTATAGCAGCCCTGGGTAAATATGTGATTATCTCAGCAGTTTTAATTTCTTTTGTTTTTTGTCACACTGACAAAATCTCCTATATTCCAGTTTTAAAAGTGCTTTCGGTGAGAGAAAACATTGATTTTAGTATAATTATACTGTTGTATTGGATACTATTAATTTTCCTGCTTAAAATATAAATAAAATAATTCTTCCACAAATAGGACAAGTGCATCTGAGAAAGGAAATAAGTAAGGCTATGTCTATTACAACTTTACATAATTTTCTTTTTCACAATAAGTCAGGTGACATCATTTCCTAATGATACTGCATTGGGACAACTATTCCTGAAGCTACCATGGAGCTGAGGATGGCAACCCAAGTAAAAGACAACAAGAAATTGTTTTTTAGATATATTGGGAGTAAAAGGAAGGCCCAGGGAGGAATAGGACCCCTGCTAAATGGGCAGAAACAATTGGTGACGGACAGGGGGGACAAGGCTGAACTCCTCAACGAGTTCTGTGCCTCAGTGTTCCTAAGCGAGGGGCACGACAAGTCTCTCACTGGGGTTGTAGAGAGGCAGCAGCAAGGCGCCAGACTTCCATGCGTAGACCCTGAGATGGTGCAGAGTCACTTGGAAGAAATGGATGCCTTTAAGTCGGCAGGCCCGGATGAGCTCCATCTGAGGGTGCTGAAGGCACTGGCCGACATCATTGCAGAGCCACTGGTGAGAATATCTGAAAGCTCGTGGCGCACGGGCCAAGTCCCGGAGGACTGGAAAAGGGCCACTGTGGTCCCCATTTTCAAAAAGGGGAGGAAGGAGGACCCGGGCAACTATAGGCCAGTCAGTCTCACCTCCATCCTTGGCAAAGTCTTTGAAAAAATTATCAAGGCTCACATTTTTGAGAGCTCGGCAGGACAAATTATGCTGAGGGGAAACCAGCACGGGTTTGTGGCAGGCAGATCGTGCCTGACCAATCTAGTCTTTTTTTATGACCAGGTTACGAAATGCCTGGACACAGGAGGAGGGGTGGATGTCGTATACTTAGATTTCAGGAAGGCCTTCGATACGGTATCCCACCCCATACTGGTGAACAAGTTAAGAGGCTGTGACTTGGATGACTACATAGTCTGGTGGGTGGCGAATTGGCTGGAGGGTCGTACCCAGAGAGTCGTTTTAGATGGGTCGGTTTCAACCTGGAAGGGTGTGGGCAGTGGGGTCCCACAGGGCTCGGTCCTTGGACCGTTGTCCAAGTTTGCAGATGACACAAAGCTATGGGGAGATGTGGACACGCTGGAGGGCAGGGAACAGCTGCAAGCAGATCTGGACAGGTTGGACAAGTGGGCAGAAAACAACAGAATGCAGTTCAACAAGGAGAAATGCAAAGTGCTGCACCTAGGGAGGAAAAATGTCCAACACACCTACAGCCTAAAATCCAAGGAGGTGATACTTCCCCTCTATCGGGCGCTGGTCAGACCACAGTTGGAGTACTGCGTGCAATTCTGGGCGCTGCAATTCAAGAGGGATGCGGATAATCTGGAGAGGGTCCAGAGAAGGGCCACTCGTATGGTTAAGGGCCTACAGACCAAGCCCTATGAGGAGAGACTAGAGAAACTGGATCTTTTCAGCCTCTGCAAGAGAAGGTTGAGAGGCTACCTTGTGGCTGTCTATAAGTTCATCACGGGGGCACAGAAGGGAATTGGTGAGTATTTATTCACCAAGGCACCCCCGGGGGTTACAAGAAATAATGGCCACAAGCTAGCAGAGAGTAGATTTAGATTGGACATTAGGAAGAACTTCTTCACAGTCCGAGTGGCCAGGGTCTGGACCGGGCTCCCAAGGGAGGTGGTGCTCTCCCCTACCCTGGGGGTCTTCAAGAGGAGGTTAGATGAGCATCTAGCTGGGGTCATCTAGATCCGGCACTCTTTCCTGCTTATGCAGGGGGTCGGACTCGATGATCTATTGAGGTCCCTTCCGACCCTAACATCTATGAATCTATGAATCTATGAATAAGGAGAAATGCAAAGTGCTGCACCTAGGGAGGAAAAATGTCCGGCACACCTACAGCCTAGGAAATGACCTGCTGGGTGGCACGGAAGTGGAAAGGGATCTTGGAGTCCTAGTGGACTCCAAGATGAACATGACTCGGCAGTGTGACGAAGCCATCAAAAAAGCCAATGGCACTTTATCATGCATCAGCAGATGCATGACGAATAGGTCCAAGGAGGTGATACTTCCCCTCTATCGGGCGCTGGTCAGACCGCAGTTGGAGTACTGCATGCAATTCTGGGTGCCACACTTCAAGAAGGATATGGATAACCTGGAGAGGGTCCAGAGAAGGGCCTTTCGTATGGTTAAGGGCCTACAGACCAAGTCGTACGAGGAGAGACTAGAGAAACTGGACCTTTTCAGCCTCCACAAAAGTAGGTTGAGAGGTGACCTTGTGGCTGCCTATAAGTTCATCATGGGGGCACAGAAGGGAATTGGTGAGTATTTATTCACCAAGGCGCCCCCGGGGGTTACAAGAAATAATGGCCACAAGCTAGCAGAGAGCAGATTTAGATTGGACATTAGGAAGAACTTCTTCACAGTTATAGTGGCCAAGGTCTGGAACAGGCTCCCAAGGGTGGTGGTGCTCTTCCCTACCCTGGGGGTCTTCAAGAGGAGGTTAGATGAGTATCTAGCTGGGGTCATCTAGACCCAGCACTCTTTCCTGCTTATGCAGGGGGTCGGACTCGATGATCTATTGAGATGCCTTCCGACCCTAACTATCTATCTATCTATCTATCTATCTATCTATCTATCTATCTATCTATCTATCTATCTATCTATGAAGTCATTTCCTTGGCTTTTGAAAACAACTCAACCAACGATTACTTACATGAGATATTTTGAGAGGTAAATTCAATGATCATGTGACTTCATATTGGGAATGACCGGGGATCCGGTTTTCTTTGATAAAATCCCCAGTTTTCAGATTTATAAAGTTGCCCAGAATCCACATTTTTCTGTGACTAAAATGAAATGCCACTAATGTATAGGTATATATGTAAAGTGGTGTTTCATTTTATCCATGGAAAAATGTGGATTTTGGGTTACTTTTTTTAATTCAAAATTTAGGGATTTTTTTTTTTTTTTTATCAGATAAAACCAGGATCCCTGCTTATTACATGGCTTAAAAGTTTTGTAAATGTAGATCAGCTCCCAGGAACGTCTTCACATTCCACTAAATTAATTAAAGAGACAGTGTCTTGATATTATATTCCTTGCTTTTCAAACATAATATTGAGCTGAAACAAAAGGGTTAGCAAATGCATGAGTTTCAATATAAGAGCAGAAAGTAAGATTATTCATTGTTACAGGAGCAGCAGCTTCCAAAAACAAAAAAAAAGAAATTTTCTCATCAAGTAGTACATATAAGGTGCATTTACAAGTGAATTTAAGGCAGTGCAATAAACTCTGGCACATACCATGTCAGAGATTAAGAATGTAGACTCACAGCAGAAAACAATATGGCCAAAAGATTTATGGATTGTTTTGTTTTGTTTTTTTTCTAGGTTTATTTCCTACAAACCAGCAAACAAAACTCAGTATTTTAAAAGAGGATTTGCTTTTGTTAAAAAGGTGGAAGTGTGGTGCTCTATGTCAAAGAGCAATACCCATCCTAAACAAACAGCACTTGGTCAGAGGAGGGGCAGACTGAAGTCATCTGGGTTAGAATACAAGGTGATCGGGGGGGGAAAGGGACTTAACGGTTGATGTCTACTACAGACCACCCAACCAGGGGACCACCCAACCAGTGGGAAGAGCTGGACTGATAATTCTCAGGTCAGCTTGTGGAGGCAGCTGAGTTAAGTCAAGGGACGTGGTCATCATGGGCAACCTAAGCTACCCGGACATCTGCTGGGAGGAGCAGTCAGCCAGGTTTGATCACTCACATAGGTTCCTAGCCGAGAGACAGGACCTCCACCTCACCCAGGAGGTACACAGTCCCACCAGGGGAAATACTTTGCTGGACCTGGTCCTGGCCACAGGTGATGACCTGGTGAGGGGAGTGCGGGTTCTTGACCACCTGGTTGATAGTGATCATTGCCTACTGGAATTCACCAGCGCAGGGTGTCAAAGGCCTGTAGCAAGGCAGCAGTCCTGGACTACAGAAAGGCCGACTCAATGAGTTAAGGAGATTAGTCAGTGAGGCACTGAGGTCCCAGAGGGGAGGGGAGTTGGGAGTCCAAGAAGAGTGGTCATTCCTTAAGAAGATCATCCTCTGAGCACAAAGGGTGGCAGTCCCAACATGAATCAAAAGGGGCAAGAGTGCTCAAAAGCCCTCATGGCTCACCAAAGGCATTCAGGAATGTCTGAAAGTTAAAAAGGAGGCATACACCCAATGGAAGGGAGGGGCCATCACCAAGGAGGATTATACCTCCATTGCTTGAGAGTGTAGGGGGGCTGTTAGAAAGGCCAAGGTGGAGACAGAACTGGGACTAGTGACTTGGACCAAAGATAACATGAAGTTCTTTTTTAAATATATAGAGAGTACAAAGAAGGCACCAGGTAACATGGGGCCCCTGCAGGACACACTTGGCAATCTGGTGGTTGCACCTGATGATAAAGCTGGCCTCTTTAATAAATTCTTTGCCTCCATTTTTCTGAACAGGTACCAGGACATCCCTCCCCACTGGTGTGACAGCCAGAACCAGAGGGATTAATAAGCAATAATGTGTGCTTCTTGGAGGCATTTGGTATTTTGCCTAAATAGGTAATATTAGTTAATATAAGCTTGTAGGTTTGTGAACTGCAAATGTAACTTGTCTGTCATAAATTTAACCAAACTGATAAATTAACTGTTCATGGAACTGACTGGGCCCCATAGGCAAAGCTGTAGCTGTGAGATTAGCTGGCCTAACGGTTTTTTGCTCAGGGTTCAGCCTTAGCGATAAAAACTGGATCTAACTACTTGGCACACCCAACACGTTCCAGGAAAACATATTCCAAGAAAGCATATTCAATTGAAGCCTAAAAGGGGTTGGGATTTAGGCGGATCAATGTCAATTTCAAACCTAAAGGTGCTGCATCATAATTTGCTTATTGGATTAACCTGAGTCTGGGTAGTAACCTTTTATGATAATTTTAACACCTTTCAATCCCATAGGGTAACAGATATAGGGCAATATTGTGAGTGGCCCTGAGGCCAACAGATTAACATAAGACTAGGTATAAAAAACACATGCATCAGGTAACCAGCAGGAAGGAGAGAACAGAACGGTCATTTCTGTCCCACGCCCGGACCCCAGACTCCCGGTGTGAGTGAGGATCAGATCCTGAGCAAGGGACCTTCCCCGGTAATCCCTCTGACACGATCGATCATCAGGGACGCCTGACTTCACTGGAATCACTTGGCACACACCTGGCATTGAGGGACTATCGATAAGTTGTCAACCCATGTCTGTCTATTTGTTGTTTTGAACAGCCCACTGTGGCTAATACCCTCACAGTGCCCAGTTGGCCTGTGACAGATTGATCTATCTATCTATCTGTTATTATTATCTGTTGTTATTATTTGCTATTAGCTCTTTTATACTGCCTTATCTGCTTATCACATTTATCTTTCTGTTAACTGTTGTGTGTGTAAGCTATAATAAATTTGCCTTTATTCCACTCCCAGCTTTGCCTCCTCAATTTGAAACTGAATCAAACAGCCCAGCTGGCCTGTGATAAAATTGATACACTCAAAGTGCCCAGCTGGCCTGTGACAACTGGGATTCTGGACAGACCCAGGAGAGGCACAGCCAGGCCCAGGGCGAGTGAGGACCTAAGTCAGGGAACTTCTGGTGGGACTGGATGTGTTAAAATCAGCAGGTCCAGATGATCTGCACTCCAGGGTGCTGAGGGAATTGGCAGAGGTCCTAGCGGGGTTCCTGGCACAGCTTTATGAGCACTCATGGTTCTCTGGCGAGGTGCCAGAGGACTGAAAAGGGGCCAATGTGGTCCCCATTTTCAAAAAAGGGAGGACAGAAGACCCAGGCAACTATAGGCCGTTAGTTTTACCTGAGTCCTGGGGAAGCTCTTTGAGAAAATTATCCACGTGCACATCTGCGAGGGACCAGCAGAACAGATTACACTTAGGGGCAACCAACATGGGTTCATTAGAGGCAGGTCCTGTCAGACCAACATGGTTTCCTTCTATGAACAGGTCACAAAGTCCTTGGATGCAGGTGTTGCAGTGGATGTAGTCTTCCTGGACTTTAGGAAGGTCTTCAACACTGTCTCTCACCCTATTCTCATTAAAAAAATTAGGTGACTGTGGTGTCAATGCCTACACAGTCAGATGGATTGTTAATTGGCTGGAGGGCCACACTCAGAGAGTTGTGGTGGACAGGTCATTTTCAACCTGGAGGGATGTGGGCAGTGGGGTTCCCCAGGGTTTGGTCCTCAGGCCCGCACTGTTCAACATCTTCGTCAGCAACTTGGACAAGGGGGTGTAAAGCACCTTGTTCAAATTCACAGGTGACACTAAGATGTGGGAAAAGGTGGGCACACTGGAAGGAAGGGACAGGCTACAACTAGATCTGGACAGGTTACAGGGGTGGGCAGATGAGAATAGGATGGGTTTCAACACTGACAAGTGCAAGGTACTGCACCTAGGGAGGAAGAACCAGCAGCATACCTACCAGCTGGGGAATTCCCTTCTTGTCAGTGGAGGGGCAGAAAAGGGTCTTGGAGTCATTATTGATTCCAAGATGAACATGGGCCGCTAATGTGGGGACGCATTCAGGAAGGCTAACCACACCTTGTCATGCATCCACAGATGCATCACGAGCAGGTCCAAGGAAGTGATCCTCCGCCTCTATGCAACTGTGGTCAGGCCACAGTTGGAGTATTGCATCCTTTTCTGGGTGCTGCACTTCAGGAGGGATGTGGACAGCATTGAGAGAGTCCAAAGGAAGGCCACTCACATGATCAGGGGGCAGCAGGGCAGGACTTACGAGGAGAGGCTATGGGACCTGAACCTGTTCATCCTTGTCTTGTGGAGGCTGAGGGTGGATCTGGTGGCCTTCTATAAACTTACCAAGGGGGACCAGCAGGGAACAGGAGAGACCCTGTTCCCCTGAGCACTACCAGGAGTAACTAGGAATAATGGTCATAAGTTGACTGAGAGTAGGTTCAGGCTAGACATCAGGAAGCACTACTTCAGTCAGGGCAGCTAGGATCTGGAACCAACTTTCAAGGGAAGTGGTGCTCACTCCTACCCTGAGGGTCTTTGAAATGAGGCTAGATAATCACCTAGCCAGGGTTGTTTGACCCCAAGATTCTTTCCTGCCCATGGCAGGGGATTTCATAGATTCATAGATTCATAGATGTTAGGGTCGGAAGGGACCTCAATAGATCATCGAGTCCGACCCCCTGCATAAGCAGGAAAGAGTGCTGGGTCTAGATGACCCCAGCTAGATGCTCATCTAACCTCCTCTTGAAGACCCCCAGGGTAGGGGAGAGCACCACCTCCCTTGGGAGCCCGTTCCAGAGGTTGGACTTCATGACCTGCTCAGGTCCCTTCCGACCCTACCAACTATGAAACTATGAAAATTCAAATTTGAAAGCAGTTCTATATGAAAAAATAAGAGCATATTTCCCCTTTTGTATGAAAGAAGAAAGGGATTTATTTTGGTGACATCTTTTATTGGATCAGTGGTAAGAAAGGGTGTTAAAGGTGTTATAAGCAGAGATCCTGGTTTCAGCTGATACAAAATCCCAATTATCAGATTAGAAAAAGGAACCCAAAATCCACCTTTTTCTGAGATTAAAATGAAACCTCTCTCTCTCTCTCTTGTGTGTGTGTGTGTTTGTGTGTATTCTGAAAATTTGAGGAAAATTGTTCAGATAAATGTGGTCTTCCAAGGAAAGGACAAGCTAAATCCACTTTATAAAAAGAGAACATCCCCCTTATATATTCTAAAACTAACTCATGCTACAATTACATTAGAAGTTTGGGTCACGTGAAAATACCAATTGTTTATATTCTATTTTAGAGAACTTGTATAGAATTTAATAAAGACTGATTTTTTTGGAGAAATTAAATAGAATGTTATACAGAATTTAGAAGTACAATATAATTTGATAAAATGTTTTCAAAGGACTTTACAAAGCCTATGATTTTAATTAAAGCTTCATATTTAACAACTTCATGTTTAATCCTACAACTTTATATAGGCCATTATTACATAATCCTTGATGGGGAAAAAACAAAAAACCTGAAAGTGATAAAAGCATAAGTCTGACAATTTTGGATGTACTTTTTTCTGCCTATGTAAACACAGTATATTTATGTCACAATTAATGTTAATCATGGCATAAATGACAGGCTGCTACATATGAACCCTATTTCAGGCATTATAAAATAGCAAACTATCCACAAAAGCATTCTACATATAATTTAGAACATTTTTAATAGCTGGTTTTTATGGCATTTTAAACTGAACATGTATGTTTGGGTATGTACTAGGGCCTGTGCTGACAAGCCCTGACTATCACTACTAGCCCCCAGGGCTGTCCCAATTCTAGCTAGATGAGAAACGTGCAATATAATGAACCATGCTTAATATCACTTCAAAGAGATTTAGCAGGTTTAATTTCATAGGTTAATCAATACAATAGCTTACCCCTTAAAACAGTATAAACAGTCAAATTATGTACTTAAAGTTATGTAGTTACTTATGTTTTTCCTTGTCTTGCTGTCCTTCGGGGTGTGAAGTTGCGAGTCACCAGTTGTATTTCTCTGCTGATAATACTTTTCAGAGGGTCTGCTTGTCTTTCAGCAGCTTGTCATAGAACACAGTACAATCCTGAACAAAATTAATTTGCACAGATAATATAGCCTTCATGATGGAGACATTCAGACATGATTTTTCAAGAGACCACACATTTTTCATTACAGGGATCCTGGTTGTCTCTGATAAAAAAAAAAAAAAAAAAAAAAAAAAAAATCCCCAATTTTCAGATATAAAAAAGGACCCCAAAGTCCACATTTCCCCAAGATTAAAATGAAATGCCTCTAATATGTGTGTGTGTGTGTGTGTGTGTGTGTGTGTGTGTGTGTGTGTACACACACACACATATATATTAGCGGCGTTTCACTTTAATCATGGAAAAATGTGGATTTGGGATTCCTTTTTTATATCCAAAAATTGGGGATTTTTTTTTTTTAAATCAGAGAAAACCAGGATCCCTGTTCATTACTGAAAATACACCTTTAACAGTGGTTCTACAGCCTTACACAATTTCTACAGCCTTAGCTAGAACTGCATATTGTACTGCCTTCTTAACTATCTCTTGAAAAACATTCAGCTACCTTTCAGCAATGGGTGTTCTCTGATCGTTCTAGTCAGAAATATGACTAATTCAGCATTGGCCAACTCACCAAAAATACAATTCTCATCTGACATACTTAAGGTAGGAATTTTAGTCTGGCATGTAGAGAGGCTGTTTTGTATTTCATCCTACACTGGCATATTACTCAGGAGGGCCAACTCACACTCTTTGGTGCACTCAAAGGCAGGTTTCCAGTGCTCTGAGTAGGACAGGCATGTTATATAAAAATTGTCAACTTCATTGTCAAATTCTATTTCCTTCATTTGCCCACAATCTACAAGAGACTGCAGTAGGTTCTTTGTTTCTGTTATTACAAATCTTTCTCTGAGCCTGTCTGCTAAATAATCCCGCAGGGAATGTATCAGCTGTGTGACTTCTGTCACCAACAACTTATTTTTTTTGATCTCTTCTATAGTCTTCTGAACCATGGATGTTTGTTTACTGCCAAAGGCAATCCACAATTTAGTGCTAGGGTCATTGAAAACTTTCTTTAGCAATGTTGGGCATTTGTCTTGGGAAAGAAAATACCTTTTAAGCCCACTGAAAATCAAAATAGACTCTGTCCAGTGCTGGTCCCAGTGACAGAAATCATGTGCTGCTGTACTCTAGTGATTTAAAATACTCAGAATCAACAAATAGGCAGATGTCCTGTAGCTCTTTAACATGTATACTGTAAATGTGAGAGTGTTTATAAGTGTTTACAGCAAAGTTCTCCAAGTCCATGGGAGGACAGTCAACTGCAGTTTGGAGGCAGTTACATACAATATAAGCACAACAACCCAATATTAAAAATCTCTTTTAATAGTTTGGCTTTGAGTTTTCTCCACAAATTGTTTGTGTCCGTCCCCCCCCCCCCCCCCACCCCAAGTATGTCCACCAAAATTAGTGCTGGTATGGTCTGCACAAATTCCAACAAATTTGTCACTAAGAGAGTATTCATCAATCACTTCCTGGAGAAATGCACATTGTACATTTGATGTTTTACCTGTTAGAGAAGAAAACTCGATATTTTTATATATAAATGGGGTTTCATTTTGAGTATGGAAAAATGTGGATTTTTGGGGTAACTTTTTTAATCTGAAAATTGGGGAATTTTTTTGATCAGAGAAAACCAGGATTCCTGCCAATAACTTCAGTAACCACATGCATAGAAGCTGACAATTCATTCGTTGCAAGTGTACTTTATGTGGTAGGTGATCCCAGAGCTGCAGTCATATGCCATCACTGCCTATTGTAAATCAAACCCAGCTGTAAAATATTGGGATGTTATTGTGAGATGAGAGAATGAAACAATGCAATTATGTTTATTTTTACATTATATGATACAATAATATTTTATTACAAGTATGAAATATATCAGCTAGCAGAAGGAAATGGAACATATAGCCAGTCTTGCAAAAAAAAATCATGACCAGGGATCCTGTTTTCACTGAACCCCCCTCCCCCTTCCAATTTTGGGGTTAAAAAAAGTAACCCAAAATCCACATTTTTCTGTGATCAAAATGAAACATCACTATATATATGAAACACCACTATATAACATAATATAACATAACATAATATTAGTGGTGTTTCATATATATATAGTGATGTTTCATTTTGATCACAGAAAAATGTGGATTTTGGGTTACTTTTTTAATCTGAAATTTGAGGATTGTTTTAAATCAGAGAAAAGCAAGATTCCTGGTCATGGCACCTGGGAAAGGGCTTAAATACAGAACTGTCCCAACAGAAACAGGACATATAGTCACTATTTTAAACTGGTATCCTGCAGCTCTGGTGTTGTGCACAGATGATCAGAGGGTCCTGGTGAAGTAAGCTGAAAGGTTCCTGACTCTGGTGACTTTAAACCCAGAGTTTAAAGTTCCCATCACAATTCTTATGATGAATTGGACAAGGCTAGTGAGTTGTTTGGAAAGCCAGGAGCAGGGACCGGGGCATGCAGTGAAAATATTTCTCTTGAGGTCTGAACTTTTTTTTTAGTATAGGCTGTAATTATTTTATTATTTTGCTTATCGGGTTGGTAGGTGACCACCAAAAATGTGTGATTACAAGTCATAGAATCATAGAACTTGTACAAATTAAGGGCTTGAAGGGACCCTGAAAGATCATTGGGTCCATCCCCCTTGCTCTGGGTAGGAATATTGCTGAGATTAAATGATCCCAGCAAGGTGTCTGTCTAGTCTCCTCTTGAAGACTTCCAAGGTCGGGGACTGTGCCACCTCTTGAGAAATCTATTCCATATTCTGGTCACCCTTACTGTAAAGAAGTTCTTCCTTACATCTAACCTGAAACCATCCTCTAACAGTTTATGGCCATTGCTCCTTATCTTCCACTGGGGAGTCCTTGTGAACAATTTTTATCCCAGCTCTCAATATTCACCTTTACATACTTATAGATGGCCACCAAGTCCCTCCTCAGTCTTTTCTTCCCCAGACTGAACAGTCCCAGATCCCTCACAGTCTTTCCTCAGAAGCAGGGATCTTGGTTTTCTCTGATTAAAAAACAAACAAACCCAACTTTTGGTTAAAAAAATGTAACCCCAAATGCACATTTTTTCCAGATAGATATAGATATTATTAATGTTTCATTTCAATTATGGAAGAATGTGGATTTGGGTTACTTTTTTAACTGAAAATTGGGGATTTTTAAAAAATTAGATAAAATCAGGATCGGATCCTTGCTTATAAGGTTTGTCCTCCAGGCCCTTAATCATTCTTGTGGCCCTTGTCTGGATCCTTTCAAGCTTCTCCACCTCTGTTTTGAAGTGTGGCACCCACAAGTGGACAGAGTACTGTAGTTGGGGTCTCACCAGCACTGGGTACAAAGGAAGTATCACTTCCTTAGTTTTGCTTCCAATGCATTGGCTAATGCATCCCAGCATGCTATTAGATCTGTTGATTACAGCATTGCACTGACAGTTCATGTTTATCCTGAGATCAACCATAATGCCAAGGTCCCTTTCAGCAATTGTGCTGGACAGGACATCTCCTAAGCTATCTTCATGTTGCAGTTTACTTCTCCCAAGATAAAACACTCTGAATTTATCCTTATTGAACTGTATCCAGTTCTGTTATGCCCACCTTTCCAGCTTGTCCACATCTGTTGGATCCACATTCTATCCTCTAGTGTGACCACTTCTCCCCATATCTTAGCATCATCGGCAAACTTTAAGAAAATTATCCAGATGCACCTCTGCAAGGGGCAAGCAGGGGAGTATATGCTTAGGGGCAACCAACATGGGTTCATTAGAGGCAGGTCCTGTCAGACCAACCTGGTGGCCTTCCATGACCAGGTTACAAAATCCATGGACGCAGGTGTCGCGGTGGACGTAGTCTTTCTGGACTTTAGGAAGGCCTTCAACACTGTCTCTCACCCTATTCTCGTTAAAAAAAAAAGGAGATTGTGGTGTCATTGCCTACACAGTCAGATGGGTCACCAATTGGCTGGAGGGCCACACTCAGAGAGTGGTGGTGGATGAGTCATTTTCGACCTGGAGGGATGTGGGCAGTGGGGTCCCCCAGGGCTTGGTCCTCAGGCCCGCATTGTTCAACATCTTCATCGGCGACTTGGATGAGGGGGTGAAAAGCACCTTGTTCAAATTCACGGATGACACTAAGATGTGGGGAGAAATAAGCATGCTAGAAGGGAGGAACAGGCTGCAATTGGATCTGGGCAGGTTACATGGCTGGGCAGATGAGAATAAAATGGGACTCAATACTGACAATTGCAGGGTACTGCACCTAGGGAGAAACAACCAGTTGCATACCTACAAGCTGGGGAACTCCCCTCTCATCAGCATAGAGGCAGAAAAGGATCTTGGAGTCATTATAGACTCAAAGATGAACAATGTGGGGATGCAGTCAGGAAGGCTAACCACACCTTGTCATGCATCCTCAGATGCATCACGAGCAGGTCCAAGGAGGTGATCCTCCGCCTCTATGCGACACTGGTCAGGCCACAGTTGGAGTACTGCATCTAGTTCTAGGCACCACACTTCAGAAGGGCTGTGGACAACATGGAGAGGGTTCAGAGGACGGCCACTCACATGATCAGGGGGCAGCAGGGCAGACCCTACGAGGAGAGGCTACGGGACCTGAACCTGTTCAGCCTCCACATGAGAAGGCTGAGAGGGGATCTGGCGGCCATCTATAAATTTTCCAAGGGAGACCAGCAGGCAATGTTCCCTGAGCAATGTGTGCTCAGTGTTCCCCTGAGCACTACTAAAGAATAATGGCCATAAGTTGACTGAGAGTAGATTCGGGCTAGATATCACTAGGCACTACTTCACAGTCAGGGTGGCTAGGATCTGGAACCAACTTTCAAGGGAAGTGGTGCTGGCTCCTGCCCTGGGGGTCTTCAAAAGGAGGCTAGATAGACACCTAGCCAGGGTTGTTTGACCCCAGCATTCTTTCCTGCCCATGGCAGGGGGTTGTATTTGATGATCTGCTCAGGTCCCTTCCGACCCTACCAACTATGAATCTATGAAACTTGGCCAGTGTGCTTACCACATCCTCATATAAATTGTTGATAAAGGTGTTGAACAGCACAAGACCAACAACCAAACCCTACAGGACATCACTTGCCATCTCCCACCAAAGTGATACAGACCATCCACTTTCTGGGTTCAACTCCTTAACTGGTTTCCAACCCATCTGACTGTGGGCTCTGCCAGCCCCCAGTTTTTTGGCTTTTTTTACAAGCATGTTATGGGAGACCATATTGAAGGCCTTTTTAAAATCTAAGTATATGTCATCAATTGTGTCTCCCACATTTAAGCAGTTTGTTATTTGATTATAGAAGATGAGGCTGGTCAGACACTACCCTCCTGCAACAAAATCATGTTGGCTATACTTCGGAATCATGCTTTCTGCCAGTCTCTCACAAATGGACTTCTTGATAATTTTTTTCCAAAAATTTACCTAGTATCGAGGTCAAACTGATCACCTATAGTTTCCCAGGTCCTCCCTTCTCCTCTTCTTAAAGACTGGCACTACATTGGCCCTTTTCCAGTTTTCTGGGACCTCTCCCGAGCACCACAAATCTAACTACCTTTGCCAATGGTTCCACAATGACTCCAGCTAATTCCCTCAGTACTCTTAGGTGTAGTCCATCTGGTCCTGCCAACTTGAAGACATTCAGCCACTCTAAGTGCTCCCTCACCAGTTTCACACTGACCATTGGTTGGCAATCCCCTCCCCACCCCACGTACCCCATATCAGTCCCGTATCTTTCTAGGTAGATGAATACCATTTGCATGCAGTAACACTGACACAAATAATTCATTAAAGAGTTCAATTTTCTCCTGAATGTCTGTTATCAGCTCTCCTGTCCCATTGTAGAAAGGCCCTACATTTCCTTTGGTCTTCCTCCTGCTCCCTATATACCTAAAGAAGGACTTCTTATTGTCCTTGATTTTGGTCTCTCACCCAATTTTGGTAACCACCCTTGCTTTATCCCCTCCCTACAAATACAGGCTATACTGGTGTATTCCTCCTTGGTGATTACCCCTTATTTCCACTGTCTTTAAACCTCCTTTTTTAAGCACTTCTTGACTCTTCTGGTAAGCCAAGAGGGCTTCCTGGCCCCTTTACCATCTTTCCTGCATACAGGAATGGACCTTTTCTGCACTCTGAGGATTGTTCCTTTGAGGAACGACCATTCTGCCTGAACTCCATTCCCCTCAAGTCCCTCTTCCCATACGGTCTCTCTCACTATTTTATGAAGCTCATTGAAGTCAGCCTTCCTGAAGTCAAGAACCTCTGCTCCACTGGCTGTCTTCCATGCCCCATGACAGATAGTGAATTCTATCATCTCATGGTCACTATCTGCCAGATTATCTTCAATCCTCAGATCTCCCCCCACATCATTCCCTTTGGCTAGAACCAAATCCAAGAAAGCCTTCCCCCTGGGCAGCCCGTTCACTTCCTGTACTAAACAAAGTTCATCCATGCAGGTCAACAACCTACACGACCAGTCAGATCTGGCTGAGTGCTCTTCCCAGCAGATGTCAGGGTAATTGAAGTCACCCATGACAACTATGTCACTTGGATGTGCAGCCTCCATCAGTTCTCTTGAAAATTCCAGATCCAGCTCTTCCCCCTGTTGTGGCAGTTTGTAGTAGATGCCTACCATGAAGTTCCCTTCTCCTCATCTGCCCCATATCTTGACCCACAGGGTCTCGAGTCACCCTTCTCTCCAACCAATTTAGGTCTCCAGGAGGGAGGGATGGCATTGTTCAGGTGACTGGAGATATTTTGGTGGCTCTTCCAAAGATAAAACATACATAAAACTGGACTCAGATTTGCCTTAACAAATTATACAAAAGTTTTCATTTCCTTTTCACTATTATAACGATCAACACCTCCTACAATTAAACCATCAGAATCCACAGATCTGATGTCTATCATACCAAATATCTTCATGGAAACCATGTGGATGGAACTAAACTAAAACTATGAACCTGAATGAACAATCACAGGAAAAAGATCAAGGACACAGAACAGAACACAGATTTCCACAGGAAACCACACACTCTCCAACCTCACTATTGTGTTCAAGGGAAATTTGCTAATAACCCTCAAAAGGTGAACTTGGGAACAAAAATTCATAAACTGTATGCTCACTAAGAAATGAGGATGGAGCACAGACATTATGGCTTATTTTACTCTACCTGGTTCCTGTTAATCTCACTTGATACCACAGTTTTTAATGGCCCTCTACCCTTTTTAATGGCCTTTATCTTCTACTAATGAAGGTATCCTTTCTTCTTCAGTTATTGTTTTTGTTAGCTACTATCAATAATGTTTCTTTTCTTTGATCTCATAGTCCTGAAGACTGTTTTGAACTCTATCTGTGCCTGCTTTTTTCTCAGACTTAAGAATACCCTGCATTCAAAAGCTTGTCTTAACCTATCCCAATAAATCAGTTGATCCAATAAAATGAAACTTCCAAAAAATTCTTGCCTCCTGCAATTTTCTTGACTATCACAGCTACACCATCATTTCAGCACTACTACATTTATATATATCTCATGAGTCAGTGGCCACTAAGGAAGCAAACTGGGAAAGGCAGTATGAGAGTTTTGTGTGATGGAAACTGCAACAGTAATGGAGGAACTCCCAAAAATGAGTGGGGAGAATGAGGATAAACCTAAGGAAGAAAGGAGGAGAATCAGGAAAAAAAACCCAACAAAATACCAGCATTGTAAACAGAAAAAAGAATGAAAATCCAAAGAGTTACACTAAAGAAAAAGTCACATAACTGGGGATTTTTTTTTATTTCCCTGTCACAGGGAAGACCCAGAAAACAGAAAGGGAAGGTATCTTCATGGGGATAAGATGTGACATAAACCTAAATTTTCAAAGAAGTGTAGTGGAAGTAGGAAAGAATACAATGACAATATTAATTATACATAGAAATATTCCTTAATCAGGATCAGTGATAACTATTATAGGCTAAGAAAACACTTCAGAAAATAAATCAAATGATCTTCACTGGAATTATGCCTAAGCCAAAAGAAAGTGAGAGCAGGAAAACATAATAAAATGAGCAATGAATGGCTAAAGAACGATTTGACCGTTGGCAGGATTTCATGGACAGAAAAGTTTTCAAAGAATGGGTTCTACTTGAGCGAGTGGATAAAATAAATAGTCTTTTGTGATAAAGGTTTCCAAGACTGGCACCAAAAGCTTTAAATTAGGAACTCACAGGAGAAGAATTGAGGAAGTTCATAAAATCTCCACATTGGAAACATATGACAGAAGGGAAAATTGGAACACAAGGATGTGGACATAGAAAAGAACACTAGAGATTAGAAGGGAAATGGATAGCATCAACATCAGTGATAAAAATGAGGAAGATATTTCAGTAAATAAAAATCACTCTTCTATTCTAACTGGGGACTTTGATGGCTTCAGGTAGAAACTAAAAGTTCAGATGAATGTGATCAGTCTGGAGAACTGAATGGAGACACTAGAATTCCCAGTATGTGACATAAACTTTGTGGGAATAAGAAATACATTATGTGGAACAAGATGGTGGGATGATAGGCACTATTGAAATATGGTTATTGACAGATAGGGATCCTGGTTCTCTCTGATAAAAAAAAAAAAAATCCTCAATTTTTGGATTGAAAACATTACCCAAAATATACATCTTTCCATGATTAAAATGAAACACTACTTTGCTTTTTTTATAACCAGGTCACAAAATGCTTAGACACAGGATTTGAGGTAGATGTCATCTACCTAGAATTTAAAAAGGCCTTCAATACAATATCTCATTCCAATCTCATAAATAAACTGACAAGCTGTGATGTAGAAGATTATATGATCAGGTAGGTGGCAAATTGGCTTTGGGGTTGCACCCAGAGAGTGGTGGTGGACGGGTTGGTATTGACCTGGAAAGATGTGGGCAGTGGCATCCCACAAGGCTCAGTCCTTGGATCAGTGCTATTCAATGTCTTCATCAGTGACTTGGACAAGGGTGTAGAGAGCACACTGTCCAAGTTCACAGATGATACCAAATTATGGGGCAAAATTAACTTCTTCACACTAGGGGTTACCAGAATCTGGAATGGGCTTCCCAGGGAGGTGGTGTTCTCCCGTACTTAGGGGGTCTTCAAGAGGAGACTGAACAAGCACCTAGCTGGGGTCATCTGACCCCAGCGCTATTTCCTGCCCAAGGCAGGGGGTCAGACTCAATGACCTGGTGAGGTCCCTTCCAACCCTAACATCTATGAATCTATATATATATAGACACATACATATACACACATATATGCATCTATATACACACACACATACATATAAATTAAACATACACACATATATACACAGATACACACAAACACACACATACACACACAGAGTGTGGTGGTGTTTCATTCTGATCACAGAAAAATGTGTATTTTAGGTTATTTTTCTAAATCTGAAAATTGTGGATAACTTTTTTTATCAGATAAAATCAGGATCCCTGTCAAAAGATATAAGTTGTTTAGTAAAGCAGAAATAAAAGTAAAACTGTTGAGGTTGTACTGTGTATGAATGTGATGATATATTGTAATAAAATAAAATGTAAAAACATAAATAAAATTGTATTTAGGTGAAAAACACTATGAATGGACAATAAAAATTGTCAAATAAAAATCATGACATGGAATTCTTATAAGCCCTAGACTCAGTTAAGGGCAGACATTTGTATAAAGTCACGGGAAAATTTTAAAATAGTAGAAGCTATAATATGAAATAACTTGTTAAAAATAAATCCTGGATCAAGTGATTCAATGTTGGTTCAGTTGAACTGTCTCATTTCAATCTGCATTGCAAATTCAAGAAGAAATTAGTGGTTTGGACATCTTAAGACAGTGATACTCAACCAGAGTGCCATGGCAACCTGGGGTGCCTTAAGATCCTTTCAAGGATATCATGGTCTGTCACACAATATTAACATTGCTAGGTGTGCAGAAATGATTCACAAGGAAAGCAAAGATTTTTCAAATAGGAGTTCTTGGTGTCAAAAATATTTTGACCTGTTGTGGTCTTTGAGTTCTTGCCAATAGAAGAATTGATCTATTATTTTGTGCAGTAAAAAACTAAGTGAAAACTAAGAGCTGACATTTTTAAGGGGTACCTTGAATCCATTAGGGTTTCCTTAAGTCTGAAACAGGTTGAAGACCGCCAAGAGCAAACTTTAACCAAGCATAGAGAAAGAGTGGAATTCTATTGTCTTGTTTTGTGTATAAAACTACTGACATGCATGGTTTTGGCTATTCCTCTGCACTGTGGACATGTAAGCTTGTGTGTGCAGATTAAGCATGCTAACTAGGCTAAACACTGGCTGGGCATATAGGTACATATCTGAGCATAAATCTCAGGGAGAAAAAAGAAAAGGAAAGCCCTCCTATTTTTAGGTTCTCTAGGTGAGTCATGGCACTCTCACAGAAGGCCAGAAACCCAGCCCCTCAGTTATATAGACAGATTTGGATATATTAATAAGGCAGGCTTGTTTGAACAAAGACTTTTAACTTGCAAGATCACACATCTAGAGTATGTCTATACTGATATTTAGTCCCGACCCAAAAGCATCCTCTCTAGCCAATACGTTAATTACCTACATTAAACACCATTTAGCTCATTTCTTGTTGTCAGTTCAGACCACTCCAAGAAATTTACCTGACGATCAGAGCCTGAGGTCAAGCCCCATCTACCTGCCCCCAGCTCCCCTCTGCTCTCCCACATCCTCCCCCCCACCCCATATTGTATTCCATACTCACATTGCATGCACAAAGGGACAAATTGTATGCTACCTATTAGGACTTAGGATCTAAGGTCACTGAGAGATTTGTGGGGGAACAGGGGGGGGAGGGGGGCGCAACCCAAAACAAATGGCACTTTACTGGAAGAGAAGCTGTGTCAGTATGACCCAGCTTGCCCAATGCCTATATAGATCATGCGCTTCACTGGGGCTTTTTGGCACTTCTCTGGTCATATTTAAGAAATGAAACATTTGGACATTTATCTTGCTGGGATCCTTTGACCCTAGCTAACTTACTGTCCCTGGGGTAAGGGGCTGGATGCAATGATCTTTTGAGGTCCCTTCCAGCCCTAATGTCTATGAAATCTATTAAATATGCTGTATTTGGCACGGGGGCACTCTGAGTCAGAAGTAAAGTACAGTTGTTTTTTCCACATCTATCAGTAGTCTGTGTGTACTTTGGCACCTCTGTTTCACAATACTGAATCCCTGAAAAATTGTTAATGTAAAATAGGGTTTAGTTCTCCACCTCCTTGCTGCTTTCCTGTAACTTAATCTTAAGTGTCAGATGAAGCTGTGTTACAAAATAGATCTAGTATGGATTTTCAGGGACTTAAAACACAGTAGCACTAGATATGTAAATCCACTTAGTGATACCCAATAATAGGAACAGAATATGGCCAAAGAAGCCCATCAGCAACAACCCAACATCTCCTTGCTCCCGCTTCCTTTAGCCACATCCTATAATTAAAATCAAGTACAGAAAGAGTTGGCAAACTGAATTCTAGAATGCTGTTTTCAGACCAGGTGCAAGAAGTTCTTATCCAGGAATGATTCAGTATATTTTTTCTTCTTGTGGCCTTTTTGTCCCCAGCTGCACAAAGTAATATAGATGGGGAGAGGAAGCTCAGGTGCCTCCAGCTAGTTAACAGTAATCTTTAAGATCACTCAAAAATAAACCTCTAGACATACTTCTAGGAATGTAGATCTCATAAGCAGGGATCTTGGTTTTCTTTGATAAAAAAGCCCAAATTTTTGGATATAAAGAAGTAACCTAAAATCCACATTTTTCTGTGATTTAAAAACAAACAAACCACTATCCATCCATCCATCCATCCATCCATCCATCCATCCATCCATCCATCCATCCATCCATCCATCCATCGGGTTAAATACATAACCCAAAATTTCATTCCATCCAGGAAGAGCACATACCAACTGCTGAAGCTTCCTTAGCCTGGCGAAGGGTTTTTGAACCCGAAAGCTTGCTTAATAACTATTCTCCAACCATTTGGGTTGGTCTAATAAAAGATATCAAATTTACCCAAGGAACCTTGTCTGCCTAACCCAAAATCCACATTTTTTTTGTGATTAAAATGGAAAAGGTTACTTTTTAAACCCTAAAATTGGGGATTTTTTAATCAGAGAAAACCAGGATCCTTGCTCATAAGGTAAGAAGCAATTTCCTGGAAGTCAGTAACATGGAAACTGATTTAAGAATAATGACAGTTTATCAACTGAACATGGTATCTCCCTGTAAAGCTGTAACTAAAAGGCTGAATAAGAACCTTGGATTTATAAGTAATATGAATAAGATATAGATATTGTATTACCTACATATAGAGTGTGCCAAAGAATAAGTCTTTCCAGAAAAATAGCTCTTGAGGGCCTCTGAGGGTTGGGTTAGCATATGTTCCATGATGTGTAGAGTAGGAATAAAGCTTAATTATCACCAAGCTCTTTTATAAAGTAGTGTTAAGGCATTGATCTCTTTATTGTAAACAATAAGTTAGATTAAATTCTTTTGTTTAGTAAATGAGTTATCTTCATCACACAATTAATTTTTAAAGATACTACATACAGCCCTAGTGTCATTCTTGTCAGACTAATGCATGTAGATCTGTTATCTTCACTTCAGAAAGAAAGTTGTAAAAACTGGAAAGCAGTCAGAAAAGGTGGCTTGAGGACAAGAAAACATACTTGATAATGAGACTGTTAAAAAACCCCATGTATTACATTTTCCTACGAGGGAGTCACTTGATCATGGTCTACAAATGTATAAATTTGGAAGGGATCTGAGATAGCTGACAGTGTTTTAATCTAGCTGGAAAAGGCATATTAAGATGAATGACTGGAAACTGAAGCTACACAAAGTTATACTAGATATGACTCATTTTTTTACATTGAGAGTAACTAACCATTGGAACAATTCACCTAAAACATGTTGGACTCTCTAATACTGTTTCATAAAGTCAAGGCTATATATCTTTCTAAAATATACATTATAGCTGTAGGAAAAGTCATAGGCTTGATGGAGAAATTATAACCTTGCTAGATAGAAAGGAATCCATCACAGACTCAAAAATAGTGGTTGTTTATGCTCAAATGATGTATTTGAGGTAGAACCTTATTTTACTTTATGTACCCAAAAGGAAGTTACCTGGCTAAATAACTGCTACTTCTGGCAATTTTGCGTTTGTGTTCCTATTACATGTGCACTATATTGGGTAGACAAGCCTGAGATAGGAGGGGTCAGGAGGAAAAGAAAAAAAAAAATAGAGCATATGTGGCTTAGTAAATTAAATGTTACTCTCAAAAGTAGGAGCTCCTCTATTGTGGCCTGGGCCTTGCTCCTAATGAGATCAAGACTGTCATACTGTTCTCTTTCTCTGTTATCCAATGAATAGTAAATGCATGACTCAGCCTCAAGAGCAAGCTCAGAGAAAGAGCAGATTGATGTCTAACCATTGGCCTAGTGGTTATTCTGCCAAGAATTTAAGAGATGCAGGTTAAAACTCCCTTAGGGGTGGAGAGGTTGAAATATAGTCCCTTGTTTTCAAGGTAAATGCTTGGAACATTTTGCTATTGAGCTAAAACATAGTGTTGTAGCACAGAGTACCCTGATGAAAGGCACTGGGTGGCAAGACCCAGAGACACTCCCACCAGTCCTTGTGGGTGGGGTGCAGACACCAATGAGCCCCTGGGGCCCAGAACTTACTGGCAGGGCTGGTGGTGGTGTGGACCAGACAGCTCCAGGTGCTGCATGTGCTTTACCAGCTGGATATGGGTTGGCAGGCACACAGGGGCAGAGGTCGTAAGAATGCACCCCACACTGCCAGAAGAGAGAGAAGAGACCCAGGACCATAGCTGCAGCAGCATGGAGCCTGAGTGCAGCTTGACACAGTAGGGGCAAAGTAAACAGGGATGTGCCCGCTCACCAGATTAGAAACTTGGAGGAGCCTCTAGCCCAAGGGATCCAGACCCCTATGGAGAGGAGTGAGCAACATAGTATGTGAAGCCCAGAGAGATATCGCCTTCCTCAGTGAAATGACAAAAGCAGCAACTGTGAGTTTGTTCAAGGAGGGGACCTGGGGTCCTGTCCCGACTGTATGCTCAGCAAACCTAGATATTCAGAATTAAGGGCACACTGGACTGGCCTCACCAGGCGCAGTGATAGAAGCCCAATGAACTGTGATTGGGATGAAACATTAAGCACTGGGCTACCTACCCCTCACGGGGCTGAAGGTAAAAAATGTGGGATTTATAAGCAGATTCAGGGCCAGAGAGCAGGCTTGATATCTCCTGGCCATACAAAAAGGGAGAAGGACCTAGGCACCCTGTGCAGAGCCTAGCTACAGATGGCTTGGATGGCCAGATGCATAGAGTGCCAAGACAAGTTGGAGAGAGACTTTCTTTTAACCTACTGAGGCTAACTGGACCTGAGCCTGAATAATTGAGTGATTACCTGATGGTATCATCCTTCCACTAGATAGCCAGTAGCCTGGGTATATTATAAATTCTGGCTGGCATAAGGATGGGGTGTAAGAGGAGGCAGAATCCCAAGGACAAATGACCCAAGATGTTTGTGGGGGCAAGTGTAATCAATCAAGGATCCTCCACTTTTATTAGAAAAATCAAGATGTGGCAGGAGAGATGGAGGGTGTGCTTTGCTAACACAAGTGAATGGAAGCCAAGCTGTCTGGCCCTAAGAACTGGCACTGGATGGGAGCACCAGATCTCAGTGGCAGTCAAGTTGGCCACAGCTATCCATACATGGCAAGCCCTCCACCTTCTCATTTTTACTGTGTCACAAATTCAGGGCCTATACTCAGGCACATCTGTACAGAGCTACATACCTGATCACCAGGGATCCTGGTTTTCTTCAATTAAAAATAAATATTTTTCAGATATAAAAAGTAACCCAGAGTCCACATTTTTCCATGATCAACTATATATTAGTGGCATTTCATTTTGATCATAGAGAAGTGTGGATTTCAGTTTACTTTTTTCATCTGAAAATTGGGGACTTTTTAATCAGAGAAAATCAGGATCCCAGGTTATACCTGTAGTTATATAGGACAAATTATGGTTCATTTCTGGTTTGCATTCAAGTCAAAATACCAGTTCAAACTTGTTCTTTGTTTCCAGTTCAGTTCTGGTTTGACTCCCTATTGAAAAGAGCATGGGGAACCTTGTTCTGGGGTGTTACTGTTAGTTTTCACCACTGGGAAATTTTCAGCTGAATAAAAGAAAATGAATGCTGTGACAGTATTTTAAACAAATGGGAAAACCTAGGTAATTAAAGGCCTGTCAGCCTAAAATCAATACCAGGTAAAATAGAATGGCTGATCTGGGACTCAATTAATAAAAAAATAAGTATAGGAATATAATTAATGCTAGTCAACATGTGTTTATTGCAAATACATCTTGTAGTTTGATATCTTATTTTGTTAACAATTTGGCTTATAAATATACTAGTATTGATATAATATACTTACAAATCTGTAAGAAGTTTGACTTGGTATTACACAAACTTTTAAATTAGGAAACTAAAGCAACATAAAAATAACATCATAGCTCAATTGCTAACTGACAGATCTGAAGGCGCAATTCAAAAAGAACCAGTATCAATCTTGAATTTATGTTTCCAGTTTATTTATTTATTTATTTGTGACCTAGAAGAAATATAAAACCCTTTCTGATAAAGTTCAAGATGGGTTACTGATGAGCAGGGATCCTATTTTTTTTTTCTCTGAAAAAAATCCCCAATTTTCGGATTAAAGGAAGGAACCCAAAATCCACATTTTCCCTTGATTAAAATGAAACCACTAACATAGATATATATAGATATAGATTTTAAGGGGCCAATCACAGGACAAATGTCATTTCTGTCCATGTCCTTAGACTTCCAAAAAGTGATATATTTTTTGGTGTCTGCTGTTGTAGCCTGCATAACTTCCCTGTCAATAAATTTTAACATACAAAATAACCAGCTTGACAGGAATCTAATTAATGACCTGATTTCCAGAAATGACAATACCCACTCTTCCCTGTGAATTTTATAGGGATGTCTTCACTAAACTGAAGAGATATACAGAAGCTGGAGTGGGAAAAGTTATATTAGCCAAGTAGCTGCTTTCTCTCTGGACTCTTTCACTGCCTCTTCTACAATCTACCTACCAAGCCTCACTTAAAATAATCACCCTTTCATGGGACTTTAATCATAGTATCTTTTCCCAGGTATCTTTCTTGTTGTCTTGCTTCTTTCATTATAAAATAGCATCTCCATATGCTCCTATATCTTTTCCAACATCCTTGACTGTTATCAATATTTAATGACTTTTGAAATAGACTATACTATATGCCTCTACAACAGGGGTGGGCAATTATTTTGGGTGGAGGGCCACTTGCTGAGTTTTGGCAAGCCATCAAGGGCCACATGACAGGCAGCCCAGGGCAGATTAATATTAATTTTCTAAATTTTTTAGGGGCCCCACGGACCAGGTAGAATGGCTTAGCAGACCGTATCTGGCCCGTGGGCTGCATTTTGCCCACCCCTGCTGTACAACCACCTGCCATAATGAATTCTGAAAGTTAGATAAGCACTGTATAAATAGTACTACCTCTTGTTAGTTTTAAATCTGTCTCATAATTTCAGTTGGTATCCCTAGTTCTTATATTTTGGGACTTGGTAAAAAAAAAAAACCACAACAGTTAAGCATTTACTTAATTTACACCCTTCGTGATTTTATGAGTCTCTATTTTATGCCTGCCAACTTTCCCTGTTTCCAAACTGAAGAGTTCCTTTAAGTCTTTCCTGTTATGGCAGCTGCTCCATCCCCTCATCTTATTTGCTGTTTTTTTCTGTACTCATATCTTTTCTAATTCTACTACATTCTTTTTAAGATGTGGAAACTAGAATTCCACACATTATTCGAGAAAAAGGGACCTGGTAGATGCATACACTGGTACCCTGATGATATCCATTGTTTTTACTCTCTTCTTAATGTCTGTGTTGGATTGGTGTTGTGTTTTTTTGGGGGGGTTAGCTGCTGCCGAACAGAGAACCAACATTTTTAATTAACTGTCTGCACTGACTCAAAGGTTTATTTCCTCAGTTGTAATGGCTAGTTCAGAGTCCAGCATTGGCTATGTATAGCTGAGGTTATTTTCCCTCATATTCATTACCTTGCACTCGTCATCACTGAAGTTGATCTGCCACTTTGTTGCCTACTCAGGTTTGGGAGATCTTTCTGAAACAGCTCATCAGCTTTGGAATTGATTAACAAGAATGATATAGCATTGTCTGCAGAGTTAGCTTGTTTACTTTGTACTCCCTTTCCATTTCATTCATGAAGGTTTTGAACAAAACTGGCTCCAGCACAGATCCTTGATGGACCCTAATCTTTACCTTCCTTCATCTTGAAAAATGATCATTTAGCTATTCTTTTTTCCTTCCCCTTAACTACCACAGTAAGACTTTGGTCACAAGCTTTGCCCTTTGTGGCTTTTTTTCCTCTGTTAACATTCTTTAACTTGGTGCTTCATCCATATCCTTCTGACAATTGTTTTGTTTTGCTTCTTCCCATGGTTTCCCCCTTACTTATTTCTATATACAGATTACTCTCTGGCTTTAAAATCTTTGAGATTCTCTCTTCTTTGCTCTTTCCTTTTCCTTAACATAAAATTTTCCACTGCTGACTTTCATTCTAGGGCTATTTTCTCCTTTTCTTTCATAATATCATCATTTAAAAGTTTCCAGGTCCTTTAAAATCAAATGTCTGTTTTCTTGGTTTTTGTTTTTTGTTTATTTATATCAAAAGGTCAGACAGATTTTATATCACTTGGTATCCTTAAAGATATATGTTAGTTCAGTTCAGCCACAAAGTATTGGGCTTGATATAGGAATCAATAGGTAAAATATTGGCCTGCATTATGCAGGAGGTCAGATTAGATTATCATAACAATCCCTAATGGCCTGAAAAATCTTATCAGTCTGTGTTAAATATAGATGATATAGGTATGCTATGCCAAAGATAAGACTATTATGAATGGGAACTCTTGCCAACAGCTAACCCTGGAATATCCTGTCTATGGGGTTTCAAAAAGGAAAAGAGAACTCTACAAAAAAATCTATATTAGTATTACTTTCATCACACTAAGTCATCATGTTAGTTAATTTAAGTTTACATTTTATTGTTAGGAAAATTGACTGAATTTTAGCAGCCAGTTAATTAAATTTAAAAGTATATCAGTAAGATACCAATTCACTCTATTTTGTACTGTATCTAAAATAATACCAAGGGCATTTTGATTCAATGTAATAGTGAAAATGTTTAAGTAAATTTATTGTCAGTGGTACAAAAATGTGATAGTAAGGATTTTAACTTCCTTAAAAAAGCTCCATTAGTTATGGGTTTTTAACTTATAAAGTATAGATGGGAAAATGAAATTAGATTCCATCTTCTTCAAATTACATATTGATTTAACATGTCACATTTTCAGAAAGAGCTAAAAATAAAAAGATATTCCAAAAATTACAGCACGAAATAAGTAAGTAAAAAAAAAAAATGATGCCATTACTAAAAAGGTGGGCTACAAGTCATCACTAAAGACTTGTAGGAGTACATACCAAATTTCTTTTGTTCTGTGTTGAGAAAAAAAAAATCTTAAATCAATATTTTTACAAGAAGGCAGTTTCCTGTGACCCTATGAACAGTGGTGGGGCTGGTGCTGGTTGGGACAGATAATGTTCTACTGACACAGACATGCCTCTCAGTTGAAAAAGTTTGAAAGGCAGAAATCTGCAAATGCTGCTGCCACACACAGCCCCAAACTAAACAAAGGAGGCTGCTAAGAGCCAGACAGGTCTCAGGAGCACTTAAGTTGCACACTGGTAGACAATCATCTATCCATATAGTCATCCAATCATGTGGGCCAAAACAAGCTACTTATGGGTACTTACAGGTTTTATGTTTATACAGTGAACTTAGTCCAACCTAAATCCTTAGGGGTACAAGAATTCACAGTGCCTAGGTCGAACTAAAAATGATGTATGTGACCTAAACTTAGGTCACACCCGAGGTGTACTAAGCCTAGATCAAGAGGGGGTAGACCAGTCTATGGAATGTACCACTGTTACCTTTCTGATTCAAGCTAGCTTGCTATTCTTCGGCATTCCAAAGTACATTGTGGCCTCTCTTCCAGCCCTTCCCCACAGGGAGGTGAGTGAGCACTTAGCTGCTCCAACCAAGGGCCCAGAAACTCCCAACCCAGGGCTCTCTCAGGTCTGACAAAGCCCAATACTTCTCCTTGGCCCCTTCTCGAGCTATAGGCCACAAACAAATGCAGGGAGACTAAGGCAGCTGGGTCCTCTGGACACACCTTAGGCCCCCAGGCACGAGAGACCCAGGACCATGCCCCTATACATCCAACACCCCATCATGATGCACTCCACAATTTACATGGAGACCTGGACACTGAGGCCAAGAGAACCCCAAAACTCAGGCTCCACAGCCCCAGACCCTGTCACTCACATACCAAGCCAGGAACCCCACTCTCCTGGACTCTGGCACAGTTCTGGACTTAAACACCTACACGCTGAGTCAACAACCCCCAAACCCAAGATGTACCTGGACCCCAAAACACACACAGAGCCAAGAACTTCACATGCCATGATTCAGGCAAAGCCCCATGCCCCAACATTCACACACCAATCCAGGAATCCCATATCCCAACTCAGTCAACTCCACACGCCTATATTCTAATGCTCACACATCAAATCAGGAACAAATGTCATATGTAACAGGATTCAGGCACCCTAAGACTTGGGCATAACCCCACAGACCCCACTTTTCAAAGGCCAGACCAAGACATCCCATGATCCAGACCCCAGCATGGACAAACCAACCATGAGTGGGAGCTGGTGCAGATGGTTCAAATGTAGAAGGGGATGGAGGCAGAATCTTGGGATTAGGCTGGTAAGGGAGGGGACCCAGTTGTCTCCAGAGAATGGGCACAGGAGGCAGTTACCTGGGATAAGTCAACCTGGAGTGTTCTCAGGGGTTTTTTTGCCAGCAGGTACATGTCCCTGGAACACATGTGCCCCATCAGAGTCATGAGCATCTGGGCTAGACAGACAGGTGAATGCTTCTGGAAACTTTACAGGGGTGTAGGTTGTAGCCGTGTTGGTCTAAGGACATAGGCAGACAAAGTTCTTTGGGTGAATCTGACATCTTTTATTAGACCAACTTAAATAGATGGAAAACAATTATTAAGCAAGCTTTCAGGTTCAAAACCCCTTCATCAGGTTAAGGAAGTTTCTGCAGTTGGTGTGTGCTCTTCCTGGATGGAAACTTTAGGAATACGTGGGGCATGGCCAGCTACCTCAGGGCAGGAGACAGGGGCCACTATTCATAGATTCATAGATTCATAGATGTTAGGGTGGGAAGGGACCTCAATAGATCATCGAGTCCGACCCCCTGCATAAGCAGGAAAGAGTGCTGGGTCTAGATGACCCCAGCTAGATGCTCATCTAACCTCCTCTTGAAGACCCCCAGGGTAAGGGAGAGCACCACCTCCCTTGGGAGCCCGGTCCAGACCCTGGCCACTCGAACTGTGAAGAAGTTCTTCCTAATGTCCAATCTAAATCTGCTCTCTGCTAGCTTGTGGCCATTATTTCTTGTAACCCCTGGGGGCGCCTTGGTGAATAAATACTCACCAATTCCCTTCTGTGCCCCCGTGATGAACTTATAGACAGCCACAAGGTCGCCTCTCAACCTTCTCTTGCAGAGGCTGAAAAGATCCAGTTTCTCTAGTCTCTCCTCGTAGGGCTTGGTCTGTAGGCCCTTAACCATACGAGTGGCCATTCTCTGGACCCTCTCCAGGTTATCCGCATCCCTCTTAAATTGAGGCGCCCAGAACTGCACGCAGTACTCCAACTGCGGTCTGACCAGCGCCCGATAGAGGGGAAGTATCACCTCCTTGGATTTTAGGCTGTAGGTGTGCTGGACATTTTTCATCCCTAGGTGCAGCACTTTGCATTTCTCCTTGTTGAACTGCATTCTGTTGTTTTCTGCCCACTTGTCCAACCTGTCCAGATCTGCTTGCAGCTGTTCCCTGCCCTCCGGCGTGTCCACATCTCCCCATAGCTTTGTGTCATCTGCAAACTTGGACAGAGTACATTTCACTCCCTCGTCCAAGTCACTGATGAAGACATTAAAGAGTATCGGTCCAAGGACCGAACCCTGCAGGACCCCACTGCCCACACCCTTCCAGGTCGAAACGGACCCATCCACCACGACTCTCTGGGTGCAACCCTCCAGCCAATTCGCCACCCACTGGACTGTGTAGTCATCCAAGTCACAGCCTCTTAACTTGTTCACCAGTATGGGGTGGGATACCGTATTGAAGGCCTTCCTGAAGTCTAAGTATACGACATCCACCCCTCCTCCTGTGTCCAGGCGTTTCATAACCTGGTCATAAAAAGAAACTAGATTGGTCAGGCACAATCTGCCTGCCACGAACCCGTGCTGATTTCCCCTCAGCATAATTTGTCCTGCCGGGCTCTCACAAATGTGAGCCTTGATAATTTTTTCAAAGATTTTGCCAAGGATGGAGGTGAGTCTGACTGGCCTATAGTTGCCCGGGGAAGGGCAACTATAGGGGAACTCCTCAGGGTGGGAGTGGGAGTGGGGGCATGTTTCTCCATAGTAGCCAGCCAGCCAGGGGGTACTCCAGGTACTCAACTATACTCAATCTCTGGCAGGCCAGGTGGCACTGGGATGTGTGCACAAAGGACCCAAGTATGTAGGCCTTCACAATACAGGTGTCTTTGTGTGCCTCCTCCCCTCAAGGGCAAACATCTGCATGCTGTTCTCCTGCCCAGAGTAAGTGCATAACTTAAACCAGTTTTTCTTCATGCTTTGTAGAAGTTGTTTGCACCCTACATGACCAGAACAATTGCCTATTCTGTTACCCTGTGAATGCACTGTTTTTGGTCAACTGGAGGTTTCCCTATCCCCCCCAATTAGCTATATCGGTTCTGGCCGTACACTGAAAAGCTCACCCACAAGGTTCTCATTGACTGGGCAGATAAGCGTTGGCCTCAGGCTCCCCTAAAAAGAGTCTGTCTGCAGTTTCTCCACTGCTAGGGAAAGTAAGTGCGAATAGATTTTAGAACTGTGGATTTTGCCTTCTAATGACCCCAAATTTTGCAACACTTTTAATGCTATGCCTATCCATGGATTACCTAGAAATTATGTTAGATCTTTACCAGTTTCAAACTTTTATGGTGAATTATTTATAAAGTGGTTGTACACAACATGTTCTGTTCTAAATTCTTCTGATTCTTCACTTACCTCTGGGTAATGGACAAGTATAAGTTCTCTTCAGAAGTTACCCTAAGGAACAGATTTTAGGGATTTATGGAAAGTTTATGTGGTTGCCTATCTGTTTCATAGCAACTGAATGAAATGAAAAAGCAATCAACTACAAGAAAGCACTATCTTATGGCAGTAAATAGAACTGCATAACATATTACCCTAGAGCTATGTGAATTTTGAAATACAATGCTTTGCAGAAGGCTTACAAAGCTAAATGCACTCATATGTGTTTTCCAAAAGCTTCCACTACAGTCTGGAAGTAGAAGTCAACTATCTAGCAGAAATGTTAAATTCTTGTTGGAAGATATCCAACAGTAAATTCAAACAGTATCTTAGTATACCCTGAAGAAATCATGGAATTTTAGGGCCTGACCCTATTGATTTTACTCATCCAGTTAATCCTCTGAAATACATAGAATTTACTTGTTTATTTAGGGGTTTCAGACATAAATTAAAGTTTAGATTTGAAATATTTGTTTGTAAATGTAATACATGAAAAATAAAATATATAATAGGAATAAATATGTTTTTAATTTAAAGTTTAAGAGAGGAAAGGAAGTTGAGGATTGTGATTAAAAAAAAATACGCCACATTTACTACAGTACTTTCTTAAATATGAAGGAAACTAGGCTTATTTCTATATGCAAGTTCTAAAGTACAGCAAAAGGATAGGAAGGAGGCAGAGAAAAAGCTGTCGTCATTTTTCCTTAGTCTAATGAACTTCTTTAGTTAGAAGAAAGCAACTACTATAAGAAAGTAGAAGTATTAGGGTGTAATTATATGTTAACTTAAATATGTTTTAATGACGCTTAAAACAGAAGCAACTGCACATTAGGCCAAGGAAACACATGCTAAAGGGCTTCTGAGCTGTTTAGAGATAATCCTGTACTACTGAGGATTATCTCTAACTGGTTTGGGGCAGCTGATTTGCAGTCATGTTTGACTGTTCCACAGGACCAAAACCAGTTGGGAGAGGTCCTCCAGAATTTCAGCTGCTCTATCTTCCCCCACAGTGACAACACCTTAAAGTGTGTCTATTCTGATCCCTGTGGCATCTCCCATCCCCCCCTCCCCCAAAAACCAGGGCCTCCCTGCCATCCCCTCAGGACTTTCCCCTGAGCCCAGCCCAGAGAAGAGAGGCAGAGGTAGGTGGGTTCCCTTTCCCTGCCTGCTCCCCTGGGAGAGCATCATGAACTACAGATAGACCAGGAGCTGTTGTGGGGGTGCGGGGGCAGGTGATGAAAGGAGACCTGGTGTGGGCCTGATTTCTGAATGTGGTGGGGGACAAATGGTGCAGCAGGCCCAATGCAAGCTGGGAGGGGACAAGCACCTCCACCCCTCCCCCGATAGGCCACTTTGGGCCCACCATATACCCCATCTCCTTGGGTTCCCCATGTCCCCCCCCACCAGGCTCTGTTGGACGTGATGCACCATCTCTTATACCACATTTGGCCTGCTGAGCTGCCTCCTCTCCCCTCCCCACCCCTAACTCTCCTGGATTGGACCTGCCTCCTTTGCACCCTGGCTCCCTGCTCACCACTCCCTCCTAAAGCTTCTGTCTTACCCAGAGCTCCCAGTGCTATCATGGGGGAGCAAGCAGGGAATGAGAACCCACCCACTAACACTGCCACTGCTCTTTGGCCTGGGATCATCCTGGAGAAGAGCTTCAGCCCAGAAGCAGTGACAGCAGGTAAACTGGGGAATATTGAGTATGGGGTTAGCCACAAGGGCTGGGGGAAACAAAGGGGTAATCTTAAGGAACAGGAAGGATGGTGGGCATTGGGGGAAGAAGAAAACAGTACACCTAATCTGGGCCAGTGGGGGAGGGGAGCAGTGGGTTTAATTTGGATGGTGGGGGGAAGTGGGGACCCAGATTTCAGGCAAGCAGGTACTGGAAGGCCTGATGGGATCTTGCCATCCCTGATCTTCCCACAGCCTATGTCACCTACCCTGACCCTGAAAGAAGGTGAGCTGTGTAGGAACAGAGACAGCTTGGTTCCTAGCCACACTCCTGCTCACCAGACCTAGAAGCACAGGTCAGAGCAGTGCACATTACAGAGTTTATTAACCTTTAGCATACAACTGCTTAAAGAAAGTGCTAATTTTAATACAAATTAAACTTAGTACATGCTGGCCATGTCTACACATGTGCTTAACTGTGGATTGGACTAATTAGTTGTGGAGTAAAGCATCACAATGTACAAGTGTGATGTTATTAGGTCATAGTAAACTAATGAATGTTGCTGTAAGATAGTACTGTTGGGAACAGTACTATTTTATGGCAGGTTAATTAACTGTGATTAAACACATGTGTAGACATTGACCATGGGCATGAATTGTTCCTGGCCAGCTTAGCCAGCAGCTGGCCAGACTCCTGCCTGCTGACTAGCCACATGGCATTGCACTTTCATTTGTGCCCCAGCCACCCCTTCCACTGCCTTCCAACTGAAAATTGGTATTTTTTTTTTAATCAGAAAAAACTAGGATCCCTGCTTATAAGCATAAGTCATATTGCCACTTGTGCTTTACAATTAACAATTAATATTAAAGGCCAGATCAAATTTCATCTCCAAGATGTCTATGCAGAACATACACTGATTTAAAACATCTAATTCACTGAACATAATTCTCTTTTGTCCTGTGCATCAACCTGAATGCCATTAAGGCATCTAGGCAGACAAGGTTCCTTGGGTGAATTTGATATCTTTTATTAGACCAATAAGGCATCTAGATTTTGTACATGTCCAGTTTATCCTATAGCACATGTTTAGAACCTGGTTTTATGTGATTTAAAAAAAAAATCCCCAATTTTTGGTTAAAAGGGAAACCCAAATCCACATTTTTCCATGATTTAAATGAAATACCATATGTGCATGGGACATGGTCAGCATAGGTGACTTCAATTACCCAGACATCTCTTGCAAGGAACACTCAGCCAAGTCAGATTGGTTGTGTTGCTTCCTGACCTGTATCAAAGAGCTCTACCTGACTCAGGAAGTGCATGGGTCAGCCAGAGGTAATACTCTCCTAGACATGGTCTTGTCGAAAGCAGACGATCTGGTGAGCAACTTGAATATAGAGGGTAGCCTGGGAGATGTCACAACCCAAGGGTGTGATTTTTGTTTGTGTGTGCTTCAGCACTGCTAAATTATTTCCCGCCACTCGTAGCTTTCTTTGCAGGGTGCATTTCTAGGTTACAATAGGGAAATGCACGGTGCAAAGAGTTCCAGCCATTTGTATACAAATTTGTGTCCCACTATTGGCCACTTCTAAATTATTCCCACATGGCAGCTAGCGATTGGCCTGCTAGCTGTATAAGAGGCTTGAGCGGTTTCCACCCAAGTTGGAGATCTCCGGAGGAGAACCCTGCAAGGGGGGACTCTGTAAACATCTTGAGGAGAACTCTAGGTGCGCTGCAGAGCCTATCGGACCCAGCGCGTGTACCTTAGAGCTGGCTATAGGGGTCTGATCAGCCTCTAGCCTCTCCCCATCGCCGAACGATCCCTCGACGTACCCTTCCCTGCCCGCAAGTTCCACAGAGCCTAGCAAACTTCGTGTGAGTGTATTCGGAGCTCTTTGCTTCGAGTTACTTTCTTCAGTTGACATGACGGGCTCGCGGTTTAGAGCTTTCAACCGGATTGGGCTAGAAGGTTCACGGGAAGGAACTCTAGTCCACCTCTCTTCTTTTCTGTCTGTAACTGCAACTCAAGCAAGTTTTCCTGCCTGCACCGCGACCATCTTAGGTGTAAGTAAAATAATCTTAAATCAACCACTAAGTGTCCATGCCTAATTCTAGCGTGCCGCCTGCCTTCCCTGACCCGGAGTGTCCGGGCTGCTGGCCACAGCCCGCCGTGCGGAAAACCCCCGAGGGCCTCGGACCGCTGCCGGCCCGCACAGGAGACAGCAACTATGAAACCATCACACATATTGTCCACCACAAGGCAGGAAAATCAGCTAGCAGGGTTGAAGTTTCGGACTTTGAAAAAGTGAATTTCAACAGGCTCTGGGCAATAGTAGGGGAAGCAGTGCAGGACTAGGGACTGACGGTGAAAGGAGTTCATAAAAAGTGGTCATTCCTCAAGGATAAAATGCTTGAAGCACAAAAGGAATCCATTCCCATGCAGAGGAAAGGTACCAGAAGGTCTGGTAAGCCCTCTTGGCTTAAAAGAGATATCACAGTCCTCTTGAAAAAGAAGGAAGAGACATACAAACAATGGAAGCTTGGGACAGTCCCTAAGGAGGATTATACAACAACAGCCCACACTTGTAGAGAACAGATTAGAAAGGCTAAGGTGGTGACTGAATTTAAACTAGCAACAGGAATCAAGGACAACAAGATGTCATTCATTAGGTATGTAGGGAACAAGAAGAAAACAAATGGAAGCACGAGGCCATTGTTTAACTACTCAGGACAGACGGTTACCAACCCTCAGGAGAAAACTGAACTCCAGAATGACTACTTTGCTTCAGTATTTCACTAAACTAAGGGGAAAATCATGTTAGATAAGGTTCAGAATGGGCTTGGTGGGAATGACAGCCTTCCTACTGTTGACATTGAGCTGGGGCATGATCAGTGTTACGCCTCAGCTCTGTATTCTTGGGCAACCCTGTCACAGGATGCAGTCTGTCTGACTCACAAAGGACTCCCCCCCCCCCTCCCTCCCCTCCTCTACCTAAACGAAACTGATTAAGATGCAGTGAGAGACGCACCTAAAACTCTCCAGATAAGGGTGATAAGAGTGAACAACTGCCCTCGGTCTCGTCTGCATCTCAGATGGAACCAGGTGACCATTCATTTACATGAGAGATGGAAAACAGAAAGCCTGAAGCAGAGACTGCAGTGAATTCTGGGACCAGAGAAGCAGGAGAGCGCTGCATGATGGGGAATCTGTGCTTCCAATGTTAATTAACCCATGTTCACACACACCCAGCTCAGCATTTATCAGACCAGTTCTAATCTGGATTTGCTAAGGACTTTTCTCCCCCCAGACACACGCACACAGCTCTAAGTTTAATAGGCATCTCGGGCCGTACATTCCCCGGTCCCAGTATGGGAGGCCTATTTAAACTTGATTGACTAAAACTCGGTTGCCGGGTTAGGGAATGCTGAGGCAAGAGACCGAGTCCGAGGGGGTACGGGCAACATTTGAACAATGGTTAAGGGTTCATCACAGCATCCAGCCTGCTGGAGCCCTAATCCCAGGTGTTGTCGTATCTTTCCGGAGATGACTGGTGGGAGTCCTCTCCACAAAAGGTTATGAGCACCCCAATAATTGCTTTAAGTCTGTTAAAAGACTATAGTAAAATCTGGAAAAGTCATGCTAAGCTGAGGCTTGTGCACAACAAGTAAAAATCCAAAATCCTGATACTGCAAGCTATCTATTGTTCCTGAAGAAACCATGAGATATCCCATCAGGATATCTGCCATCCATAGGAATCTCAAGCTGGCTCCCAAGTATTTGGGTTACTCCCTAATCTTAAGTGTTTCCTGATTATCAATCAGTTTCCTGAGATGGTCCAAACCAGATAACCCCTTGTCAATAGAAAAGACAATGATTTACACTACTGAGGGTGCTTCAAAGCAGCTGAACTGAGGGTATAAAAATCTGTAAGTGTGTGTGCTTAAAAAAAGAAGAAAGAGAAGAAAGAAGAAGAAGAAGCAGGGAGAAAAAAAAGGAGAAAAAAGAAAGAAGAAGAAGAAGCAGGAGGAAAGAGGGAGAAAGAAAGAAGAAGAAGAAAACTCCTGTGCTGACACCATCCCCTGTTGTTCTTGGGACGCTGGAAGAACAGATCATCTCTTTCTTCAAGGATTGTGCTACGGACTGTGCCTGTCAGCTTTGCAGCCTGGGTACCGTGGACTCGGTGAGATTCCCAGCGTTCTCTCTTCTTTCTAGGCATAAACTTCTGAACCTGACCTGTATCAGTTAAGCTTGAGCTAAGTTTCCCCAAATACTTAGTGAAACCAGGGTAGTATTGTCATTGTTTGTGTTTGTTTTTCTTTTGCATGTCTATTACTAGTACTATTATACATTTCATATGCTTAGCAATAAATAACTTTTATAGGCAAACTGGAAGTAATTGGGTATATTTTTCCTTCTCTGCTTCTTTTTCCTCCTGTGCTCTGCAGCAACGCTTCTTTTACCTATGCTAAAGATCCCTGTGAAGCCTAAATTATTGTGGGGTCTGCTCATCAAGAGGCCAAAGATTGGGACGTGCTGAGTTTGAAACACATAAGGGGATCAGCTTGTACAGGCTGATTGACCCAGTTTGACTCAGACGTGCCCTTATGAACTCAATGCTGGCCCACGAGGGTGTCAGCTGGACACCCAGCCGGATTCAGAGGGATTCTGTTTACCTGTGTGCTTGTGTCTGACTGCATTTTATTGTTGCTCTTATGAACTGATTCTTGGCATATGAGGGTGTCAGCCTGTCCATGCTGATCAGCCCGGCCAGATCAGGCGTGTCACGTTAATTTGTGTGTGTTTGTGTGTATGACTGATTTGGTGACTGGAGGAACCCAGTCCCATTGAGATTGAGTCCTGCAAGATAGCTCCACTGGGGGTGAGGGCTTGCAGAAGGGAGAAATACAGCTCCGTATAGTAACACAAGCAGCACATTGACAGAATCACTAAGACCCTAGAAACTATCCCTAATAAATGAGCATACCCCAAAGTAATGGGCAAATTTGGTAACATCAGTTAGAAAAGTTAGACATTTATAAGTCAACAGGACTGGATGAACTTCATCTGAGAGTGCTGAAGGAGCTGGCCAAAGTCATTGCAGGACCTCTGGCAAAACTCTTCCAAAACTCGTGGCACTTGGGGGAGTTCCCTGAAGACTGGAAGAAGGCCAATGTTGTGCCCATTTTCAAAAAGGAGAGGAGAGAGGACCCGGACAACTATACGTCAATTAGCCTAACTTCTATTCCAGGGAAAATCCTTGAAAAATTAATCAAGGAATCTGTGACAGGGGTCAAACTCAAGACTGGATCCCAGTGGCCCACCCACCTGCCAAGGGAAGTCTGCCCTGACTCACCTGCTATAACTTAATTGTTAACTTGTTTTGTTAAGTGTGAGGCTGCTCATTCCTGGCCCAAAGCCAGGGGGTGCTATCTACAGCTCCAAACCTCCTGTACACTGCAGCCCATCCCTCACAGATGACATCCTGATTATAATTGCTCCCCACTCTGGGACTGGAGCAAAATCAGTCCATAGTTTGGCTCCATTCATTCTCATATTCACTCATCCCCACTCTCACAGGAGGTTTCTTGCCCTCTGGCCCCCTCTCACAGGGATCTCTGGCACACTGCACATTACTGGTGCACCACAATACACTTAGTCCTTCTGGAAACCCTTATTGCACCCTACTTTGAGTGGGTCCTTACACTATGCTCCACAAGCTACCCCCTTGGGGGCCTCCAAGATCTCACATCCCCACTGATCTCAGGTTTCTCACCTGGCCCCCTCTTGCTCCCCCTGCTCTCACTATTACCCACCAGATGGTGGCAACCAGGGTTAAGGCACCCCTACCCACCTTCCACCAAGGAGATTCACAGTCCTAGCACTTCTTGGGGACTCTGCTGCCACAAGGCACCCCACCAGGCCTCCCTATCCTGGCAGGGTGCAGTTTTAGGTCATGCCCAGGACCAGGAGCCTCCAAGCCATCCCCCCCAGCTCCTGCCCTTACTTCCAGGATGTTCCTGAGCAGTAGCACAGCCAACTGACATTTCTCTCATGTCCACTAGCAGTCAACTGTTGCCTCCCCCTATATAAGCTAGGTCCTAAAACGGCTGCCCTAGTCAGGCAGCTGCCAGCTGCCTGCCTCATCCCTTAGAGTGGCAAGCACCCAAAGGTGTGCTGTCACAGAGTCTGTGTGTGATATGCTGACAGAAGGTAGGATTCTGAATGCCAGCCAGCCAGCATGGCTTTGTTGTGGGCAGGTCTTGTCTGAGCAATGTTATCTCCTTCTATGTCCAGGTAACTTGCCAACTGGACAACCGAGAGGAAGTCAACATTGTATACCTAGACTTCCAAAAGTCCTTTGATGTGGTATTCCAAGATGTTCTCATGGGAAAACTGGAGGATTGTGGGCTTAACTGCTTGGCAGGTGGATAGAAAACTGGCTGCAGGGTAGGACTTATAGTGTTCTAATGAACAGATCTGTGTCATCCTGGTGAGAAATACAGACTGGAAAATTACTCACTACATTGTAGTACAGCAGCAAAAGAATGGGGGTTACACTAGACAATAAGCTGATTATGAGCAAACAATGTACTCTTATTTCAGAAAAAAAACCAAGAGCACACTGGGGTGTATTAACAGGAGTGTTATGTAGAAATCAAAGGAAGTGATTCTTCACCTCTATCCAGTAATGGTGAAAATCCACCTGCCATACTGTTGGGCCCTGTATTTCAAGAAGTCTACACTTCAAGATGTGGAAAGTTTGGAAAGGGTCCAGCAGAGAGTGGCAAACCAGGGAAACATGACTTATGAGCAGGGATCCTAGTTTTCTCTGATTTTATATATATATATATATATATATATATATATATATATAGTGATGATTTTATTCTTGGCTATAGATATGATTATCTATATATACTATATATAGTATATATAGAGTAGTGCTTCATTTTAATCACAGAAAAATGTGGATTTGGGGTAATTTTCTTAACCCAAAATTTGGGCTTTTTTTTTTTTTTTTATTGGAGAAAACCAAGATCCCTGCTTATGAGGAAAAGCTGAAAGATTAGCATTGTTTGGTTTGGGGAAGAGAAGATTGAGGAGGGGAATTTGATAATAGTCCTGGGGGCAAGAATAGAGGATGGAGATAGGTTTTCCCTATGGGGGTCAGAACTAGGAACAATGATCTCAAGCTGTAGCAGAGGAAATGTAGGTTTTAGATTAGAAGGGATTTTGTGACTATTGGAAACTTTAGAACAGGCTACCTAGAAAGGTTATAGAATCTCCATCCCTCAACATTTTCAAAAGCAGGTAGACAGACTCTTAGCTAGGATGGTTTGATCAGAAATGATCCTTCCTTGAGCAGGTGGCTTGACTAAATTACCTTGTGAGATGCTCTTTAGCTCTATTTTCCTATTATCTTAGTAATGGCATAGCTTTTGGCCTCAAAATTTAGTCGCTCTTCTCTGAGGTTCTCAAAATATGTCACTTGGCCAAGTTACCAACATTTTCCCTTGCCTTAAGACTTCCATTTTGTCTTATTTAGCCATGCTCTTATTTAACCTACTGCTGAGTTGTACTGCAATTCTGAGACAGATTTTTTTTCCCCCAGTGATTTTATTGCAAGGTGCCTTGGGGTATTAAATAGTCATTGGGCATGCCTACATGAAACACTACTGCACAGTGGTTACTGCATATTTATTTAGTACTTGTATAAGTAAGTAATAAACAAATGTGCTGTAACTGTAGTTACTGTGCAGTAGTGCCAAAGAATGCATTTTAAGTGATGTTAATTTGCACTAGCTTAATAGTACTGTGCAATAGCATCTCAGCATGGTTTTTCCCATGTGATGCTACTGTGCAGTAGTATCAAGCTACTGCATAGTCAGCAACTCATGTACACACGCCCATTTTGTTGTTTTTATTCTCCTGTCCTCCCCTCACCCCCAACCCCTATCCTTGCACCCAATTCTCTTCAAACAACATGCTGGAAAGCAGCATAACCCTGCCTCCACCCCAGCCACCACCCTCTTTTTGGCATTTACTTACATGCAAAGCAATGAAGAAAATATTCTATATAGTCTGAGAGTGCATTATTTTTTTCTTTTTACCTAAATTAAAGACCTCTTGTACTTAACCTTTTAAGTTAAGAATAAGAACAGGAAGATGATATAAATGAGGCAGAAGTGAAGTGGGACTGAAAAATGGCATAACTAATGGAGATAACTGGATAAAAGGGTTGTTGTGTGTACAGTATCCCATATTGTGTAACTGATAAATCCTGTCCATATCTGAAGTGTCATCTTATAGAACTCATGGAGAGAACGCATGAAGGCTTAAGATGCAACTGGAAGTGCCCCTGGTATTAGACAGCAGGCAATCTCAGAAAATAAAGGGAAGAGGAGACAATGAACAGCTGGACATATACTTAGGAGAAACAGGACAATACACAGGAGTCTGTGAGGGAGAAAGAAGAAAGGATGATCAGCAGTCAAATGGAAGAAAGGAAGGAAGTGGACTAGAGATTCACACCAGTACCCTGTAATGGTACATGTGTGCAAAAGACAATTTCTAGTTAAGAAGTTAGCCAGTTAATTTTATTGGTCCATCACGAGATGGAGTCCAAAAATAGAATGATCTTTGAAGAGTAATGGAATGAAATATGGAAAAGAAAGAAAAAGAAAAAAAATGTTGGAAAGGATCTTGAAGTGAGCAAGGACAAATGTTTTGGCCATTCATGCTAATGAATGAATCAGGAAACTGCAAAATTCCCACTGGAGTGGACCAAGGATTAATTGTTCATGGCTGACAAAGGTTCTCAGAGAAGTCAATGATCTTATGATCTTCAGATGGATTTCTGTAATCCTTGAAAGGAGGATGGATATATAAGAAGATAAGGAAGATCAACAGGAAACCTAAGCACAGGTGCTACAGGGAGAAAAAAAAGAGATATTCCACCAATAAGACTAAAAAGCATTTAGTCTTGGTTTTGGTATATAATGGGGCATTGTAAAGAGCTCATTGTTTCTAAATTTAATTAATAATAAAATAATATAGACCACTTTAGTAATTGAGTCAACTGGACTGTGAAGATCAAAGTCCTAAAATGGAGAACACATGGGCTGTGTCCAGATGATGCATCCAGTCAAACACAACCAGTTTGAGATGCCACAGGAGGCATGCTGAGAATGAAAAATGTTCCCTGTGCTGCAACTATGCAGCACAAGGTCAAAATATGATACCTGGATTTCCAGGTAACAGAAAAAAAAAAAAAACCACCAAGAAATTAATGCACTCTCAGTTCTCTACCATGCCATGAGGCAAGCTTGGGCAAAATAATCAGAGGAAACCAGGATCAGTGGTAATCAAGTTTTTTTGTTTGTTTGTTTGTTTTTGCTTCAAGCTACTTCTGAAGGCTGCTACAGAGAGCTGGCAATGAGTAGCTGGTCATTTGGGTTGGATTATCAAGTTAGCTGGATGTGATACCAGCTGAAGTGTTCCTTTTTATTCTATGGCTATAGGAACTGATTAGTCTCTGCCTCATTGCCTTTGGTGGACATTTCACTTTTTTGACTCATAGATTATTGTAGTAAGGAATATTAGTCTCTTATTGATAAACCTACTCATGAGCACCATTTTTGTGTGACATACAGCCCTAATCTGTAGTCCCCAAGAGGACTTGCAGGGACTTTGTACAACCACAGTTCTTTTACTTCAGTATGGATACTTTATTGTTAGTTTATCTTATGCATTGCATAATATCTGAATTTTGATTGGTGAGCATCACTAGAAAATGATAGAATGAGGCAAACAAAATAGGAAGAAGTCATGAAAAAATGTTTGATGTGAAATGACACTAATCTGCTGTCTAAAAATATAACTTTCGTTATCAGCATCATCATATCATTGTACGACTGTTGGTTTTTTATTTTTTTTTTATTTAAGGTTTCTCTAGAGACACAATTATGTTGGAAAGAATGACACACAGATCAAAAGCAGAAAGAAAAAAAATCCTCATGCCACAAGGTGTGGGTCACAGAAAGTTCTGAAAAATAGTCAAGTATTCGGAATTGCCTTGTAACACTATGCCTATGGGAACCTAATTAGAAGACTTAGCTTGGAGCTGGACTTTCTTTAATTGCCTTCTCAGCAGAATGTCAAGGTCTGTTCCATCATACATCACAATGGGACTAATGCATTCAGAGTTCCTGCTGGAGAGAAGCATCCTAGATGCTTAAGCCTAGCTCACATAGGATATTTGAATTTGTTGTCTTAGAAGCAAATCACCTACAGTGGTGGTATCCAAGGGGTGGGGGTGCTGTTTTGTTTTGCTTCATTAAACTGTATTTTTTTTTGTTTTTTATTATTACTAGTGTTGGTCAAAAAAAAAAAATCTCAATTTGAAATGAAAATTACAATTAAAAAAAAAATCCCAGAGAGAAAATTAAGAGCATAATAATTTCAAAAATGAAACATTCTATTCATTTTTTTTTAAAGGAACAAAATAGCCATCTGTTCCCTCTGTCTCTCGGGGGTCTTGACATACATCCTGATTCCCAGAGGAGTCCTCCTGCTGCAGAACGGGAAGCCTCAAATCTTTGAAAGTCCTGTTTCCAGGCAGTGTTTCCAGGTATACTGTGCTCTTTGCCTTGGAGTGAGGAGTCTAACAGACTCAAAAGCCTCGGCTCCAGGTAGGGTTTGTTTAATATTTCCAAAGTTTGAGGTTTCATCTTTCTAACCCCTACAAAATTACTTGCTTGAGATGCACTAGTGTCCTTCTCCAGCATGACGTTACATTTCTCAACACTCCTGTGGGTCTACTTGGTAATAGCAACTTAATGGGGCAAGTGTCTTTCTATAAGAACCTGTCTCACTAGGTTGTCAAGGTGCCTAGAAATCTAAACCCTCTGGCCATACACAATTTAATCCCCTAGTGGAAATATTTTTGTCTTATTCATTTAGTAAATGACAGCTAGTGACAGTTGGTTCCTTTTCTCAGATACAGAGAACAGCTGTTCTTTAGGGCTTGACAATCATAGGAAATAAACTATACTCAGCACCTGTTGTCAAATGCAGTTCCCCCTCTGGATATCCTTCAGTTATAGTTAAACACACTTTGACAATCCTAACCAAACTATTTTCAACATCATCTCACCCTCCAGTGAAGAAAGCATAGTCTACCCATCCATGTCTGCACCAGTGGCTAAATTACATACTTGTGGATGACTGCTTATTAGTGGGCATCAAATGTAACTCCAGTGCTAGGCCCCTCTAAATATACAAGCAATTTTAAAATGCATTAAAATGATTGTAATCATAGGTGATGCATAGGGCAGGCACAGGGGAAGCATATGCCCACCCTGAGAGTGCTGGTCCCCCCCCCCCCCCCAACAGCGAACACTCTAGCTGGTAGGACAGAGAGCACCTGTGCCCCACACCTAAAATTGGCTCAGCTGGTGGCATAGCTGATGGGGCAGCCCTCTCCCCCCCACCCCCAGTCACCAGCTGGCCACTGCGGAACCCCCGATCATGTCCTGCTGGTGCCCCCCCAGATTCGGGTGGCACTAGTTGCCCATGATTGTAATAAAATATAGAAAATATTAAGATTTCTTTTCTTTTCTTTAGAATTTAAAAAAACTCAGATGGAATAAGGAAAATGAAGAGTGTCACAACCCAGTGATTTTGGTGCCTTAGCATGGTGGAATTTTCCCGCCACATGAGAGCCTCTTGCAAAGTAGAGGTTTTCTGTTGCAGCAGAAAACCCCCGGTGCAAGAGAGTTCCCGCCATTCGAATGCAAATTTGCTATTGGCTAGTTCTAAATTATGCACACGTGGCGGCTAGTAATTGGCTTGCTAGCCATTTAAAAATTAGTGAAACTTCCGCCCAAGTCGGAGAACTTTGAGCACGCTGCAGAGTGCCTCTGAAGAGATCTGACTCGTGGCTGAGCTGATCGATAGACTGATCACCTATCGATTCTTCTCCCCATCGCCGAGCACAATCCCAGATGTATCCTTTTCCCTGCCGTCCTGATTTGTAGACGGACGTGCTGGCCTGAGCCCTGCCAGCTGGAACAACTAACGTAGTTGTTCAGACGACTGGACCATTTTCGTCACAACCGCAAGTGACGTAAGTAAAGTTTTACAACCATAAAGCTTTCTCGGCCTCTCTATTCACCAGCCCGCCCGACGGACGAGTAATTATTAAATCACCTCGAGTTGGCTTTGGCCATCCGAGACAAAGAGTAGTGGCTTATTCCTTAGGAATATTGAGATGACAGCAACATTTATACAGAAGCATAACACAAAAGACAGGGGAGGCCTGGAGAGGGAGCCTTTTACTACCTTGTGCAGGGGCTGCTATAGCAGTGGCAGTACTGTGAGCTGCTGCTGCTGCCTTAGAACAAGTTTCTTGAACAGGAGCTGCTGCTGTGTGGGCTCCCTAGTGGCTGCCATTTTGGCACCTCTCTGAGTTAGCCCTCAGTGCTGGTGCCTGGCTCATCCCCTCCGTATCCCAAGTTATGCTACTGCATTTACATTAATATTTACAATAATTTTTATGGTAATTATTGCAGTCATTGAATACTGATGCTTTTGTATAGCAGGGGTACTTTTATTTGTTAACTTTACCCAGATAGTGTAAGCTATGTCAGGACATAAAGTACAATGTCTTAACAGAATTTTGTGGCACAATTTATTACAGTGGTCAGGATTTTCAAGTAAGCTTGTAAAAAGTTTCAACATGGGGATATCTAGCACGACTACAACAAAAGCTTTGTTATCTGGCATCCATGGAAAATGGGGGGTGCTGGATAACCAAATATGCATCTTTGCCTGTTCGGGCTCCCGTCCCGCCCACCATGTCCACTACGCCACCACTCCTCCCTGGAGTCAGTGTGCTAGGGAACACGGAGGGGGGCCCCACTCAGGCTGCTTTGCCCTGGGCCATTGGGGCTTGGCAGCACAGGCTGCTTTTCCCTGGGGCATGGGGGCTCAGCGAAACTGGAAGTGTCATGGTGGGCGCTTCCAGTTTTGCTTTTGCCGTGTCGACTGGCATGCCGGTTAATGGAGCATGCCAGTTTCTAAGGTGCCAGATAACATGGCTTTTACTGTAAATTCCCCTACTTATTTCTGATAATAGGAGATTGGTAATAGGAGATTCTGCCCCCCCCCCCCTTAATGTCTAATGAATGTGATCTTCTAAAATCTTCTGTAAGTCAAAAAGCAAGAATAATGTATTTCATGGGACTTCAAGTGCAGTAATCAGAAGCAAATGCCTATTCCCAATGTTGAACACAGCATCCATCTTTTATTCTACAGTAAGGAAAAAACTTAAGACTATATGACTAGAAAGGGCCACAGAAGCCACTGATTTCACATGAGTCACTATGAATTCACAGGAGAACTTTTGTTCAAAAAACATATGACCTATCCCTGTTTGCACCACACAAAATTTAAATCCTACTAAATATCTGAGGGAAGGATCAGAAAAGAAAGGGCACCATCAGTGCTGTCACTATTGCAGTATCTGGGAATGTATTAGGTTATATACTATGTTTAGTTGATCCTATGAAGAAAACTATACCCAGCACTAGGGAAGAAACCAAGAAAGCCTTGTTACCTGATAAGTAAAAAATAGTGTTAATAGGGCTTCCTATTTCACAGTGTCTACTGTTCTGCCTCTGCACTTGGTGCCTGGGACACTTGTTTTTATTTTCACTAGCTGGCCTTGACCAGCCTCCAAAATCTGGAACTGTCTCAGCCAATCCAGGACATATGGTCACCCTACACATAGAGAAAAAGATTCTTTTCAAATCTACCATGGAGTTATACATAATCAAATGTACATACCACATTCTGATTACTATTTCTAGAAAACCCCTATGCTATCATATTATCCATTCCATAATTTATCCAACTGTATTTCAAGCTCTTTATTCTTGTTACATTTTCATTCCAAAACTGTATTCTTCTAATCATTAGAAACCTTTTTCATTTTCAGTCCACATTTGGTTGTGACCAGTTTATCTTCATTTAACCTTATACCAACATTGTTTTTTAAATTGAATACCACTCCCTAACATTCACCCTCAGGATATATATATAAAGAATAATCATATCACCTCAACCTTTGTTTTGCTTAACAAAATCTCTTCTAATCTCATCATAAACTCATAATCTCCTCTTCATTTTCATAATCATACTAGCTGTCTTTCTCTGAATCTCTTCGTGATTTTTTATGTAGATAACTACAACTGTATACAGTTTTTAAATGAGATTTAATCAATGCCTTGTACAGTTGTAGTAATACTTTCTTACCTCTACTAAAAATATTCCACCCTTAGAATTACATTTCCCTTTTTCACAGACACACTACACCAAGACACCCAGATCCCTTTCTTCTCCCATGGCTGTCTAAGTAGAATACCCTATTTTTTCCATAGTATGGTAATTTCTGACAGAAACCTACCTTGCATTTTTTTTAAGTTAATTTAATAACTATTAACAATTCTTGCATAAACTAACTTGTCAAACTACCTTAAACTTTCTGATATTGAACCAAAATTTCTGGCTTAGCAATATTTGCACAAACAAATCCTCCTTCATAGTTTGTTCAATGTCATTTGTGATATTAGCATAAATCAATGTGTTGGGTAAACAGGTATATTCTTTGCTGAACTGATGTTGAAATTTTAACATTTAGTCTGTTTAGTAGATTTGAGGTTAATATTCTTTACTGAGTAGGGTTGGTTAGTAGGGTAGCTGTGATAATCCAGAAAATATACAAGAAGGAAGGTTTTATGATATGCTTTATCGGATCAAACAGTTAGGAGGGAGATATTAGACAAGCTTTCAGATATAAAATACCTTTCTTAACTCATTAGGCAGATATGACATTATAAAAGAAAAATACCCTCTTCACATCAATGAATGATTTCAACTATACTGACATGATTTAGAAAGTAGTTTCCCATCTTGGATATAATGAAAAAAATAATGTTGACCTTGCTAACCTGTTTTATGATAAGATAATTGGTTTATTTAAAATTGCTGACAAATCAGCTTCATTATTTAGTTCAACTTCTTTTCATTAATATTAAAAGATTACAAATAATAAAGGTAACTTTTGGATCACTTTGTTTTACTGTAGGATTATATATAAATTGAAATCTTTCACATTCAGAATGAAAGCATCTACATGAATGTGAACTGGGTCATCTTATCAGCTGAGGCCCATTGCAAATCTCCCCATGATATTTTTTTGAACAAAACATGCATTTTCGTATTTTGAAAGGACTTCTTCTCATTTAGTAAAGACTAAATTCACTCATATTTCAATGCAGAGGAAAAAACCATTAAACAAATGGAAACATTATCAATGTTTCACATGGGGAAGGTTTTTAAAAAATGTAATTAGCTCAGTCATAGTACTGTCCTACTAGGACTATAATAACTTCAGTCTGGGAAGCTGCAAGAATGGGAAAGCATGGTATATTATAATCAGGGATCCTGGTTTTCTCTGATATCCACCCCACCCCCTCCAATTTTTAGATTTAAAAAAGTAACTCAAAATCCACATTTTCCTGTGATTAAAATGAAACAACTATATGTATATGTGTGTGTGTGTGTGTGTGTGTGTGTGTGTATGGTGTGTCATGTTAATCATATTAAAATGTGGATTTGGGGTTCCTTTTTTTAATCCAAAAATTAGGGATTTTTTTTAATCCGACAAAACCAGGATGCCTGGTTATAATAATGCAAAGAAAAACATTGTTAGGACTCTAAGTGCTTGCTGTAAACATTATTTAAAATAGGAAAGTCATTTTAAAGAAGGTATTAAGAACTGAGGTGTGGGTGATCTAGCCTAGTGGTCCATCACTTGAAGCAACTGTGAGATGCAGGCCAGGTTTTTAAGGAGCCACAGGTCCAGAGGCCTCTGGCATCAGAACTGGAATTGGGAGGTTAGTCATCCAGGATATACCAGGAATCAAGCCTCGATCAGAAGCCAAAGCCCAGAATCAGCAACCAAAAGTCAATCTGATAAAAGGAATACAAGAACACATGAAGGTAGGTGCAAGTACCTCAATTTTTGCCCTGAAAAAGTACTATGGGCTGGGCTTGCTTTTTAAGGGCTGGAACTGGGTGGGGCCCATTTTCTGTGGCATTAGGGGATTGGCTGTCCTGATTGCCTCATTTGCAAGAGCTGAGTCCAGGTTTCTGTTCTGGGTTTACTGCAGGCTGTGCACTTACTTGATGACTCAGGGAATAAGTTCTTCAGATCTGACTGTGACCAGCTGGGTCTGGGGTTATGATCTGACTTCATTTCAGAAAGAGAAGGGTCTTTCATGGTCTGATCAGGTTATGAACAAGATAAAACTCCTCCAAAATGGTTTTATAGTGAAAGCTCTGACAGGTTTTCAACTGTAGTGTTGCAACGGAACCTCACATAAAATATATAACTATATCTAAACTCTAATCTGCTGAATTTAAAGTAAAGAAAAGCCCTTTCTTTTGCTTGTGTACACTCTTGCTGACATTGCAGTGTGTCAGCGTTGACTAATGAGAATAAGGAATGATTTAAAGGCCATAAGGCATCAATTTGTTTTCAATAATATAAAAGGATGAAAGCTACTCTATACTAAAAGTTTGTTATTTAGTTAGGTACAGATTTAAAAGGGGGGAGGGGGAAGGACACAAGCACCTATATCCAAAATTGTAATCTGTAAAGTTCTGCTCAGCAGTCACCTTAGACTAGATATATTAAAATTTCCTAGGGGCTTCTAATCTTCTGGGTTCTTTTGAATGCCTGGAACTTCCCACTCTCAAAAGCTAGCTGACAAGCTTTTGATGAAACCTCCATTGGGCCACAGAAATGAGGTACAGAAGTTCCTGAAGAGCACTTCAATAGGCATGCTCAGAACCCACTGAAAACTCAACGTAAAGCATAACAGCCAAAGCCGTTTTCATTCAAGAGTGTTATTTTGGGTTCGTGTCTGTCTTCTGTTCCACATCCTAACACTAATCCAGGGAGTGGATGGGATCTGTCACTATTTGTTGCTTTATTTTAAAAATAAAGAACCCTACCCTCTTCCAATTAGAAAGGAAATTGTAAACAACACATAAATGCCACTATGCCTTAAAGGAGTAATGTTATAATCAGGGATCCTGGTTTTCTCTGATTAAAAAAAAAATCCCCAATTTTTGGTTACCTCCACCCCTCAAATCTACATTTTTCCATGATTAAAATGAAACACCACTATATACATAACTATATAGTAGTGGTGTTTCATTTAATTAACAGAAAAAGTTGAATTTGGGGTTCCTTTTTTTCACCAAAAAATAGGGATTTTTTTTTTTTAATCTGAGAAAACCAGGATCCCTGGTTATAATGTAGGGATTGTGCAAGAGGCAAGGATTTTTGGGATGATATCTTTTATTGAACCAAATACAAAAATAAAGTTAGAAAAGGTTTTGAACGCAAGGTATTCTTCATCAGGTCTGAGGAAAGAAGTAGGCATAATGATTAATTAAAAATAGTGAGTAGGGCTATACAACTGAAGAAGGAAGACATTTCCAGGGGTACTAGATAAACAATTAACAGAAGAAAAGAAGCTTAATTAATGGGAGATCAGGACCTATGAAAAGGAAGGCGAGACATTATCACCAGTAGTGTGAAAGAAGACCTTCACGAATCAGGTAGACGATAATGGTCAATAGAGTCAATATGAGTGTTCAGTATTTAGTTCTTAGTGTCCATCCAGTTTATGCCCTACCATTCTTTAATATTACCATATGTTGCTTGTAATGTGTAAATTAGGCTATCAAAAATCTCTATGCTTTGGACGTTTTTAAGAAAAGGTTAAACAAAGTTGCCAAGGATGGTTAAGACAGACCTGATCCTACCTCAGGAACAGAGTTGCACTGGATAGCCTCCTGAGATTCCTTCCATCCCTAGATTTTTTCTGATTCTATGGTATTCTCTCTCTTTTTTTCAGTTGTTCCTTCTACCTGTGACTTAAATGTTAAGTAATGATATTTCTATGTCCTGGATTGTTTTTTGTTTTTCTTCACATCACTATCTCAGCCTGTTTGAATTCTTCTTATTGTTTCCCACACCATACAGTTGTCTACTTGATGTCTAAGCTCAACAATATATGTATAAACAATATGAATCAAAAATAGGACAGAATAAACAAGGATGTGCTGTATTCCTTGAAACTTTTTATTTTCTAATTCAAATGTTGTGTCATTTATTTGCCCCTCACATGCCTAACTGATGAGTACATAACCAAGCACTTTTTGCACCAATGCATCCTATTGCTTCCCCTGGTGTCAGTCCTAGCAGGTGGAACTAGGAGTGAGAATCAATGGGATTGCAGGGCTAAAGCACTGGCTAAAAGCAACCAAGGTGAACTCAAGTTTCAAAACAAGGGACAGGATCTGAAGTCCAAAACTGAGCCAGAAGATTCATTAGAATCAGGGGACAGGAAGCAAAGGTGTTACAGGGACAGGAACTGCTCAGGACTGAAGACAAAAATGCTGTGCAGCAGATTTGGGTGATAAAAGGCTTCCTTAAAAGCAGACCCAGAGCCAATCAGAGGGAAAGGGCTGGGGCTCTTCTGGCCCTACTTATTGATTGTATTAAGTGTCTTTGACCTACTTACAGAGGTTACAGGGCAGGAACCTTGCATCTTTTTTTAGTTTGATAGCCTAGTGGCTAGAGCAGCATTTCCCAACCGGTATGCTGTGGCACACTAGTGTGCCATCAGACAATACTAGGTGTGCTGTGGGATCTTGAGGGGCATGGTTTCTAGCAAGGCATGGCTCCAGCCAATGCTATCACCACTGCCCTGCGACACGAAAGATGCCCTGCACCACCACTGCTCCATGTTTGGCCGTGCACCACCACCCCTCTCTGCGTCATGTTGTGCACCACCCCCCACCTCCGCTCCATGTTCAGCCGGTATACCGTGGGATGGGAGAGTCAATGTAAGTGTGCCGTGGGACACTTTGCCATGGAAAAAAGGTTGGGAAATGCTGGGCTAGGGCATTTGCCCATGAAATGGAATACCCACACACCCAGATAAGGTTTGAACTTGCATCTTCCACTTCCTAGAAATGTGCACTAACCAGTAACCCAGTGTCTAGGCATTTTCCAGACTCCTCTCCAAACATTTTGGAGCTAACCCACTGCACTTGTTATATCACATGCTGTTAATATCCATAAAGTAAAGCGGACTAAGAAGGTTTTTGCTCTATTCCATGGGTGGGCAAATTATGGCCCACAGGCCAGATCTGGCCTGCCAAACACTTCCCTCCAGCCCGCAGAGCTCCTTCAAAACCCACATAATGGCGGCTGCCTCTTTAAAAGACTCCGGCAGCACTAGCCACTGGCTGCAGCACCTCAGGCTGTTTCCTTGGGTTCTGGTTGCGAGGCAACCAACCCTGACCTCAGCCTAACCCAGCTGGCCTCACCCCACCCCTGGCTCAGGCCATGTTTGCAGCTTGAGAGGGGCAGAGGGGCTGGGCCAGAACATGTGGCACCAGTGAGGGGGAACAGTGTCTGGGCCAGGTTCTGCTTTGCTGAACAGGACTGGAAAGGATCCTGCCCTTCAGGTGAGCCCAGGAAAGTGGCTTCTGGGCAGGCTTTCCCTGTACCATGCCATGCTGTGTGACTCGGGCTGTGCGGGATTGGGCTGTGCTCACACTGGGGAGGGGACGCAGCAGCTGGGCCGCAGCTCCAGCCCAGTCAGCACTGGGGAGGAGAGGTGACGGTGAAGCCATGTGCTGCTTGGGACAGGATAAACCCAGTCGGAGAAGCAGGGGCTCAGCTGCATTTTCCCCCTGCCTGTGCTGGTCAGTCCTGAGCGGCACGTGGCTCTGCCACCACTTCTACTGGCTGGGGCAGACCCAACTGGGCTTGGCTCACCAGCCAGGAGGCCCGGCTGGGCCTGCACCAGCCAGCAGAAGCAGCAGCGGAGCTATGTGCCGCTTGGGACAGGATGAGCCCATCCGGAGCAGCAGGGGCTCAGTTGCACTTTCCCCCTGCCTGCATTGGTCAGTCCCAAGCGGCACATGGCTCCGCCGCTTCTTCTGCTTGCTGGTGCAGACCCGGCCAGGCCTGTCCCGCCTGGAGCACCATGTGGCTGAAGCCAGCTTCCCACATGCTGCTGGGAATGGGGCAAGACCAGCTGGGTCAGCACCGGCCAGCAGAAGTGGCGGTGGACCAGTGTGCCGCTTGGGACTGAGTGGTGCAGGCAGGGAGAAAGTGCAGCTGAGCCCCTGCTGCTCTGTCCGGGTTCATCCCATCCCGAGCAGCACACATTGCTGCCATTTTTGCTGGCCGGTGCAGACCCGGCCGGGTTCTTCCCATCTGCAGATGTATGTGGGAAGCTGGCTTCAGCCACATGCTGCTGGGGACAGGATGAGCCCAGATGGGTCTGCACTGGCCAGGAAAGGTGGCATGCAGCTGAAGTCAGCTCCTCATATGCTGCTGGGGATGGGAGGAACCCGGCCGGGTCTGCACCGGCCAGCAGAAGTGGCAGCGGAGCCCTGTGCTGCTTGAGACTGACTGGTGCAGGCAGGGGGAAAGTGCAGCTGAGCCCCTGCTGCTCCAGCCGGGCTCGTCCCATCCAGAGCGGCACACGGCTCCGCTGCCACTTCTGCTGGCCAGTGCAGACCCGGTCAGGTTCCTCCCATCCCCAGCAGCATGTGGGAAGCTGACTTCAGCTGCATGCCGTTTTTCTGGCCAGTGCAGACTTGACTGGGTCCGTCCCATCCGGAGCAGCATGTGGCTGAAGCCAGCTTCCCATGTGCTGCTGTGGTCAGGGCGAGCCCAACTGGGTCAGCACTGGCCAGCAGAAGCGGTGGCAGTCTCCTCCTTTTGTGACCAGCTGTTAAAGGTAGGGGGAAAGTTCTGAGGGAGGTCTGATGCCCCTGAAACCCCACTTCTGGGGCAGGATGTTAGAGGGGTCACAACCCCTTGCTACCTGGTAAGTTGTGCAAGTGGAGGGACTTCCAGTAAGAAAGGTCAGGGGTCAGGGTGCGGGACTTCTGGTCCCAAGATGGTGACCAGGGGTGGGGCAACTGAAGGGGCAGAGCCATCCGCGTGGCCCTCGACAGCACGCCAAAACTCATCAAGTAGCCCTCTGCCCGAAATAATTGCCCGCCCCTGCTCTATTCAGTACAGGGCCCAGGATAGCACACAAAACCAGCTCTATTTCAGGGAAGTATCCATAAGCCACATACCCTCTGATTTGTGCTTTTCTGCTGGACCCACAGGGCATTTTTACACATGCAAGTGCTGCATTGCTTGCAGTTGTATAAGTAGCAAAATGCGTGTAGCGCTGAGAAAATGGTGGTGGTGCACTTTTGAACTAAAACACACAGAAGGTGCTTTAGCTCAAAAGCACACTGCTGCCATTTCCTGTGCATATTTTTCCATTTATACAACTGTACATGGCGCAGCACAATGCACTTCAGCTCACATGCAGAGCAGACTCAATTAATCAAGTCTGCTCCAAAGCGGTGAATCTCTGGCGTGTCACAGGATGTAAAGGTATGTGTATAAATGCCCACATATTTCCCTTTTCTTGAGTTTCCTTTTCTTGGCAGCTACAAGGGAAGGACTGGGGAAGTCAGTATCTATCCTGTGACCTGGTGGTTAAAACTGTCAAATATTGGATGCAAGTTCAACCAACTCTAGGTAAATGCTGACTTAGAATCCAGGTCTTCTTACCTAATGGGCTAGATCACAGAAGTATCCTCATCCTATCTTTACATGAAGTCTAGAGCAGGATGTAGTCATATAGGACTTGTTTTCCTTACTCTATAAATATGTGACTATTATGGAAATTAATGAGAGTTATGCCAGTATTAAGGGTACGATGCTTCAGTGACAGTTTTTGAAAAACTGTTCTGGGAGTCCAAGAGTGTTGTCCTGTGCATACAACTGCTATTGTATTTGGCTTTCAGGAAAGAAATAAACCTTTTATATAAGAATCTGGTTTTCTTTACTAAATGGAACATCTCTGTTCTCTCCATGAACCATAAAACAGATATTATTTTTTCCAGCGATTCTCAGAAATCTCCAGGACTCTGCTTCTTCTATCTGGGATTTTTAATAACATGGGAATCACAGAATGATAATACTCTCTTGACCCTTGATCATGACCTCCAATAAGAAAACAGCAAAAAAGTCCAAATGGGTGAATGCTAATTGGGTTTAATTTATGTGTATTAGCTTTTAATTTGCTGTAACAAAAAGGAATTATTTTATACAGGTCATACGTTTTAAAGGAAATAGTCCCACATTGTTTATTTGACTTCCACAACTCACTTAGCAATATTACATTTTTATTCTCTTTTTATAGCCTTCATATTTCTCAAACACAGCAGAATGCTCTACTATAATTCAATGGATAAGCTGAATTGATGGCATTTATTAATATTTTGAGCATGAGCACATTGCAGCCATGACTGTTTTCTTCAGCTGTAACTCTATGCAATGATCTCATTTCTTTATAGCACATTTTATCCAACATAGAATTGATTAGCTGTAAATACTCAAATATTTTAAGGGAGCATTATGACCTCATACTGCAGTAGCTGTTGCCACATAATATTTCTAAAAGCAGCAGACTCTTTGGGAATTATTTAGAATAACCGTTATGATGACATTAATGACTTGTAAATAGCACATAATTATATGTAAAGCAATTTCAAAATTGCTTGCTAAAAAAGAAAAAGGAAGCAGTTGAACCTAATTAAGGCCATTATCATTGTCCCAAAATATCCTCATGGGGTGTTTCCTTAAGACCACTATGGCCCTATGTGGTCTCTGAGAATACTTCCTGAAGCCAGTCTGGGCATGGCTTCTAGGGGAGAGAGGTGGTGTTAAGTAGTTCATTTTGCAATGACTTCAGTCTGTTGCAGAAAACTAATACCAGTGATTTGTGGTCCTCCAGTATCCCAAGTGGAGTAGATATGCTCCCAGATTCTTATGTACTAGACTGACAGCCAGGACAGCCAAGGAACAGTGTGTAAATGAGGAGGAAAGAAGGTGGAAGTGGAGGTGGATGGATGTAGTGCAGAGCTGCCAGGTAGTTGCTGGGATGGTGAAAGTGGGTAGCTAGCAGGTAAGCAGGCATCTGTGAAGCCGAATCTGGGTGCATGGTGGCCACAGATTGCAGGGAGCCTGCCTGGGAGAATGAAGGGAGGAGGAACCCACCCTGTCATTGCTGGTGCCTCTTAGACTAAGCACAGCCCCAAGCTGTTTTCTGTCAGCTCAGAAGCAGGCATGAAGAGGAACCTGCCTCCTTCCCCCACTACCACCGCCACAGCTTCTCCGCAGTTGAGTTTCTATCTGTTTCCTGACAACGTGGGGGCAGCCAGGAAAGAGGGAACTTCCCAATCTGATGCCACCACTGCTATCACTCTTGGGCTGAGTACAACCCCTGATCAGGCCTTGGAGTGGCACAGGAGCTTCCTTCACCTCAGAGACCTGGCAGCAGCTACAGAGGAATAGGGATCTGGGAGCCAGGGAAGAGCCTGGTAAAGGGTAGGGATAAGCCCAGGGGTCCAGAGGGATGATGGGGGGCAGAGGGTGAACCCCAGGGACTGTGAGGGGAGACAAAGAGGCCACTGTACAGTTGGCAAGCTGGTGAGCAGGGGCAGAATTGGCATCTCCTAGCTGTGATCCTGCTCACCAGTCCTTCAGCAGCACGTCCGCACGCTGCAGTCAAAGAGGGTATTGACTCTTAATGTGCAACTGCTCAGACAGTGATCTAACTATATTGTTGCATAAGTTTTTCATGGCCATCTAAATACACACTGAAGCATCAACAGTCTATTTGATGTTGAAGATTCCTATACTCTTATTCTCCATTTTCTGTGCACAGGGTAACGAAGTAAACTGAAGCATTTGATGTTATAAGAACATAAATACATTTAAAAGAGAAGTTTAATAATAAAGCTCAAAGTCACAATGATGTAAACACATGGATAACTTCAGTCACATGAGTAGCCACATAGTTTCCAAGATATTATTTCTGTGACCAAATTCTTTTGAAGAAGCTTTTCATTAAAATAAGACTGAACAGAGTATGTAGGCTATATATTGTAAAGATTCTTGGTACATCATTACTTTATCTTAGGCTGAATTGTTTCCTACCTCTAATGCAGTTATGCAGTGTTTATATTTGAGCATGTATGGATTAAGAAATTTGCCAGTCACAATATACGAGGTCAGGTAACACTGCTGTCCTCTGATATAAGGTCTATGCAGACCAAAGAGCATGGAAAGGGGACAGACTTTATTAATAAGACCAAGTGTTAATCATGCAAAGGAGAGAGAAGCAACACAGAATTTATGTTACTAACAGTCCTTTGGGGGCAACTCAGATTAAGCAAGAAAAAATATTGATTTACATAGAAGTAAATGGCCACCATCTTGGCATTTTCCCTTTACCAACACCACCAAGTAGAGAGGCATCTTTTATAATACACTAAATATGCGTACACACATTATTTTATACATATGACTATTAGAATTAATATAATTCACTTTTCCATTCCTTACATTTCCCACCACCATCCATTTCCTAGGCCCTGTATTTCTTACATAAGTAATGTGTGTCAATTATTTCCTATGGAGTTATTATAGGATTTTTCATTTCTGCTAGCCCATCCCTCTCAAATGAACCATAACTTTTGATTGTACTTTTTGCTTCTCACTAACTAAATAGAAAAATAACAAGTGCAGTAGGTCAGAGGAGTTTATATTTTCTCTGACAGAACTCCCACATCACACTTTCAATAGTGTTTTTTGAACTGAGAAATTTGGGGGGGGGGGGTTTGCTATTTTTCTGATCTTTTCAACATATAACTAAAATCATTCAGCCAAACTAAGCTACATTTTGAAATATGGAGTTATAGTAGTAATACAGTATATATCCCAGGCATGGAAATTAATAGGGATCCTCATCCATAGAGCACTAAGGGCATTTATGCATTTGCTCTGGGAGAGGGGCAGGGGGGCATGCTTTAATTAGAGTGGCTCCTGGAGCATCCCCATCTTTGACTACCTATCATGCTCCTGGACAGCACTCAATACCAGCCTGCAGCCCCATCCCAGCTGCCCGGCCATGTGCCCTGCCTGCATGGATACTGTCCCCAGCAGTGAGTGTGGGGCAGATGGTCTGGGGTTTTGGGGCAACACAGCTGGGTCCAGCAGTGGCAGCCATAAGGAGTCACAGCTGCTGGGGCTACCAGGGAATAGAGTTTGGTTGCTCCACTGCCTCAGCCCTGCTGAATGCCCAGAGGCAATGGAACCAGCCACATATTTCTGGGCCCAGTGGGATGAAAGGAGCTGCCATGGGCCAGAAAAAAATCCTCCATGGGCTGCATCCAGCCCACAGGCTGTATTTTGCCCACCCCTGAGGTAGGCCATTGTGCAGCAAATAATGCAAGATTTCTGATGTAGAAAGAGCACACACCAGGAGACACAATGTTATGGTCCACTGACCTGAGTAGTTCTCTGGCAAGGAGTAATCTTTATTCTGGTTCCTGCTTCAGTGATTTTTTTAAAATGGTTGTCTAAGGTAAAGTGCAAGACAGATTCTGGGTACAGAAATAGTATCTAGGTCTCTCTGTGCCCAGGTAAATATCTTAACTATTTGTACTATGCTTACAATCTAGGTATCCCACTCTTGCATTAAATGTAGAAGTGCCGGGAGTCTGCTCTGATGCATTGTAATTACAGCACATTGAAGCAGACTTGATTTATCCAGCAGATTAACCATTGGAGCAGACTTGATTAATCCAGCAAGCTCAATTAATCGAGTCTGCTGGAGCATGCTAATTAGCATGCTCCAGCCAGCCTCTGTCTCTCATGCGTCAGTATTCCCATGCTTCAAAATGGCCATGGAGGCACTTAAACTAAAGCTTGTCAAACACGCAACCTCCGTTTTCTGTCAGAGCCTCTCTAATTAAAGTCCCTCCCCCCCAAGAACATGTAAAAGTTCCCTAATCTCTTAAAATTGGGTACCACCAGCACCTGGAAATGCTTGTCTCCTTTCCAATGCTTCTAGAATGTGGGTGGGCAGGTCTGCTGTGTTAAACAAATAGCGTTAGTTTAGTTTGTTTGTTTGCTTTGGATGATAGTTTTGAATTTAGATGTCTCCCCTTTGCCTATTCTTTAAAATTTATAAGTGCTTTTTTTTCCCTTTTTTTTTCCCTGGTGGGGGGTTATCTTAAGGTATTGCAATTTTTATCCAGGCCATAAGAATAATAAAGATATAATAAAACTGTTCAATAATTTTCAGAAGGGTATTGAGATAGCTGCTATCCACATTCAAATGGACAATAAGTGTTCACCTTTAAAACTCTTTTCTTGTTAGGAGATTGGCAAGCTGTAAGATTTAATGTACACCAGGTGAAAATATTATAGTGCATCCTCACAGTATTGTATAGCATGTTTGCTGATTGTCTCATATATCATTGAAATGATCCTTTATATAAAATGGTTTTCATCTGCTCAAGCAACAGAAAAAATGCTTTAAAACAACAAGAAAGACAAAAAGCATTGCAACCTTTTATTTCATAGTTGATAGCATCAGAAGAAACAAAATGTACTTAGTGGCTTAATTTGTTTTGTGGAGGTTACATTCTAAAAGTTAAGGAATCCATTAGCCAGCAACTAAGTTTAAGAAACTGCAATATTCCAAAAGAAAATAGAGACTGAGACAGATAGTGAACAAATTCATGATGACCTTCCATTTAGTCAGGCACACACTGAGTTGAATAAAAGCCTTTTCAAGACTCATGCAGCTGCTACAAGGCTGTGATGGAATAAGGTCATATTCTCAATACTAGAGTGTATTGATCTGATGTTATTTATACTGGTGTTTTAGAACTATGCTTAACATTGTTAAATTTAGTTCTAACAATTCTCTATGGATACACAGGGAACTTGTTCATCCACGGTATACAGAAATATCTGTGATACATTTATGAAGGGTGTGTTGCAGTCCTCTCCAGTGGCCCATTGAGAGCATAGCAACCCAACAATAAATAAAGTTATGCTTCTGGTGCAGGAAGTAGATGCTTGCATTTGGATGTTGAATATCCTAGATGCAAACATTACCGGTGAACTTTGATGAGGGTTATTTATTTTTTCTAAGATCCCAAAAGAGAAAAGACCTTAATCATTAAAGCTGCTTACAGACATAACCCCTCCCCCAATCAAAAAAATCCCCCAAAAACAAAATCCAGCACTTTAAACTTTGTGCACCTCTACAACGAATCCAGCACATACCCAGTAGAGGCAGTGCAGTAGCTGAACTCAGCTCACCTACCATTTATATAGATTGAGCACTTTAGTGGGTTTTTTGGTGCTTTTATCTAATAGCTGATTGAATCAGCTTCAGATAAAAGCACCAAAAAGTCCCGCTGAAGCACCCAATTTATACAGACACTGAAGAGCCAAGTCAAATTTACACACTGCTTCTTCTGGTAAAGCACATTTGGTTGTTTTTTTTTCATGTCTGTGAGCAGCCTTAATTTAATCAGCAAAACACTTTAAACAGGATAAAATAATATTTAAAGTTGTCTTGAGCTGGCATTGGAATGGCTAAAAAGGCAGTTTAACTTACTAATGTTTCCATCTTTTGTCTAGGCATTTTAGCTTCCAAGCATCATAGATCACGTGCATTAACCTCTGAGTTGGAATTCAGAATCCTAATTGGATCTTATGCAGGAACACTGGGATCATGCACTGGCCCAACTATCAACAGAGATACTGCTGCTGATCTTGTCAAAAGGGTGAATTCAGCCAGGTGTAGCACAAAGCTACAAAAAATTATTTGCCTCTGTAAGGGCAGGCATGATTTTTGAGGGCAGGCTGAAAGAACTGATGTCATTTTGCCTGGAGAAGAGAAGACTGAGAAGGGATTTGATAACAGTCTTCAAATACCTGAAGGGTGATAGGATTCTCTGTGGCCACAGGGAACGGAAGTAGGAACAATGGCCTCGAGCTACAGCAGGGGATATGAGTTGAAATTATATTGAAGATTAAGAGGAACTTTGTGATTATCAGGGATCCTGGTTTTCTCTGGTTAAAAAAAAAAAAGAAAGTAAAAAAAATCCCCAGTTTTCAGCTTAAAAAAGTAACCCCAAATCTACATTTTTTGTGTTTAAAATTAAAAGCCATATATATACATGCATGCATGTGTGTGTGTGTGTGTGTATGTGTGTGTGTATATATATATATATATATATATATATATATATATGCGTGTGTGTGTATATACACACACACAGAAAGAGAGAGACAGAGACAGAGACCTATAGATAGATAGCTATAGTGGTATTTCATTTTAATCAAAGAAATTGTGGATTTGGGGTTATTTTTTTTGAGCTGAAAATTCGGGATTTTTTTTAAATCAGAGAAGACCAGGATCCCTGGTGATCATGACGGTGGTCAAGTATTGGAACAGAGAAGTTGTGAGATCTCCATCCCTGGAAATTTTCAAGAGCAAATTAGACAGACACTTGAGAAAGACACTTGAAATGGTTTAATCAGGGATGATCCTACCTGGGCTGGACTAGGTAACCTTGTGAGGTCCCTTCGAACCCTACTTTTCTCTGATCCTAAGATTCTGTGAACAGAAATATACTGTAATATGCCAGTGTGGCTGATTTCCCAAATCTTGCATGTGAAATACTGACTTCACTGAAATCAATAGGAGTTTTGTCTTTCACATAAACCCAGGATTTCATCCTTCCCATCCACCCTTCCCAATTTATCATCTTTCTGCTTTTGTTCAGTTCATTTTCTATAGATAAACTGTCTTACTTATGTTAAACTTTACACTATAAAACAAAACCAAAATGTTAAAAATAAAACATTACCATATTTACTTGAATACAAAATAACATTTTTCCCCACAATCAGCAAAGGTAAAAAAATGTAGATGTCAGAAGGTCCATTTAAATTTCCTATCTCTACCACTTCACAAGTCTTCTATGCTGTTGCTTGATGCCATCGGCTCTAATCCTCCCCATCTTTGCATCCCCATAGTCTTTGAAAGTTGTATGATTTCTTAAATATTTAAGAAAGGTTACCCTTTCTCCTTTCCTGGACTTTTCTGCTCCCCCCTCCACTTTACCCTCTCCATTAAATCCAGATCACATTAGCTCCAATGAACTTTTTACTTGATGCTCAGTCTCTTGCTTCCTCCCATCTTCTTTCTCTTTGCAGACCTGGTTTATTCCTCCTACTAGTCTTCCTCTGCCCTTTACTGTTTCATTCCTTCTGTCTCCCTCCTGACCTCCTCTACTCCTCTTTTCCTGTTTTTTCTGCCACCTGGACTCTTCTCTCATTACTTTTTTCAATAAAGCCTCCTCCAATACCGCTGAACCCTCCACACCTTTCCTAGTTTCTTTCATCCCTTCTTCTCTACCTTTGTCCATCCTCCATCAGACTGGATCTTTGCTTCCACTCTCTGGTTCTCTTATCTCTTGGTACACTTTCCTCTTCTAGAATTGTCAGTCTCCTCTCTAAGACAGCCACTGATACTGTTCCAGGCTCTGAGAACTCCTCCATCCTGCTGCTTTATCATTATACCTTCCAGTGCTTCTGGTATCAGTCCAGTTAGCATACCGGACCTCCATCTGGCCACTACACTTGATCTTAGCCAAAGACAGCTAAGAAGCTATGCCACTCTTGGGAACCTACCCTGAGAAGAGATCAGTACAACCCATCTGAATAAAATATATGCTAGTGCCCATTGAGTCCAATCCCCCTCCGTGCTGAGTCTTTTTAAGACATGGTGAGTCACTACTGTGACAGGGGGATGTCCCGAGGCAAGACACAAAGCCAGCCTGCCCACCTGTCTAGGGCAGTCTGCCCTGTTTCACTTGCCATGACCTGATGTATAAAAGAAAATGTAATAATGCAGGAGGCTGCCTATTTTATGCCCCAATGCCAAGGGCATTATACATGGCTCCTACCCAGCCTATACCATGTCCCATGTCTCGCAGATGGTACCCAAAGTATAAAATCTGCCTCAGGCTCATTCTACAACTGGACCTCCTGCCCTTTCACTAGGGCCTCCACTCATGCCCTTTCTCTACATTCCTGAGGGAGGGGGGAAACCTGCTCCCTCTGCCTGCGTGACTTGCAACACATACCTTGGTGAGGGGCTTGGGCTCTCTGGTGGGCTAAAGACTGCCAGTCTGCCCAGCAACCAGTGTTGCATTTCAAATTGATTGGCTGACAGCCAACAGGTGCTGGCCTCCATTGGACCAGGTAAATGAGGTCGTAAGGGCTATATAAGTTAAGGACTTCTCAGGAGGAGAGGGTAGTAGCCATGATGAAAAGTCAGAGAGAGAGAAGAGCTGGACCATCTGAAACTTACTCTTTCTCTCGAAACTCATGATCAGTGAACTGCCTGCCTCCAGAGGGAATCTCCACCTGCCTCTGGATGATACTTGTAAGTAAGCTACCTGAGACCTAACTAGATATATGCTTGCAGTAACTCAGATGCGTGATCAATGGCTACCCCAGCCACCCTGTTTGTTCTATGGGATTTCTCTGATACTACTCAACTCTGTACCCTATTCCAACCCTACTCCTTGTAACCAATAAAGTTCTCCTTTGTACCTAGCATGGAAGACTTACTGGGAGTGTGTCTAGATTATGCCTTGGGGTCCCCTTGGTTTGGCTGAATAAGGGAGACCACTACTTGTGCTTCTGACTGAGGGAAGCACCCAGAGTTGTTGAAGTGAGTCGAGTACCCTTGAGGGCTACTAGGTCTGTGTTTCCCATGGGTCACAGTGCCAGGATCAAGCCCATCCCTGGGTGGCGGCAGCTTTACCCCCAGGCTAGCAGGTGTGCTCCAGGAAGGGGGTTGGCCAGATGTGAGGCACCCCCAGGGAGGCACTCAGAGCCTGGAAGGTGGTCCAGTGCAGCGAGGTGGGTGGCTCAGCACAGGAGCACCTGCTACTGGCCCACCACAGGTCCCACTTCCCAATAAGGTAGCCTTCTGCTGCCCATGTAACTCCTGATTGGGAATGCAGCCACATGCAGGCTGCTCTGCTGCCTTTTCTGTTCCTTAAAGTGGCAGGTACCAAGGGTGCCCTGCCACAACTACATTGCATAAATTAAAATTTCCTCTTCACTCCTGCAACTGAGATGTACCTTTCTTTCCAAATTCCAATGATTCTTGTTGCATCTTCAGCCTTAAATGTCTGACAGATATTACCAAACAGGGCCCCAAACAGTTCACCCAGAATCTGTCTATCGATCCCTCTCTCAGCCCGTCATATATAATTAGTGTGGCCCCATCCCCCCATGAGGTAAAGCCAGACCAGGTTGCCTTATGCCTTAACTGCATATAACTTTTTGGAGGATCCCCGGACTCATGACAAGAACACCAAGTTCCAGTTATGAATGGGTGGTTAATTAGCAGACAGATCCTTTGTGGTGGGTATCTGGAGTACACACACATACCCAGCAGTGCTGAGCTGTGGGGTTATCAAGGCTAGAAATGCTGTTGACTCTCCTGGGGTCCAGACCAATGAAATATATGGTGAATCATGAGCCTTTTGGCTCTGGACTGGTATCAGTCATAATTATACATAGCTTGTATTACATATAAGTAGGGGACAAAGTGCCACTTAAAAGTGTGTTTATGGAGCACCTTTTTTAAAACTTGCAGAACTGTGAAAAAACATAAAAATGCATCAATTCTGCATGAACTTAGTCTATGAATACTATATTTCAATTGCTACAACTATGTTTATTTCAAGGTCAGTTTTGTTTTGTTTTGTTTTTTTAATTTGCTCCTCACTTCAGTGTGCACAGGGCCTGACAATAAGGAGTGACGAAAGGGGCTACAGCAGGGGGAAAGTTGAGGGGTGGAGGGTAGAGGGCAAAGGGGCTACTTCACCCCCCAGATTTAATTTTCCTTGCTATAGCAGTGGGAAGGGGATACATTCAAGAACAACCTCCGATCTCTTCTGGAGGGCTTTAAACCAGGCTTGTCAGGGGGAGGGGAAGATGGGGGCAGGGGAAGCTGTGGACCACCAAACCATGTGGCACCCACAAGGACAGCCCAGCCTGAAGAAAGAGAGCATTGGGAACCTGAAAGCCATGGGGAGGCCAGCACGATGGCACAGGTAAAGAATGAGAAGGTACGAATCAAAGGGCCCCTTGGGACTCGGAGTGGGGGGGGCAGCAAAGGCACCAGTCGCAGGGCTCAAGTGCCTATATACTAATGCTAGGAGCATGGGAAACAAGCAGGAAGAACTAGCGCTCCTGCTTGCACAAAACATCTATGACTTAGTGGGGCTAACGGAAACCTGGTGGGATTCATCCCATGACTGGGCGGTACATATTGAGGGCTATAGATTGTACAGGAAGGACAGGGTGGGGAAGAAAGGGGGAGGGGTTGCGCTCTATGTCAATGAGCAATATACATCAACCCTTATCAAGACGGAATCCAAGGATGAGGAAGTACAAGGATTGTGGGTTAGGCTACATGGAGGGCAAGGAGAAAGGGATTTGGTGGTAGAGGTCTGCTACAGACACCCGCATCAAGGGGAAGAAAGAGATTCGGGACTCCTGAGGCAACTCTCAGAGACCATAAAAGCTAAAGAGGCGGTAGTCATGGGGGACCTAAACTACCCGGATATCTCCTGGGAGACGCAGACAGCAAAGTCCCACCGCTCACGCAGGTTTCTAACCTGTGTACAGGACCTCCACCTGACACAGGAGGTACATAGTCCCACTAGGGGGAATGCCATACTGGATCTGGTATTGGCAACGGGAGATGACATGGTAGCGGACCTCCAGATTGGTAGCCATCTAGGGGACAGTGATCACCTAATAATAGAATACACCATAAGACGTCGAGTGGGTAAGGTAACCAGTAGGGTGAAAGTGCTAGACTTTAGGAAAGCTTATTTCAATGAACTCAGGCGATTAGTCAAGGACGCACTGCAGAGTAGGAGATTTGAAGAAATGGAAGTCCAAGAAGGGTGGCTGTGCCTTAAGGAAATGATCCTTCGGGCACAAAGCAAGACGATCCCTGAGCAAGGCAAAAGAGGGAAAGGGGCCAGGAGGCTTCCATGGCTGACCAGAGAAATCCAGGGCAGCCTAAGGGACAAAAGGGGAGCACATAAAAAGTGGAAACAGGGAGAGATCACCAAAGATGAATATACCTCCTCTGCTCGTGCCTGCAGGGAGGCAGTTAGACAGGCCAAAGCTACCATGGAGCTGAGGATGGCAACCCAAGTAAAAGACAACAAGAAATTGTTTTTTAGATATATAGGGAGTAAAAGGAAGGCCCAGGGAGGAATAGGACCCCTACTAAATGGGCAGAAACAATTGGTGACAGACAGGGGGGACAAGGCTGAACTCCTCAACGAGTTCTTTGCCTCAGTGTTCCTAAGTGAGGGGCACAACAAGTCTCACACTGGGGTTGTAGAAAGGCAGCAGCAAGGTGCCAGACTTCCATGCATAGACCCTGAGACGGTGCAGAGTCACTTGGAAGAACTGGATGCCTTTAAGTCGGCAGGCCCGGATGAGCTCCATCTGAGGGTGCTGAAGGCACTGGCCGACATCATTGCAGAGCCACTGGCGGGAATATTTGAACACTCGTGGCGCATGGGCCAAGTCCCGGAGGACTGGAAAAGGGCCAACATGGTCCCCATTTTCAAGAAGGGGAGGAAGGAGGACCCGGGCAAATATAGGCCAGTCAATCTCACCTCCATCCTTGGCAAAGTCTTTGAAAAAATTATCAAGGCTCACATTTGTGAGAGCCCGGCAGGACAAATTATGCTGAGGGGAAATCAGCACGGGTTCACGGCAGGCAGATCGTGCCTGACCAATCTAGTTTCTTTTTATGACCAGGTTACGAAACGCCTGGACACAGGAGGAGGGGTGGATGTCGTATACTTAGACTTCAGGAAGGCCTTTGATACGGTATCCCACCCCATACTGGTGAACAAGTTAAGAGGCTGTGACTTGGATGACTAAACAGTCCAGTGGGTGGCGAATTGGCTGGAGGGTTGCACCCAGAGAGTTGTGGTGGATGGGTCGGTTTTGACCTGGAAGGGTGTGGGCAGTGGGGTCCTGCAGGGTTCAGTCCTTGGACCGATACTCTTTAATGTCTTCATCAGTGACTTGGACGAGGGAGTCAAATGTACTTTGTCCAAGTTTGCAGATGACACAAAGCTATGGGGAGATGTAGACACGCCAGAGGGCAGGGAACAGCTGCAAGCAGATCTGGATAGGTTGGACAAGTGGGCAGAAAACAACAAATGCAGTTCAACAAGGAGAAATGCAAAGTGCTGCACCTAGGGAGGAAAAATGTCCAGCACACCTACAGCCTAGGGAATGACCTGCTGGGTGGCATGGAAGTGGAAAGGGATCTTGGAGTCCTAGTGGACTCCAAGATGAACATGAGTCAGCAGTGTGACGAAGCCATCAAAAAAGCCAATGGCACTTTATCGTGCATCAGCAGATGCATGACAAATAGGTCCAAGGAGGTGATACTTCCCCTCTATCGGGCGCTGGTCAGACCGCAGTTGGAGTACTGCGTGCAATTCTGGGCGCCCGCAATTCAAGAGGGACGTGGATAACCTGGAGAGGGTCCAGAGAATGGCCACTCGTATGGTTAAGGGCCTGCAGTCCAAGCCCTACGAGGAGAGACTAGAGAAACTGGACCTTTTCAGCCTCCGCAAGAGAAGGTTGAGAGGCGACCTTGTGGCCGCCTATAAATTCATCACAGGGGCACAGAAGGGAATTGGTGAGGATTTATTCACCAAGGTGCCCCCAGGGGTTACAAGAAATAATGGCCACAAGCTAGCAGAGAGCAGATTTAGATTGGACATTAGGAAGAACTTCTTCACAGTTCTAGTGGCCAAGGTCTGGACCGGGCTCCCAAGGGAGGTGGTGCTCTCCCCTACCCTGGGGGTCTTCAAGAGGAGGTTAGATGAGCATCTAGCTGGGGTCATCTAGACCCAGCATTCTTTCCTGCTTATGCAGGGGGTCGGACTCGATGATCTATTGAGGTCCCTTCCGATCCTAACATCTATGAATCTATGAATCTATGAACCTTCAGAAATTAGATTCTATATCTGGAAAATTAAGGACAGTATTTATACATCTAAGGAAATATTTGTATGCCATCAAGGACTTGCTCCAGTATTAACAAACATAACATTTAAAGCACAATTAATAGGTACATGCTAACTCCATCAATTAGAAGTGCATATTATTGTTGCCCTGAGGATAAAGAAATGTTATATCTATTTCCAATGGTGTTCATTTTAAACGAATAAATAAATATAGATGTGGAAAACTATCTAAATATGCAATGCCTGTTTGACATGTAATATGAAAATTTTAGTAGATTTTTATTTATATTAATATTGATATGGTCAAGTCCTTTTCATAGCTTTTGAAAGAGAAGTAAGCACTGTCTGTCTTTGGATTTGTTAGTCAAGTAATCAAACCATTAAATATTGCAAATAGTTTAAGCTTTGCAGTTGATTATTTTAAGAAATATCTCAGTCATTAGAATTCTAGAATGCATTTTGTGCTATGATGATCACTTTTCAAGAATATATACTGCACTTTTCTGGTAGAAAAAAACAAACAAACAACTTTTCTAATTATCACCTGCAGAGTTCTCTCTCTCTCTTTCTCTCTCTGCCCTCCATCTCACCAGACAAAACAGAACAACATAGATACAAGTATTAGGCAAACAATAGACTCCATTAAAAATATGTATCTGTTACTAATCTGTAATAGGTCATGTTCAGACTTTAGCTATGTCTAAGCAACCACTTATAAATATCAGGTGTTAAAATATATGAATACAGCTCCACCACTTCTAGTAAAAGCAGAGTATTAACCCCTCACAATTTATATTTGGGTGAGATTATATGTTAATTAGCAGGTGCTAATTGTGTGAGATATTTGTTGTGTTAAGGTTAGCTCACTCATGTGATCAGTGGTATGTTAAGAGTTAATACCCTCTCAAGCATGAACTGTTCAGACTGCTGCTAGAATGTTGGTGACCAGGGTCATAGCTATTAACTGCCAGTCTGCTTTGTGCCTGACCTGCTCACTCATTCTTTAGCCACAATATAAGTTGGGGGAGTGTGGGGGGAAGTTGAAAGGCCTCCAACCCCTGTGCCTTTTGAGTAGTCTCCCTGCTCCTCAATTTCCTCCTCTGTTCCTGAATCATCCCCTAGCCCCTGATCCTCCTCTGCATCCACAGATCATTTTCCTGAGGGAGAAGTGGTTCCAGCCCCTACCAGGTCCCACAACTGCCTAGCACTTCCTCACCACCTGCTACCCCAGGGCTCTCCCCTCTGCTCCTCCTTCAGTTGCAGGACCCACCACCACTCTCAGGCTAATTAGGGTGGCAGGGTTGTGATTCAGGGGTGGAGTGGTGGATGGGGGCCAGAGAGGGTGATTTAAGGTGATTAGAAAGTCAGGGGCACAGGTGGCCATCCTTCCAGTCAGTCAGTGGTCACTGTCCACATCAAGGTGCCTGCATCAGGGAATTCAACCTGTGGCTCTGGAGTTGGTGCCATCAAGCCAGTTTTGGCTTCTACAACCATGATCCACACTTCCCATGAAAGAGGAATCCTGGAATGAGGTGGTCTTCACCTCTCTTCTAAAGGTAATAGTCTGTTCTCTTACAGGTTGATTGATCTCCTCCGAACAGCTTTAAACTAGGTTTGTTGGGGGATGGGGAAGAAGAGGATACAGAGAATCTAGGATCAGAGCAGAGCAATACACTGGATTAGCCCAGGTAAGCACTAAGGGACCTGATAGACATCAGGACAGGGGGATACCAAAGGCACCCATTAGGGGGCTTAAATGTCTCTACATTAATCCTAGAAGTATGAGGAATAAGCAGGAGGAACTTGCACTCCTGCTTACAAGCAACAACTTCAACCTGGTTTGAGTAACTGAAACCTGGTGGGACCCTTCTCATGATTGGGCAGTAGGCATTGAGGGATACAAGTTGTGCAGATGGGATAGAGTGGGGAAAGAGCAGGGTGGGGTGTTGCTCTCTATGTTAAGGAACAATATATATCCTCTATAATCAAGATGGGATCAGAGAAGGGCGAAACTGAGTCACTGTGGGTCAGGATGCAAAATGGGTGGGGGAAAGAGACTTGGTAGTGGGGATCTACTATAAATCACCATACCAGGAGGTTGAGCTACATCTGGAATTCTCCAGACAGCTCTCAGAGGCCTTACAGTCAAGAGATATGGTTGTCATGGGTGACCTAAACTACCCTAAAATCTGCTGGGAGGAGCAGTCAACCGAATCTAACCATTCACGTAGGTTCTTAACCTGCATTCGGGACCTCCACCTAATACAGGAGGTATACAATACCTCTAGGGGAAATGCCTTACTGGACTTAGTGTTAGCTACAGGGGATGACCTGGTGGGGAATCTGCAGGTACAAGGTAACCTAGGGGTTAGTGACCATTGATTGACTGAATTCACTATCCAGCGAAGGGTGGGTAAACTAACCAGCAGGGCTGAAGTTCTAGACTTCAGAAAGGCTAACTTCAGTGTGCTCAGGAGATTAGTTAGTGAGGCATTAAAGCTCAAGAGCATTGGCGAAATGGGGGTACAGGAAGTGTGGTTGTTTCTCATGGAAACTATCCTATGGGCACAGGAGACAATCCCATTGCACATAAAAGGGGGCAAAGGGGCCAAGAAGCCCTCTTGGATGAACAGGGAAGTCCAGGAAAGCCTAAGTACAAAGAAAGAGGTATAAAGGCTGTGGAAACAGGGGGTAACAAGGAGGAATATACCTCCCTGGCTCACACTTGCAGCGAATCAGGAAGGCCAAAGTAGCATTAGAACTTAGGCTGGTGACAAAAATTAAGAGCAACAAAATGTCCTTCTTCATGTATATAGGGAGCAAAATGGAGGCACAGAGTAGCATAGGATCCCTACAGGACAAACTAGGGCAATTGGTGACAGAGAGGGGGTGGGGACAAAGCTGAGCTCTTCAATGAGTTCTTTGCATCTGTATTCCTAGACACAGACCAAGACAAATCTCCCAACTGGATCACAGATAGACACGAGAGACACCAGCCCACCACCTGTTAGCAGAGACTTAGTGATGGGGCACTTGGAGGGGCTGGATGTGTTCAAATCAGCAGACCTGGGTGAACTCCATCCAAGTGTGCTGAAGGAATTGGCCAGTGTCATAGCAGAGCCATTGGCATGGCTGTTTGAGCACTCATGGTGCTCCGGTCAGGTCCCAGAGGACAGGAAAAGGGCCAGTGTGGTCCCTATTTTCAAGAAGGGGTAGAGGGAGGAACCAGGAAATTATAGGCCAGTTAGTCTCACCTCTATCCTTGGGAAAACTCTAGAAAAAAAATCACATTCATGGGAGCCCAGCAGGGGAAATAATGCTGAAAGGAAATTACCACGGGTTCATTGCAGTTAGATCCTGCCTGACTAACCTTGTTTCTTTTTATTAAGAGGTCACAAAATGCTTAAACTCAAGAGTCAAGGTAGATGTAATCTACCTAGACTTTAAGAAGGCCTTCAATACAGTATCGTATTCTGTTCTTGTAAATAAACTGACAGGCTGCGATGTAGATGATTGCACATAAAAGGGGTAGATGATTACACTGTCAGGTGGGTGGCAAATTGGCTTAGGAGTCACACCCAGAGAGTGATGGTGGATGGATTGATATTGACCTGGAAAGATGCAGGCAGTGGAGTCCCACAAGGCTCAGTCCTTGGACAGGTGCTATTCAATGTCTTCATCAGTGACTTGGATGAGGGCGTTGAGAGCATCCTGTCCAAGTTTTCAGATGATACCAAATTATGGGACAAAATTAACACACCAGAATGTAGGGAATGGATCCAGGCAGATCTGGACCGGTTGAAAAAATGGGCAGAACGAAATAGGATGCAGTTCAACAAAGCAAGTGCAAAGTGCTGCACCTGGGCATGAAGAACAACCAACACACTTACAGGCCTGGGGATGACCTTCTTAGCAGCCCTGCAGCAAAGGCATGATCTGAGAGTAGAGAGTGTGATTTGGAGGTTAGGGTGTAATACAGAGGGCAGAGAGGGCAGCACCCCTGTAGCTCTAGGCCCACCTGTTCTCCTCTTCTCTCTTTCTTATCTCCTCTCCCTCCCTTCATCCTTTTTCCTTCCCTCTCTAGTTACCTGCTGATCCGCTGTCCCTACTTGTCAGTCCAGGGCCAAAGAAACCTCCTGGAAGACAGCTAGTCCATGCTGGGAGCAGTGCCTAAGGCATACTGGGGACCACAAATTGATGGGATCGCAGCTGCCTTTCCCCCTTCCTTTTTGATGGCTGTTGAAGTAAGAAAGCTTGTCTATTTTAAAACTGCCCCTTCTCCCCCATTCACTTTTTCTTGTGAGATGCAGAAGGGATGGTCCCATTACTTCCCTCCACACTCTTTGTTCTCCATGGTGGAGATTGTAGCTGGGAAAGGTGGCCGAGTACTCAAAAGGTTTAGAACTTTTCTATTGCATATTAAACTTATTTGGCCCTTACTCCTTGATTCTCTTTTTTTTCCAATGTCTTTTTTACATATCACTTTAGCATAAGACTTACATTATTTTTGAAACTATCAAAATTGGTAAGTTTCTTCCATTTATTTTCATGTCACTTAATTATTAGTGTTTCACCTGTATAATGTATTGATCAGACCTGTGAAAAGAATCTTTTTGTTTACAGTAATTGCATTACAGCAACAAAATCATTGTATTAGACAATTAAAGCATCCTTTATTGAGTCAGGTTAATGATTTTCTTTGACCCAAAATGAAGTACTTGATATTTTGGATTCAAATGTATATTTTCCATAAATCTTTTACCATTTCATTTAGAAAATATGGAAATTAATTGTGGATGTGTTTTTATCTGACCAGTTAGTAAACTTTGAGAAGGAACTAATTGAAAGTTGTGATGTCTGCATTTTTAATTTAAAAAGAGTCATTTTATTAACTTATTTTGTGAGTTATCTTGCATAGATAGGCTCAGTAATCAGGAGGTGCTCTGGCAAGAATGAAAAGACGGCTTTTGACATAATCCCACCAAGAAAGAGGGGTTACCAGTGGCCTTCCTTATCAAGATTCCTGCAATAAAGACTATCTGAGGATTCCTTGTTTCTTCCTCAAATATTGGACAGACTTCATTCCTCCACATTATGATTTTCAAATCTGAGGATCATGGGGATAGGTTGGTTTTGTGGACTGCAATTTCATGGACTACTTAAAAATAGAACTTTTAGTGGGTTGTTGCTCCTTTCTCCAGGCAGTTTACATCTCCAAGGGCAAACTTGTCCTCACAGGAAACAAGATAAAAAATAAAGCAAACAAACAACAAGCAGATAACCCAAAAGCTGTGGTACTTCCTTACACTGCACAGGTAACCTCAGCTCTGTGCTTCTTAGTACCACAACCTTCCCTCTCTCTCTCTCTACCCTGCCTGGAGGTTTTTAACTTCCATTAAGGCCAGCCAATTACCTCTGTCAGCTGGCCCAGTGTTCCTAGGCAGGCAGGGAAGGGCAATTACCCTCTAACCCCCTGCATCTGGCCTTCCGCCCTTGAGCCATGCACCTTGTTACAAAACAGTTTTCCTATTTGTGAGTTTCCTACAGGAGGGTACAATTACTTCCCACATACAGTTTTGCCTTCCAAGTGGGTTGACCCTTCTCCTGTTACACCTCATGTTCAGTTGAATATTATGCATCTAACATACCATTGTCCATACTCCATCTGTCTTATTCTTTTTACCATTTACAAGTTTCCATAGTGATTCCACAAAGTCTATGCATACCGTTAATGTGACAATAACAGGCAAGATAAGCATACTGTACGCTCATTCTGTTGTCATGATTATTTTTACCAAGTGTTGTCTAGACACGTGATGTCCAAATGTCATGTTACTGTAATGTTACAAAATGCAAAAGTGCAAAGTGGAGAAGGATTGCACTTTTTTATTAGTTTTCTTTTAGTCTTGCAATTATTTGGAATACAATTGTGTACAAGCAAAAAAAAAATGATTACTAGACAAAAACACAGTTGAACAGGGAATACAGCAGATTCAGATACCTGAATATATCAATATTAAAATCTGTCATATTTTTCTACTATTTGGGGGCATCTTTCCATGTGCTCCAGGGGTGGAGGGAGGGACACCTTAACTAGAGTAGATCCAAGAATTGCTATAATTAAAGCATCCACAGTGTCTCGTGTAAACAGCTTCCCACTTTTTAGCTAAACAAGCTTTAGTTAAAATGCCCCCGTTGCCATTTTAAAGTGCAGGGACCCTGAATATATGTGAGATTAGGATGCTGCTGGAGCCTGGTAATTAGCACACTCCAGCAGACTGGATTAATTGAGTATTCTCCAATGTGTTGTAATTACAGTGAGTCAGAGCAGTGTCCCCGTAGGCCGACAGGCACTCTTAATTACCCTACTTATGGGAAATGATGCAACTTCTTTTATGACTGTCATTCAAATATATATATATTTAAAGTATACACTAATTTTATGCAAAATCATATCCACCCATTCTGAATTACACAGAGGACTTGTAACAGGGAACCCAAACCCTGTTACTTGGGCACAATGAAGGGGGTAGAGGAAGGACTGTAACAGGGAGCCAAAGAGCTGCTATTGCTTTAAGAGAAGGCAGAACGATAAGCCAGATATGTGGAGCCACAGCAGCAGGACTGCAGGCTGCCTCTTCATTAAGACAGTAAAACCCGCAAGAGGAATTGAAAGCAGCCTTACCCTGGGTCTGGAATGCCAAGTAGGCTAGGACAAAGTGCAAGATAGGGCCAAGGGGCTGAGGTACACAAAGAAGGCCGAGGCCAAGAAAGCTGGGCCTAAATCAGTGGGTCAGTGCTGGAAGCCTGCAGGCAGAATAAAGGGACCCTAAAGCAAAGAGGTCTGAGGCCTCTACAAAAGGACTGAAATGTGGAGCGAGTAACAACTGTAAGGTATGGGTGTGTCAGGAGGGATGGAATTAGGTTACAAAATTAGCTCTTAAAGCAGTTTGGGCCAGTGGGGTTGGAAGCCCCAAGGCCAAGAGACTGTGGGTCAAACAGGGAGAGTTGAAACCCAAAATTTAGATGGGCCAAGTTGGGTCCAAGAGAAGAACCACAACCAGAAAGAGAGAGCACTCAAAGCTAGTCAGTACCTGAGGGCAGCTTTCCCACATTACCTTTAACACCAAGGCAGGGAAGCAGGGAGACACCCTGGGAGGCTGGAGCAGGAGCTAGGCAGGGTCAAGGTGGCCACTAGGATGCATCACAGCTGCCTTCAGGCATCATCCTGTTACAGGCCTTTATACAGCATTATGAAAGAATAAAATGCATTTTATCCCATTTTGAGTTCCCTTTATGCTGAGTGAACAGTGTAAAGGGCCCCACGTAACTAAGAATCAGGATTTCATGTGCTCTATTCTGATTACATTTTTCTAGTCAAGATTGAAAGAAGAAAATGAAAGAATAAAAGTGTACATAGGGCTATACAGGCACACTTTCATGTTAATTTACTATGTTATCTTAGTATGGGGGATGAATATCAGACAACCACCCTTACAGTATGTAGCTTTATGAAACATAGATGAAGTTTAGTTGAGAGTTTGGTGGGCTACATCAAGAACAACTAAATAAGGAGAAAAGGCTCTACTTAAAGCTCAGGGACCACACAGTGTAAAAGGATGTGTGTGATGGTGAGTGATGGCAGGGAGGTGATCATGACTTTGATTCTGCTCTACTTGGTTTAAAGGTTCTCTGTGCCAGCTGGAGATTCCTTCTGTGCAGCAGAATTTTCAGTAGCCTGTTATGTAGTGCAAAGTACATTTAGTGGGCAGGGAATTCATTCCAAAATGCTGATTTTGCACTTGTTCTTGCTTTTCTGGCACTCAGCAGTTACTATTTGTATGTTATTGTTTGGACATTTTCAGGAACAGCATGAATTTAACTGTTAAGTGTTGCATACTGAGATAAAGCTAAAGAAAACTGCTTTTCCCTCCCAAGCTGTACTAAAATGGCTAAATACATGTGCATATTTGTAGGTTGTTGGATAGGTGTCTGTCACGGCGGAGTCCTTTAGGAGGGCCATGATCTCCTCAAGGTCCCTCGCTCCGTGTCAAGGCCGGCCCAAGGCACCCTCTTATTCTCGCCCGCCACGTCTTTGATGTTTGTATACAGTTGGGAGGCTGCCTATGACTCCCTGGGCACAGCTACTCGGGACCTCTGTCCCTGCAGTCCTTCCAGACTCCTATGGTCTCCTGGTGTAATGGGTGCTCCCCAGGCAATCTAGCCTTATGGGCTGCGTGTGGCTCCTACCACCCCTAATACTACGCCCCAAGCCTCGCGGATGTAATAGATGTTGGTGTGTCTGCACGCCCGCTTCCCGGCCCCTTCTTCTATAATCTAGCCTACTCTTGGGCCTTCCCCATATGTGTCTACACTAGTGCCCCTTCCTGGGCTCTCTCTAACACAATGTCCCTCACTGGGACTCTTGTCCCCTCTGGGACTTCTTCTCGAGCCACCGGTCTTTTGGGCCCACCGCACTATTACCCTCTCTGGTACGGGCTCACCGCGCTGCTATTCCCTTTTGCCGGGGACAACCGCAGCACCTTGTCCTGGGTTTTTCTGCAGTGCGAGCCTTCACCTGGGTCTACTACGCCCTTCTCAGGCTCCTCAGTAATCACCCCTCCTTGGGGCTGGAGTCTATGCACCCCGCAAGTGATGCCCTTGCTGGCATCTGCTGTGCCCGTCCTGGGCTTCCTAATATGGCGCTCCCCCTCTTTGGGGCTCACCGTGTCCACGCTAGGGCTTCTCAATAGTCCAATGTGGCACTCCCCCTCCTTGGGGCTCGCTGTGCCCACCTTGGGCTTCTCAATGCTGCCTCGCTCTGAGGCTGGGGTCTACGTACCCTGCACACAACCCGGGGTCTCTGCTCCCCGCCTGCAACCCACTGGTTGCGCTCGTCGCCGCCAGTTGCACCTTCACTGGCGCACAAACCGCACCTTCCCTGGAGCTGGGGTCCCCATACCACTGGGGTACCTATGAGAATAATGCACCCTCTTGGCACTAGACTATACCCTCACTGGTGCTAGGCCACCCCACCCCTATGGGGTCCCTGTGAGGCCTCCTCCAACCCCTACAGCCTCACCCAAGCCTCCGGTGTAATAAACAACCACAAAACATACTGCAAGCCTCCTGGCTACAACTAAAACCTATGGCACCTAGCCACTACAAAGTAAGCTGCCTGGCTATAACTTAGCACCATTACTCCAACTTTCGGAGCTCTCATGAGCTGTACTGGCCATCGGGCTTCTACCCATCTCTCGGCCAAGGGAGCTCCTGCCTCTCCGGCTGCTGGCAGGGAAATACCAGTCTGGCCTCAGCCCTGGGCTTTATAAGGGCCAGGCCCTGCCCCCTACAGGCAGCTGGCTCCCCTTAGTTGCTCCGACAACCCACAGCTGTGCTTGTTACCCTGGCAACCCGCAGCTGTGCTCATTAGGCTCTGCCAGGGCTCTCTCCCTGGCAGTTTCTCCTCTCTAGGAGCAGGCAGTGAGGTGCCCTGCGACAGTGTCGATATACTTCCATTGACTTGAGTGGGAGCAGTATTAGGAAAATGAATAGTACTTCCATAAATCCCAGCATGTTTCTTGCAGAAATAAGTAGATTTTCTTATAGATACATTACTCATTGTTGAACTGCTTTAATGTATACAGCACCCAAACATTACAATGCATGTGTAGAATATGTTTTTGTTATGGGAACTGGGTCAACTGGCTGGGCTATATTTTCCAATAACAATCCCTGAAGAATTTAGTGTCCTTTAAAGGCTCTTAAGTAATAGGTTTTGGCTATTTCAGTGGCTGTCTAGATGATAGGAAAAGCATAATAAAACGTTCTAGTGTAAAACAGTATCCTAATCTGACAGGGTAACATTGAACAAACAATGCAACAGAGGGTTCACAAATATGTCTTTGCCTAGAATCAAAGAGTTCAGTTCACTTTTAGTTAATATATGATATTTGGATGGCTGCTGGTTATTAATGAAAATATCTGCAAATATTTGAGTAAAGTTAGAGGTTGGTTACAGCCATGATGACCCAGGAAATGTCCAATAAGCAAGGATTTAAAGAACAAACACTTATCCAGCAGCTCTCGCAACTGTACAGTTGGCCCAATAACAGACATCACAAACATTCTTGCCTCTAGAATATTTGAAAATATGTATTTATCTAAACCTTTAAAAAAATATTTGTGTTATAATAATTATGATAATAACAATCGTCATAATTATTATTAACTGTCATTAATTATCAAATGCCTGATAGTTTCTCTTTTTTTAATGTGACAAATATTAAAAAATATAATAATTACAAAAATATAGCAATAGTAACAGAGCAACAAAATTGAAAATAATTTTCCCTCCCACAATGTAAACAATTTCTGCCCCCCTTGAAGGACACAGCCAAATACTGTTAGGTTAAAACCAGATTCTGTTTCTCAGGTGTCCATTCCTCTCTGGGAGCCAGGATCCTAGCCTTGTTATATTTCTAATACTTCAATAACGGTCTTTCAGTTCCACCATGATTTATAAAAGTAGTCTTTGGATGTGGTATCTAATGGAAGACATAGGTTTTATTTTCTTTGTTTGTTTTTTCCCTGGGAAATTAAGTACATGGAGTAGCTTAGAGCCATATGCATCAATAAAATGGAAGCACAAGTAGAATGGCAAGAAACCAAACAACTGGTTTGCCTCAGCCTTCACAAAAAACAAAAAACAAAAACAAAAATCAAAACAAAATTGCCAGACATCTAATAGGGATTATCTAATAATGAAGGGGACAAGCTGAGGAAGAAGAAAATGAAAGAAATGTTCAGAGAGCTGTTGTTGGTTCTGAATGAAGTCATGTCAGCAGGGCTGTCTGAGTTTCATCCCAGGATCACGAAGGAACTGACAGAGGAGCTCTTTGAGCCCCTGGCAATGTTCTTCATGAAGTCATGGGAGACTGGCCAGGTACAAGAGGACTGGAAAAGAGCCAACATAATGCCCTTCTTTAAAATAGGTGAGAAGAAGGACCCAGGGAGCTTTAGACAGGTTAGCCTCACCTCTATACCTGGGAAGTTACTGGAGAATATCCTAAGGAAGGCCATTTGCAAGCATCTGGTGGAGTAAAGGCTGATCAGAAGCATCCACCATGGATTTATGAAAAAGAAATCATGTCAAACAAACCTGATCTCTTTTTTAAACATAGTAACTACTTGTGTGGATGAAGGGAATGCTGTGGACATAGTGTATCTGAACTTCAGCAAGGCTTTGGACAAGGTCTCATATAACATTCTCATAAATAAATTGGACAAATATGTGCTGGATAAAAGTACTACAAGGTGGATAGATAGCTGGCTTGATAGCCTTAAGCAAAGGGTAATTATTAATGTGTCCATGTGAGAATGGCAGGAGGTTTTGAGTAGAGTCCCACAGGGTCTGTCCTGGTCCCAGTGACGTTCATTGTCTTTATTAATGATTTGGATGCTGACAGAAAACTTCTTGAGCATGTTGAAGTTAACACAAAACTGGAGAAGACTGTGAACACGCTGGAGAATATGAGTGCAATTAAGAAGGATCCTGACAGATTGGAAAATTGGGCTAGAGCTAACAGGATGAAGTTCAATGGTTCATAGGTGCTACATCTCAGGAGGAATAATCAAAAACACAAATACAAAATGTGGGACACCTGGCTGGATGGCAGCTCTATAGAAAAGGATTTTGGAGTCTTAGTTGACCATAGACTCAATATGAGTCTTCAATGTGATGCAGCCACACAAAGCCCAATGGTTTTTTTGGTCTGCATCAATAGAAGCATTAGGTTCAAGACAGGGTAGGTGATAGTGCTTTTCTACTCAGCACTGGTTGGGCCTGATCTGGAGTACTGTATGCAGTTCTGGGCTCTGCATTTTAAACAGGCTGTGGATAAGTTAGACCGGGTCCAGAGGTGGACAACAAAGATCATAAAAGGTTTGGAAAGTAGATCATTTTGAGGAGAGGCTGAAGAAGCTAGGCACATCCAGTTTGCAGAAAAGTCACTTAAGAGGGGACATGATAGCAGTTTTCAGACACTTGAAGGGCTGCCATGAGGAAGAGGAAAAGCACCTTTTCTCTCTTGCTGCAGAGAGGAGGATGCATATAAATGGTTTGAAGTAAAGTAAATTTAGACTGGATATCCAGAAAGGCTTCATTGTGAGAATAGTGAGGCAGTGGAATAGACTGCTTAGGGAAGCTGTGGACTCTCCAGAGGTGTTCAAGAGGAGGTTGGACAGCCACCGGTTGGGGATGATCTAGGTATAGATATGCCTATTTCCTACTTCTGGGCTTCCCATGCTTCTGGGCTTGGATGATTGCTCCTGGACCCACTCTATTTCTGGGATTTGTGTCAGGGTGTTTTAAGCCTCCCCAGAGAAGCAGGAGATTGGGTGCCTATGTTGTGCTAGAGTTAACAGTAGTCTTATGTAGAGTTTAGATTACGGTTGTATGGGATGGTTTGGTTAGGGATGATCTTACCTCAGGCAGGGGTTTGGACTACATGAGGTCCCTCCCAGTCCTACTTCTCCATGACTATGACTATGACTCTATGACTCTACCCAGGAAGCCCTATCTCCACATTTTAAATATTTTTTTTAATATATATTTGTCCTCTATATAACTGGCAGCCATTCTGAAAGGAGATTGGATGTTCAGATTTTTTAGGAACTATTTAAAAATATTCCAAATTCTTAGAACAGCTAAAATATAGAGGATATATATATATATATATATATATATATATATATATATATATATATATATATATATATATATAGTCTATTTTTAGGATATGTCTACTTATGTGTCTCACCAAAAATTCAAACATTTTGAAATAGATCCTAAAAAAAATGAACATCCGTGCTGCCTTCAAAATGGCTTTCCTGTGCCATTTTGGGAAGCCATTCTGAAGGCAGGGTGGATGTTCAGATCCCCTCACACCTCTGCACCCACCCCATAGAAATTAATGTGGAAAATTGGTACCTTCTATTTTTTTTTAAATTAGCTAAGACCTAATTTCCTTTAAAAAATATCTTTAAAAATTATCGTAAGTTTTCAAATGCATCATGAAATTTAAATATTTATTATTTTTGTAGGATTTTAAGATTACAAAGGTATGCAATTTCCATAGATTTCACAATATAATAGGGTAGCTTGTAAAAGTAACCCTGACAATAGAAATAATATAGTTATGCAGTAATGTTAGATTTAAAGATTCATTATTTAAAAAAAAATGAAATAATGCCTCCAGCTGCACTTGTCCATTTTTTTTTGGACAAATAGAATAATGTGCCTGGCTGATTAAAACTTGTCTGTGTAAATGATACCTGTATGAAGCTAATGTATATGTAGTCAGTCTCTTTCTGAATATCTCTCTTAAGTACATGGAGTAACAACAAAAATACCAACATAATAATGTATCTTTACATTTGCATATTTAAATACAAATGACAGGAAATGCAATTATTAAGGCTTTCACAGTAGTGTATTTTTTTTCTAGCTTGCATGTGTGTGACAGCTGAGAGTTGTGTCTGTGTGGTGAAGGTGCTTGCTGAACTCTCTGTGAGGATTAGACCAGGTGTTTCTTGTTGTTTGTTCATGCATTGTGAGCTGTATGTTGCTGCTAAGAGTTTAATTAAAGTAAAAGATTAGTGAGGTCTTGTAAGTAGTGAGGCCTTGTATGTAGTGATGCAGTTAAAATTAACCTTATCAGGAAAATGCAAAGGCTTGTACTGCTATTGGTCAGTCATAAGGAAAGTTCGCAGTGTAAAAGCGTGAGTGGCTGTGAGTCAACAACATAGCTCAGAAGTTATAAATTGGCTAGCATATCCGGAAATCAGCAGCAGGAAGACACAGCATTATGAAGATACTAATTTAAAGATTAGCTGCTGACATGGGTTCGGTGGGCCAGTGGATCTTGAGGAGTCTGAGGACTGAATACCAGGGTCCTTCCCAGTACCCCTCCGACAGCACAGATTGGGGATGCCTGACTTTGCTAAGCTTTATAGAAGAGGAACTTGTCATACATGAGGCATCAGAGGGGACTGCTGATAAGTTGCCAATGCGAATTGTTATTGCCTGTCATTGTTGTCTTGTTATACTACACGTAATTGTGTGTTTGTTAAGTCAATAAACCTTTCTTACCTTTTTACTCCCGACCACTCTCTCAATCCTGAAACCTCCCGCTGGTGCCTAGGACACAAGTGTAACCAGATTAACAGTATATGCATAAGGTGTGCAAAGGAAAAATTATATATATTATATATGTTCATTAATGCAGCTCATTAATGTAGCTTAAGTTGCATTTTCTTATCCAATTTAACTGCAAAAGTTACTGGAAGATGTAACTTACACAGCCAAATTGACATTTTAGATTCTGTGCCCGTGTGTCTCCCTCTGATAAGGGGCTTTGCACATGTAGTGCCTGTGTGTGGTATATGTATCCATGTAAAACAGCCGCATGTCTCCATGCTAGGATAACTCTCAGGAGCCACTCTAATTAAAACTCCAGGGAACTCATGTATTCAGCATTTTGTGCTTCAAAATGGCAGTGGAGGTGTTTTAACTAAAGATGTTTTGACAAGCTTTAGTTAAAGCACCCCTGTTACCATTTTGAAATGTGGGATGCTGAATACATGAGATACTACTGCATGCCGGAGGTTTCTAGTCAAGTTTGCGCTGATGAGTTCTAATCAGAAGATGTTGGAGCATGTGTATAGGCACCCCTAATGCTCTGTGGATATATATATCAACATTTTTCTGTGGTTAAAATGAAACACCACTAAAATACACACACACACACACACACACACACACACACGTACGTGTGTGTGTGTGTGTGTGTGTATGTGTGTGTGTGTGTGTGTGTGTGTGGATTTTGGATTACTTTTTTTAATCCCAAAATTGGGGATTTTTTTATCAGATAAAAGCAGGATGCCTGTTTAAGGGATAGGATGTAAGCAATAAGTAGGAAGACTGAGGCTAAGTGTCTATATTTTTTTATATTTCATGGACCAATCCTCCACTCTGTGTACTATGATAGCATCTTGCAGACTCCCTACCACACACCAGTTCTGTTTTTGTTATGTCCCCCGTGGCCAACAGTGGGAAGAAAAGTGGTTGATCCTAGTGGAATATATATGAGGTAGAACATTGTGAAGGGCCCAATAGTAACATGACTGTCTATAAAGACGATCATTAAAGAAAAGAAAAAAATACCATTACAAGAAAACTGAAAGGAAAAGAATGTCTATCATGACTAACAAATAGCAGCCAGAATAACATACTGACTCACACAATTTAGAAATAAAAGCTTCCAGTTCTGTAACATGTGGATGGAAAAGACAACTGAGTGCTTTCTGATCCATCTTTCATTTTGTAAATGCTGGCCTAAGCTAAAACGTTCATAAAATTATACATCTTAACCCTCTCCATAAAAAGAAGTATCAAAGAAAATATCACAATGAAGTCCACATAATAATTTTTATCTGAGTCATCATCATCTCTCAGAATACATTAATCCTAGATAACTGTTTAATGCATTATCTTTAACCATACAAATGTTACATTACATAAGATTTCATAAGCTATATAGCTAGACAAAATCTGTATCACTCGTAGTGAAGCTACTCCTAGTTCTATATTAATATAAAGCAGAATTAACAGTTGAGAAAAATAATCTAGAAATATTAATGTAATCCAAAACAAATGTTGATTAATACACCATCACCAGGGATACTGGCTTTCTCTGATTGAAAAAAAAAAATCCCCAATTTTCAGTTTAAAAAAGTAACTCCAGACCCACTTTCTTCTGTGATTTAAATGGAACACCACTAATATGCAGCTATATATTAGAGGTGTTTCATTTTAACCATGGAAGAATGTAGATTTGGGGTTACTTTTTTAACTGAAAATTGGGGATTTTTTTTTTAAATCAGAGAAAACTAGAATCTCTGGCAATTGCAAATCTTTGGTGTTTATTGCCTATAGATAACAAAGGATTAAGAAGAAACTGTTTTGGTTTAAAGGTTTGAGATCGTGTTCAAAGCAGCTTTAAAATTGTAGTTTAAATGCTAAAATTTGCAATGGTATTGTAATATAAATTTGACAGTCAAATAATCTTGTATGATTTTATGATCTATCAATGTTGTTAATATGATGGTCAAATACAGAATTTGAAACTTATACAGTGCTGACTGAATACATGCAATTAGTTATCTGCATATTATAATGTATAATTATAAGTACACATTTACTTGCAATGGTTATTATTTGGGTGCTCTACAGACTAACAATGATTTGATCTGACAGTTGGTTAATAATTACAAATAATAAAAATGGATTTTTTTAATGTGTTTATAGACATATAGTAACAGAAAAATGATGAATTCTTCTAACACAATTTTTGCAATTTGCTTTGCCTTGTTATGCACTCTAGGACTCTTAACAGCTCTTGCTACTATAGACATACGTATTTTTACAAGACTTCAGTTGGAGATATAAATATTTGTAATGCTCAATTATACAAAGATAGGATTGTTTATTTATGATCAAATACCTATGAATAGATAACAGAACATATGGCTAAGATGGTATACTCTTTGGCATGGAGTCTTCTGGTTTTTCTTTATTATAAAATTCCTACCATAGTGGAATCTTGCCTCAGGTTTGTAGGAATTGTCATAATACAAATATTAATTAACAACCATAATCTGTATACCCCCATACCACAAAAATAGTTGTACTGGTTAGTTCAAAGGTGAAGTTTGTGGCTGTGCTGTGGCTGTGCTGCACAGGTACAGTGAACAGTCTTAGCTCATTAGGTTAGCTGGAAAGTTTGTTGTTGTAGTCACTGCTTTGATGTGGCTTCAGGATCCTAGGGTGACCCGCTACTGTTTGCCTCTTCTTTTCCCCACCTGATGAATATGGTCCATGATCTGCACTAAAGTAGTGACTTCAGCAAGAAACTGCACTGATGGGTGGATGAACTCAGAGAGTTCAATGCTTATATGCAGAAGAGCTGAAAGTTGTGAAGCTGCCCCTCCTTTCCTTTACCTCCTTTGTAAAATTAAGGTAACTCCTACTTCACAGGGAGTTGTGAGGCTTAATTTGTTAACATTTCTAAAGGCCTTTTAGATCCCTGGGTAGAAAACACTGCCTAGGTGCTAGGTATATGTTATTATAAGTAGTAATAATATTAATTTAAGAATCCATACTTGTTATGTAACAATATTAAACTTAAGAATTTTAATTTAACCATAGTATTTTCACTCAAGTTCTGAGATATATATATATATATATTTCAGATATATCTATATATATATATATATATATATATATATATATATTCAAATAAATTGTTGCCACCTAAAACTTTATATGGCTTTTACACTGCATCCAGTGGGTACTCTGAATTTTATTATTATGTAAGGACAGAATTTATATTCTCTGGTTCCAAAGAATTTCTATTCGAAATAAGGAAAGACCTACAGTGCAGAATACCTTTATGTGTTTCTTAGGTACTAATAGCCCTAATAAATATATATAGGCCTGACCCATATACAAATGTTGTACTTGTAGAACTTTTTTTGGTTAGATGTGGCATTTTGCTGATAGAATTATTCCAGGATAACACCTAGTATGGCTGTAAGTATACAAATATAAAGGTATTATAATGAGAAGATATGTTCTGTTTCACTGGAAATAGCTAAGTACCTTTTTACTATTCTCACACTAGTGCTTTACCAGGCAAATTAAAGTTGCAGAACTTTTTTTTATGCTTACCCATATCTAAAAAGTTCTGGTATTATTGGGTAGACAGTTGTAGTAAACAGTGCACTTATTCTGTGCACATGCCTGTAATGACAATTACTTCACATTTAAAAACTTTTTCTTGGAAAGGTATCTTTATGAGTTGACTGTTTTCATTTTGGATGTTATTGAAAAAGTTCCTGTATGTGAGTTCATTGATGTATATAACTTACTAAATTTTGGTGGCCTAGAAATCTGTGATAATCCTTCCATAAGATAAGATGCCACAAAATTGGAATTGTGTGGCTTTCCCTTATAAGTGTATTACCTCTCCTCCCAGCCTTCAGGTTCTGCAGTTTCTTACAGTCAAGATCATATAGAAAGAGCATTGAAAAGTATATTCTGTGCAATTGCTGTACATAGCATTGTCTTTTATGAATTATTGATATGCGGCCTGATAGATACCCTTACAGTTTATACTGTAATCATACATCCATTTGACAACCCATTTTTTTTAACTCCATTGAAATAAATTCATATTATTTTACCAATTGAAGAGCTCTATTATTTCAGAAGAAAACATCCTCTGATGCTCCCAGGAATACAGAAAGGTAAAAAGAGTTGAACAAACTTGTCTTTTACTGAAAATTATGTATATTCACATCTATTTTCATTTTCTTTAGAACCAATATTTTTATCCAAAATAAAAATGTGCCATTCTTAACCTCATCAAACAAAGATTTTTGCAGTATTTTTTGCCTGGAAGAATTTCTTGCAACAGACTCCTAAATATGTTCAAAAAATTCTGTGGAGTGATTCTACTATCGCTGTAGGGCTTTGACACAAACCCATGTGTTGAGGACTCTCAGAACTTCGTATTTGTCCACACTGTGCTGCAACTTGCCCCAAGGAACAGATGGAGTTTGCCTTGGGATTGTGCTCTACCCCAGCAATCCTCAACTGCACCTTGCACCAGCTGCAGCTTCAGTGAAGGAATCTTTGTTAGCTCCATGTGGCCACACTTCTGGGCTGAAAATAAATTATAGGTCTCCCTTCCTATGGAAAGGGTAGCCTGGAGTATCACTCACTCAGAAATCACTCTTTTCAGAGGCAATCAATAAGGAGACAAACAATGAAAGGATTTATTACATAGGTGAGAAGTTACACAGACCATAGGTGTTGAGACAGAAGAGTGAAACAAGCAAAGTTTCTTATCTTCTCATCTGGCTACAGCTTAGCCGCTGCCAGAATTCATATAGATATCTGCCTTCCTGCTGACTCTACCAGTCCTGACAACTGGGGTCACTGATCCACCAAAGCCTGAGATTCAGACATGCTGATTCTATCCTAGCTAGACCCTGAATAGTCTCCAAGCCACCCAGCTTCCCTGCTACAGCATTATTCTAATACTTAGAGGGTGTGTCTGCATGTTGCTGTATGGTGACATCGCTATGGTGCCATGCTTTAGTATTTCCTTTGGGAAGTCCTATGTGCCATGCACACGGCACACTAGTAAATTTTGCCACTACATCACCATACTGGTGCACTATACCCAGGGAGTGCACCACTATGGTGACATAGCTGGAGAACACATGTAGATACATGTGATTGTTACATCACTGTAGTGCACTGTATGGTGATGTAGCTCATCACGACATTGCCCTAGGGAGACATGTAGATGCACCCATAAGTCACCAGAATTCTCCAGAAGTTCCTGGCCTCCCTGGCTACCTGCCATGCTTCTAGCTTGAAGGCCATTACTGTCAGATGCTTTTGATATAGAAGAAATGATTTCCCCATTATAGGCAGGCAATGCCTTGGGACACAATTCCTTCCTGTTTGGGACTTGAAGGGAGGGTGGGGGAGGTGGTAATCGTCTTTAAATATGCATGCCTCAGTCCCTCTCATATCCAAGACTATTAAGATATACATAACATAATTGTCTATACAGTAATAACACAGACAATACCAAATTATGGGGGAGGGCAGTCACACCACAGGACAAGCTGGGGATACAGGCCAACTTGGACACACTCTCAAAGTGGGCTGACCAAAACCTGATATCCTCCTATGCAGAGAAGTGCAAGGTGCTGCACCTTGGTAGGAAGAACCCCCAGCATACTTACAGTCTTGGCAGTGCTATACTCCCTAGTACCATGACCAAAAGGGACTTGGGGGTCTTGATAGATCACAAGATGAATATAAGCCACCAATGTGATGCTTGATGCTATGGCGGGGGGGGGGGGGGCTAAACCCGATGATCATGAGGTCCTTTCCATCCCCTTATGGCTATGAAATCTATGAAACAATAATATAAATGGATACATCGTAACATTGGCCTTCCAACAGTAATATAAATGGATAGAGCATAACTTTGGCTTTCCATACGTGCATATTAGTACAATTAAACACAGGAAAACATTCACGACAACCTATGAATCCACAAAACATAAAAGGGTGCATGACAGGCCTTATCTGTGTATGTCTCGTCTAACGTCAGAAACTGTCCAATAAACAAATGGGGCATATAAAATCAAGTCCCCCTCCTTTACACTGTCCCTGTCTGCAAAATGATATAAATTCTGCAGAATACCTTCCAGAAGTGACCTTATTCTACTATCCCTCATTGCTGCCTTGCACAGGTCCAGACACAAGGCACCTTTACCAGTTCCAGAGATTGGTTCTTTCTTCACAACTGCAAATCAGTTGAAGTCTATGAACTCATGCAAGACTAAAAATTATGTGAGAAATAGTATATATATATTATTTTGAGAAAGAAAACTCCAGTGCCTTCCTGTCGATCAACAACATAGGCATCAACCAAACTTATTTCTGCTTAAATATATTAAACTCCAGCTGAAGTGGCTGAAAATTCCTGAGACACTGATCAATATGATATTCTACTGCTGATTAGATATATAAATAAAAGTTCCAAGTTTAATATGATGAAATACTTTGCAGTGTTAGGGAAGTTTCTCACTTCAGGTAAGATCTGGAAAGCATCATGATGAAGAGTTATTATTTTGGTTGGCAACGGACTGCAACACCTATTAGTTGTGGCATGCATAAATCTGTTGATCTCTGAAATTTAGGTTTGCAATTGGTTTATATTTTGGGGGGGACTCTTCTAAAAATATGGAAATATATATGCATATGGTAGATACTTCTCTTTTAAAAATTATTCTCTAAAGTGATCATTTTTATGGGATGTAGGAATATACAATCCTTTTGGAAAACAAACAAGAATAGACAAAAAAGTTGTAAACAATTTAATAAGGAAGGAATGGCTGAGAAGCTGAGATGTGTATTTCTTTTTCTGTCTGTGTTTTTTTTTTTTATTTCTGAGTGTTTGCTTAGACCACATTTGGACAAGAAGAATCATGGACTGTGGAAGGAGGAAGGGGAATTTGTTTTACTCTGTCTTTAAAGTATACTGTTTATGAACTGTACCTTTAAAGATATAAATTATATGAATGCATATATGGTTGTGACATGCTAACCTGTTACGATGCATACACAGATAAGTTAGGAATATTCATAAAATATCTATGGTTCTGCTTTTTACTACACACACAACAGAATAATACAGGGACTGATAAATAGCACTTCTTCCACTTAGTTTTCCAGGAGTAGGATAGAAAAAAATTATCCAGGTTTTTTTGTTTTGTTTTGTTTTTTTTTCCCAATAAATCAACTATATCCATGAAGAAAAGACAATATATTTTTACATATAGAAAAGAGATTTGTATAGTTGCAGGCTGATAATTTTCAGCCCGGCACAATATAAAATTGAACAGATTTCTCAATTTTTAAAAGGAATGCTACCTTTGGCACAAGGCAAATCTCAGAAGATAAGAATTTTAGAGCTGGTAATGAACAAGAACAAGTGGAATAGAAGGAATTATAACTAACACTGTTTTGTAACCTTAGCTACTGGGAAAGCATTCAGTACCAGTCTAATGCTGCAATAAATTGGGTTGGTCAAAGACAAGGCCTTTTGTGCCCTTCATTAATCTTCATCACCTTGAACTAGAGTTTCTACTGCAAATTTGGCCATCAGTTACTAATACCATTAATCTTATAGTTCTGTCCCTGCCTTATTGCTAGCCTTATACCAGGGGAGAATAATACTTCAGTAAGTGTCCCACGTAAGATCCTTTCCTGGAGAGATGAAGATAACTCTAAGGACAATAACATATCATAATACTCTTGTTCCAAAAGAGAAAATATTGAGAATTCAGAGATCAGTGGCATGTTCTGTTACTATTACCTGTTGCAGATTTCATTGAAGTTCCAATTTTTGTGCATCTTTCTTATATTTTAAGACTGAATATTTAAGTGTCACAGATCTTTGTGATGGTCAGTTAAAAAAAAAACAAATTCCTAGGATTGCTATGATTAAGTCAAGTTTGGATTTTAAAAAGAAAATTATGTTATTGAATATATAGGGATTTTTTGGTTTGCTATGCTGTTTGCTCTTATTAAAAATATATATATATTGTGGAAGGAATGGAAGTAATTCTCTGCTGCCTTCCATCATTTGTAGTCATTATACCTGTACCATTCTGATTTCATGATTTTTATATTCACTGTGCAATGTTGAAAATGACTGAATAAGACAAAAGCACAAGAGAATCAACCCTCATGAGTTCTCTTCAAGTTCCAAAATAATGTGTGGTCCTTTGATGACATTTTTGTATGTTTGTATCTGATTGCTTGCTTTGTTGTTGTTGTTGCTGTTGTTATAGTTGTTGTTTGGGAAGGATAAAAATATAAAGATAACAGTCTTATATGTACAAGACTGGAAGAAATGTGTGATGAACTAAACAACAGGAAATTTGCAAACAAACATAATAGAAAAAAAAAACAAACTGAAGGCCTATGTGTCTACAGCAGCATACAAGCCATTATAAGCAGTGGTCCTCAATTTTTTAGACTTGGAACATCCCGTGAAAGACTTAAGGCACTTGGAAAAGCTATTAGTTTTCACTCATTTTATAACTCCAGAAAAACAATGGAGCAAGTCTTCTGTTGGAAAGAACTGAGAAACAACGACCAGAATGTTTTTAACACTATGGATTCCTATTTGAAATGTCTGGGTTTATGTGATTAATATTTGCACACCTAGCAGGACAGCAACCCACAGCACCCTCAAGGCACCCTAGTTGAGAATCACTGCATTATAGTGTACAATAAGAGATCAGAATCAGACTACAGTATGAAGTCATTCACTTAGAAGGCTGTATGAAGTAAGTAATAAGACTCATTGTAGAACAAGTCCTTTTAGACAGATACTTATAATTATAGTCTTATTTTACTAAATGTCATTCACAAGCATATGGGATATGCCAAAAACAGCATTGATGACTCAGTAATCAATTTTATTACATGCAATGTCATTCCCCTCCAAATGATTCCCCCACAGATATCATTCATATTTATCTCAAATATCATTAGTCATTTTCTAAATTTCTTGGGGAAAATAAAAGTTGTTTTTGTACAGTTATGTTTCTAGTAAAATAGGGGCATACTTTATATATTTAATTAGTCCACACTTACAGTACATGTCAAAATGTGGTCATTTGATTGTCTCACTAAGTTTTGTGTCAACTCTTAACATGCAAGTGTAAGCAAGAAGACTTTTTATTCTTGTCTAGAAAAGAAAATATCTGGTTACTTCATAACTGAAGTGGGACTATTACTAGATTTTTCCCTGTGGCACTTTTTCTCTCAGGTCCTATTTTACTACTACAGTACCTCTGTAAGAAAAAATAAAGACACTTGATTATTATAAAAGGAAACCTCATGATCACATTTTCCCACATCCTAGAAAGTAATATCTTCTTGGGAGCAGGAGGTTAGCAAGCAAAGTTTGTAAGGTTCTTCCAAGGACTAGACTGGAAGCTTACACATGGTTTCCAGTAAAAGAACATGAAAGGTGGTAGTTGATTAAGGAAAGACTTACTAGTAAGAGAAAACTTTTCTTCTTTTCTGCAGATCTGAGAAATGACCAAATGAATGCCTGAATATGAACTCAAAATCATGAATTTTATTTTTAATCTATTTGAGCTATTCTTTGTTTGAATAAGCAGCCCGTAGGCACTGACAATCTCCATGAAAGAAATCAGAAGGTGTGCTGCTACTACAGATGAATTAATAGGGTCTTGGGAGCTGGTCTACAGTCAACCTCTAATTCCTGATTGGATTTAATAAGATCCATATGATAATGTGATTTAATGGTAATTACACTGCACTTGTGGGAAGAGTTCAAGTGCTTGATCTTGATCTGCAAAGGGGCCTGCTTCCTTGTGCAGAATACTTTCTGCCACTTGAGAAATATATTGAGGTTTTTAGAAAATACTGTGTTGAAATATTCACCTTTCAACATCTGAGTTAAAAAAAAGTCCTTGAAAACGTGTGCGCTTTTTGTTTTTCACCTTGTGGGCTTATTTCTCTTGCTGAATCTTAACATATCTGTCATAATGGTTTTCCTGTTTAATATATTTCCCAGCTCAGTAGGTATTTGACATGTGTAAAACAAAGCAGTGAATTTTAGCCGTCTTGGAGCATTACAACATTGCCAGTCCCACTCCCTGATTTTAAAGAGGGGCAGTTATTTTAGAAGTTCAAAGAAATAGCTTCTATACAAATAACAATTTAAGTCTGCTGCTTCCTCTCATTGTAAATTACAGCGTGTTTCCTATCCTTTTACACCAAACTTAATGAACAGAGCAGTGAAAATCATTAATTTCACACCTTGAACTTGCTGAAATAGAACTTGGTCTTAAAGTATGGTGTGTTGTGCCAACTTGACTAAGACTGAATGAAGTTCTTACAGGGAATACATTTGAAGACCAATTTGAGCATCCTGATGTTCCTGATTCCCAGTAAGATCTAAGGCTCCTACTTACCAGTGGGAGCATCTACATGTGCATTTTCTATGGCACCTGTGTACTCACAAGTAAATTATTCATGAGTAAACAGTGCTGGGCAGGCATCTACATGTGCAGGGAAGTGGGAACAAATGTTTTGCCAATCTGCTTCCATTTCCTGGGGTACTGTAATGTGCCCTGGCTGCCAGCGGGTGGAGCTCCAGGCTTGGGGTGGAGCTGCCAACATCCAGCAACCCTCTTCAAAAGCCCACCTCACTTGCTGCTCTCTGGCCAATCACTTCCCTGGCCAGGAGCAGTGTATGAATCACAGGGATAGCATGCAGCAGCACTCTCACTGCCTCTGCCTCCTATGCATGCTCCTGCCCCTACCCCTGGCAGTGATTGCCAGCACCCCGTACTCCTGCTGACTGCTGTGCTGGCCCTACTAGCCCACCACATGGACTGTTGCCTGGACCATGGCTGTCTCACCCCTCCTGGCTCCCTGACATGCAGTGATCACTTGCCTGCCTTCTGTGCACCTCCACCTCAAGTCTGTCTGCCTGGATGGATTCCACCAGGGATGCCAATGACAGACTCTAGGATGCCACCACCAGGGCTGCCTCACCCTCCTTCAACTGGGCCTCCAGCCCCACTGCTTCTGGGCCCACTGGGCCAGCCAGGATTGGTGGCTGCACATTGTCTAGTACATCTGGGACAACAAGCAGTGGCTGAAAGCCTTCAGGATGACCTAGGCCACCTTCTGGGATCTCTTTGATCACACCTGGAGTGGCAGCACACTGGCAGTCACAGGTTAAAGCTTAAAGCCATCTCAGACCTATGTAACTGTGACTGGTCACTAGAGAGCAAGGTAATCAGGGGTGTGATCCAGAACTCTATCCCCCTGTGATAAACAGAGATCTTGGTTTTCTCTGATAAAAAAAGCCCAATTTTCAGATTAAAAATGTAACCCCAAATCCACATTTTTCTGCGATTAAAATTAAACACTCCCTCTCCAATTGAGGGAATCATCAACAGGGTGGTGTGCTGTGGAGGGACGCTGTGGCCCAGCAATTACCTCTGTCCTCTATAGAGTCAAGCCTAGACAACGTATAACTTAACGATATGCAATTTGTTAGGGTAAGACAAGGGCTGGAAACAAGAGTAAAATACAATATAGAAAATACTTATATGAATATATACAAACCCTACCCACCAATCAAGATATCAACAGGCAACCCAAAGGGATTAACTCAATACCTTCAATAGTAACACAGTCATAAATTCCATAACATATAAATATTTACAATATAAAATACTTTTCACAAAATATAAGGTGGTATATACAATATACAAGGCACAGGAAGTTAGATATGAAATACTCTCAATACCCAAAAGAATAACCTGGGCAGCCTTGGAAGCAGGGCAGCACTCCCTAGATACCAGGGTAGGAAAAATGGAGAAAACCCCAAGCTCCCAGACCTTTCTGAATCCCAAGGGAATAGCCTACATGGTCTCCCTTTACAACCCTCCTGGTGCCCACCTCTGTGGGGGCCTGTCTCCCCATGTAACTCATGACTTCCCAGCAGAGTTGTCTGTGCCTCCTGTAGTCTAGCACCTCTTCCTCCTACAGGGTCTCACTGTCATCCACTGCTCCTTGTCAGCAGGCCCCCTTCAGGCCATGTGCACCACCAGCTCCTGCTTGTACCAAGGTGTCCCAGGGGCACTACCATGAGGGGTCTGAAGACCCTTCCCTCAAGGGAGCCCAGGATGGGAGTTACACACACCAAAGGCGAAAATCACAAAAGGAATTACTTACCAAATACAGAGCAGCAGATGCTGAGGGAACAAAAGCAGGAGCCCACGTGGTTCACAAGCCGTGCCTATATACAGCTGGGACTGATGGGTGATGTCAGAGGCAATCACCCACCAGTGAGGATAAAAGAGGCCAATGAGGGTGAAGTGGGGAGAGCGGGAGAAGCAGCGGGGGCTTTCCACACCGGTGGCAAGCAGCGATGGATGGAAGACAGATATCAGAAGTGGAGAGCAGCAGCAGATGCTGCTGAGACTCTCCAAGATAGCGGCGAACCACCCCAGCTCGTAGATACAAAACAGAGAGCAGTGGTGGAGGCTGCTGAGACTTTCCAAACTAGCTGCACACAGCACTGGGTTGAGAGCAAATTCCTGGGTCAGAAAGCAGCAGCAGAGGCTGCAGAAGCTCTCTGTACCGGCAACAAGTGGCTCCTGTAAAGAGAAGCAGAGTACATTCAGGGTGAGACACCCTGGGTGGTGGAGGAAGACCCCCATGCTGGAGCCAATCCACACCAGCATCTGGGGAACAGCATCAAAGATAGAGTCACAACAGATCCAGAAATGATAGAGACTTCACACTCCAGTAGTTCAGAGGTACCAGACTGTGGAGATAGTCTGACCCAGGGAAGGGCAGATAGATCCACAGAAGGTTAGAGCCGAGCAGTGTCAAGGGGACGCCATCGGGTCATGGCCCTGAGGCAGAAAGAGGGAGATGATGGCATACTCTCTCCCTGTCCCTTTTTCTGTCCACCCTCTTGTCCTTTGTTCTAAAACCTTTTTGTTTTGGTTGTAGTCCATATTCATGTTTTTATAATCATGGTGTTTTATTGAGATCTGGCCTTTTGGCTTTCTTTTCTTTTGGTTCCCTTATGTATTGCTTGGGTCAGGGTCACCTCAAAGAGGATCCAAAATACATCACATCATTAGCGTGACCCCGAGGCCCGACAAGTGGTCATCAGCAATAGGGAAGAAAGGCAGAATGGGCATAGCCAGTAGTCCCATGTTTCATCACAGAACGAACTTGAGAAAATCCTGTAGAGGACATCGAGTCATCTATACCAGAGGGACGGCCACCCCAAGATCTGGTGGACCACCGGAGGTTTGTGTAAGGAAGGGGTATAGGGGAGGTGGAGCCCCACGAACATCCATCGGGAAGAGTGGCCGACCCTAAGGGACCAGCAGAGGAGGAACCCCCCACTGGAAATACAATCAAAGTCATGGCAGATGAGTTTAGGGGCCTCCTCAGGGGTGATCAAGGTCCCTCCCAGGGATCACACAAATCCCCATTATGACCACCACCAGGTGCCCATACTAGGGTGGTGCGGGAACGGGTGTTCAAAGCCAGGTGGTCACACAAGGGTTGGAGGCCCAGCACTTGCCTGGCACCAGAGCTCAGTCCCTCTCCATCCTTCCTGCACTGCACTGAGGCCTCATGCCAAGGAGTGGCCCTGTTCCAAGGAGTGGAGACCTGAGCCACTGCTAGGGGATCCTAGGATCTCAGCCTTGTCGAACCCTCCATGCTACACTATTGGCACTGAGTTTCCTGGCCTCTCAACAGGGATAGAGGATCTGAACCACCATGAATAGCTCCCAAAGTCTCTCTCCATGCACTGCCTGTGCACCAAAGGCCTGGCCATTTGCCAGGGGTTATGGATCCGATCTGTCTCGTGCAGCTCCAAGGATCCCAGTCTGCTCCCAGGCCATGCCCTGTACTGTCTGCACACCAACTCTCTGGCTGCATGCCACAGGTTGCAGACCTGATCTGCCTTGTACAGCTCCCAATTTTTGGCTTCATGCACCAAGCTGTGCATAATTCACAGTGCTCCTTAGTGGCAGGGCTGGGGATGCAGATGCTTCTGTCTGGTGAGGGGGGTCTTCAGGGTTCTTTGGGGAAATAGCTCTGCCCTTTTGGCCAGCTCACACCAGCTTCTTCTTTATCCATCCTCTTCTCTATCTCTCAACACAACAGCTCCATGTGCTGGGCATGCTGCCCTTCTTATACCCTCTGGAGTTTCTGCCCCCAGATTGCAAATGGATCAATGAGGGTGAAGTGGGGTGTAGCTCTCACTCAGATCCTGACTCTTCACCTCACCCCAAGTTGGGGCAGGGCCAGCCTCCTTCCAGCTACTATATGATTAGTGGGAACACCTCATCAGTCATTCAAAATCTTTCTAAGCTGGCAACTGGCAAACTGAGCAGTTATTGGCAAGCCTGCCACACACACACACCCACACACACACACACCCACACACCACTACATATATATATATATATATCTCCCCATTTTTTTGACTAAAAAAAGTAACCCCAAATCTACATTTTCCCATGATTAAAATGAAACATGTATATGTTTCATTTTAATGATGGAAAATTTTGGATTTGGGGTTATTCTTTTTAGCCAGAAAATTGGGGATTTTCTGAGAAAATGAGGATGCCTGGTGATAAGAAAGGAGGAGGGGAAGTTGCATGTAGATAGGAGATGAAGAAGGAGCCAGCTGGAGCCACATCAGAGAGGAAGTTTTGGAAAAAAAAAAAAAAGAAAATTTAAAGTAAATGGATGGGTGGGGGGGGGGAGGGACGTGAAGTAAAGAAAAAAAAATAATACAAGACCAAATGGTTGCTCAGTGCCAAAAGCCAATTGCCAATACTCTTTAGCAGTTAATTGACTTTTAGATGCTTCCCCTGTTCCAGTGTCCATCCAGATGAGTGCACAGGGATTCTAAAGCAAATTGTAAACTATGGGCACCTATGTACATGCCTGACACCTGCTCTGATGCATGCTAATTAGTATGAGTCAGAGCAGACTCAATTAATTGAGTCAGGTGGACTGTGCTAATTAGCATGTTTCAACAACTTTTGTGTAATGTGTATTCATTGTCCCTTGCTTTAAAGTGGTGGTGGGAGTGAATATCTCAAGCTTGTTGAGCGAGTTTTAGTTAAAGTGCCCCCACCACCACTTTGAAGCATGGGATGCTGGATACAAGACGCTGTATGTGCTTTAATTAGAGCAACTCCTGAGACCTCCTGAGGGTATGCTGAGGTCACACACCGTGAGGTTGTGTGTGGATGTTGGCTTGGGGCCAGCACTATCCCCTTGGGCAACAGAGTTCAGGAGGGTTGAAAGTTTGTCCATTCAGCAAAGGATTGGGAAACCTGGTACTGTGCATCCTGAGATGCTGGAGGATTGAAAATAGAGCATTTTATCTTCCTGAAGCAGAGAAATATGTCCTTCTATATACCCTGGACCTGGGTAAAACAGATCAAAGATAACCTTCCCTTGACCTGATATAACTTAAAAAATTATTGGCTAGGGACAGAAATTATACACAAACTGGTATAAGTGATCAGAAACTGGGTCAAATCTGTAACACAACAGAAGTTCAGTGCACATAAACTGCTTTCAAAATGACCAAAACAGGTTTAAGATAAACCTGGATGGATGTAATATCAGACTTAACTGATTTACGTTAAATTGGTTTATTGAAATTCTGTCTCAGATCCCCTTGAGATTCAAGATAACTCATAAGTCCCCCAGCATCCCAGGATGCTTTGTTCCTTCCCCACAAACCTCTCCCCTCACAGGGTGGGCAGGCTAGCCTTGACCCAAACCATCTATTTCAGCCAAGCAGGGAGGCATATTCTAGCACCCCCTAGATTCTGGCCTGGGCCACTGTTGGCATCTAGCTACATTTTCAAAATCAAAGGTGAATGTATTTACCTACTTATCAGTTCAATCTACACAGCTTAGACTAACATGCAAAGATTGAAACAATTCAGCCTTGAGCTTTTTGATGATCTGTACTAAGCCTTAGAGCAGCAGTTCCCAATCTGTGGTATGGGTACCACCAATGGTACACAGACAGTGTGTCAGTGGAATGTGTTAACAGATTTATTATAATTACTTTATAAGACTACAGATTGCTGGTGGTACTTCAGGTTGAACTAAAAATTTGCTGGTGGTACTTAAGTTTGTATAATTTTAAATTGGAGCACAATTTGTCACAGTTTGGGAACTGTTGCCTTAGAGGGTACTTAGCAGTGATTAACATTATTAATGGGTAAAGGTTCCTGTTTTAAGTGTCTTTATGATAGTTTAAAGATAACCTGTAACACCACCCCTATTTATTAAACCAAGCTTAAACATGGCCAACAACACATGGCGAAAGGAAACTTTCAAAACGTAACCATAAGCATATAAACAAGTGAAATAATGCATTCCTCAGCAGCTCCTGATGCATTCACTGAACTTCTTAAGTGCTCAATATTTTTTTTAAATATACTATTTACTCAGATTTAAAAATGTAGATTTTGGGGTCAATGTTAGGCACGTATGTTTTAAAAATATGGTCTAACTAATCAAATTCCATAATGCCTCTTTGAAGGGAAGAGGTAAAGTATGTTTTGATTACAGTGGGTTTTTCCTGAACAATAAGGTCTAAAGACTTCATGAAGAAGGCAGTGTATGTATGTATACTTTATAGACTAACTAAATCAGGGATGCATAGCATAAGCTTTTGTAAGTAGTAGTCTTACTTCATCAGTTACTGTTCCCACTGCTTCTGAAGGCCTGTGTTATATATATCCGATTTGGTTAGTCTATAAGGTTTGGATCTACCCTGACTTCTTCCTCACTGCAGACTAACATGGCTATGTACTTCCCTGTACTCATTAAAGACTTTATGGTCTGACTCAAAAATAAACTAATGAACAACAAATATCAATGGGGAAATCTACACTGACTAACACAAAGATTGTCATAGCAAGGCAGTCCTTGCTATGCCATAGCATAGAAAATAATATAAAGTGGTTATTAAGGCCTTATTTTCTTTATGTATATATCTGGGTATTTAGCATAGCATTGTTTTATATATATATTTATATTTATATACAGACATCACACAGACAATTGAACTGGGATACAAAAAAAAGGTGAAGCTTCAAACTGGAAAGAAGCATATTTTTTTTTTAATAGTAAGAAAATTGTTCATTTCAGTGCAGTGTTAGAAAAAAAGAACGGTGTCTCAGAATAATTTACAAGGTAATTTGAGCTGGGGGTGAAAAGTTCTGAAATAGAGGGAAAGCAGAGGATTGTTACAAAGGTAAAATTATATTTATTATGAGTAACTTTGAGTTTAATTATTGTAAAAAATAGAGCAGATTATTCAGTTGGAATGCTTGACAACATATCTTTAAATTGGATTCAGACCCAATAAGTTATCAGCTCTAAACTCTCTTTCTCTGTCACATAAATGCTTTTTTTTTCTTCCTGAAAAAATTATGTCTTTTGTCTTGATTAAGGAATCCATCTTCAAAAAATTAACAGCTTAGCAATGAAGGAACAGCCACTTTTTCAGGAAAAATATTGTTTTGAGGGTCATCAGTCACACTCTCTAAGCTTCAGTTGTTCTGTACCTATCATTAACCTTTAGCCCTTCTTTGTCTACTAACTCATCTACCCTAACTATGACGTCTGCATCTTTGAATATAAAAATGTTTTACCGGTGTTTCTTTGATTGAACTATCCTTCTTTTGTACCTGCCAAGTCAGAAAGTTCATTTCATTTCATATCTTTTTCTGTTTCCATAAATACATATCTTTTTGTCTCTTGTAAAACAGTCCCTATTTCCATAGAAACGAATTAATGTAATACTATGCTTAAAATGGCTTTGAATTGTTTCACACTGTTGAATCAGTCTAGAATAGCTTTAATATAGGCTGCAGTTGACGTCTGACAGCAATCTCAGCAGATAATAATATTAAAAAAATAGAACTAGAGCTCTAACTGATACAGAACAACTAAAACCAAATATAGTATGTACTGACCAAACTTCTATTCCAGCAATGAGGTTGTTGTTGGTTATCTGGGAATGTGATCTTTCATCCCAAAAATTTAATCATTTGTGTCTTATGTTGAAACATCCAATCCTGGAGACACTTTGGGGCCTGATATTCAGCTGGTTTAAAATGGAGTAGTTTCACTGAAATGAAAAGGCCTATTTACAAGTTGGATACTGATATTATGGATTATTCTTTTTTCTTCTTTTTCTTATTCTATTAGGGAGCAGGTGGATTTTTAAATCCCACAGAATCCCATGAGATGACTAATGATACCCACTAAATTATTCTAGGGTAGTACTGGTGTACATGATTTACAGACTATTATGAATTAATAAATAACAAAAAATATTCTATTACATATTGATAATTGCTAAGCAAAATGTTATTATATTTTTTCTATTGCCTATATGCATCATTTAACTTGATGTATGACACACTTGTGAGAATTCAGTTGCATTTTGTGTATTTAAAAATACTATTGCTCTCTTACCAGAAACCAAATGGTGTTAACCTAGTATTTTCATTGTCAACTGAACCCTAAGCACAAAGGACTTCTTCAGTTTTGAAAGCAGAAAAAAGAAAAAAAAAAAGAGACAGATGGAACGAACGAACACAGACAACTAAGTCTAATCAATGAATCGGAGAAAACATATTTTCCCCACTTTTGTCCACTTAATTTTACTCTAGCGCTGGCTGAGAAGTTGGACAGGAGAAGGTTAAGTAGGTTCAAACCCCCATTGGTAAGGGGTGGATGCCTAGACCTGGGTCATGCACTTGGGTTTGTGCTTTTACCACTACATTAGTGAGCTAAAACATTTAACCCTTTCTAGGCATGTGTTTTTTCTCAGCTACAATTTTCAGGCCTTATACTTACCTATCTCACATGCATATGGAGCCATTTATCTGCCCAGCCAGAATGCAGCCTACTGCATATGCTCATTGGGCACCTATACATGAGCAGTGAGGCTGCTCTGATGTACTGTAATTACAGTGCATTGGAGCAGGCTCAGTTAATCAAGTCTGCTGGAGTGTGGTAATTACTGCACTCCAGCTGACTCCAGCATCACTTGTATCAGTGTCCCCATGCTTAAAAATGGTGGTGTAGGTGTTTTAACTGAAGCCCAAGCTTTAGTTAAAGCATCCCTGCCACCATTTTTAAACATGGATATGCTGATATACAAGATGCTCCAGGTGCTTTAAGTAGAGTGGTTCTTGGAGCCACCCTAATTAAAACAACCCCCTCACCCCTCTCCCAGACCATGTGTACAAATGCCCTTTAGCTATGTAGAAGCGTAGGTACCTGCACTGCACATGGTGTTCAATCACAAATGGCTTGTGCATTCAAAATCACATTCAGTTACACAACTGGGTTACGTGTATCAGTTACATGGCTAACTAACTGCTACTTGCGTTCAGAATATAAAATAGGTTATTCCACATGGTGTCCGCCATCCTTCAGTAGTTGGCAGTCTCTTTCATTACCGGAAACCTTTATTTGAAAAGTCTATACTGCAGAGATAGCTCAATGACACTGTAGTTTATATCTCTGGAGGGTGACAGCTTTTCAATACCTAGTCATTTCTAAAGGCAAATGTAGGGACTCTTCCAAATTAGGCTGAGTATATGTTTCATTCTTATTCCTTGAGTGGATTACCCTTCTTTCAATTTTAAAATACTTATAAGATTATATTAGTCAGCAAAAGTGAGGATAATTTCAATGTAATAGTTGGTTAAGTTATTTCACTTCCCCTTTTCAGCTGCTATTCTTATAATTTCAGTAGTAACTTAACTAATGGCACTCCATCATTAAAGAAAGAATCTTACCAATTAGTGATGGCTAGGTGATATAATTTTCCCTCTCCTAAAACAAATGAATTCACTAAATTGCTCCAGTTTCTTTAAAATGGAGTTGAAGGCAGAAAACTAACCATTTAGCGATTCACATGTTAGAGTCTTAGGCTCATATTTTCAGCTGATATAAATAACTACACTCTCAATAACCTATCTCAAAGATTTCAAGGCTAGAAAGTATCATCATTGCCTAGTTTGACTTCTTGCATTTAATTACTTCAGACGATATAATGTTTCCACTGATTCCTATAGCAAGACCATAACTTCTGGGCTAGCTTGAATACACAGTTTTAGTAAAGTAGCCCATCTTAATTTAAAGACTATTTTAATTTATGGAAGATCATCCAACAATTGTTCCAATAGTTAAGTACCCTCAGATTTACAAAAAAGCCCACCTCAAAATGCCCAAAACCTCCTAAAAAAACCCAACAACGCCCCCCTCAAACATCAAGGATGGGTCCAAGCCTGAAGAAGATTTTTTTTGCCACCTTCATTTTTTCTGCTTCTTTTTAACTCTTTGTGTTTATCAGTTTTATACCAGAATGTGAATCCACACTTTCAGGCAGAGGCTACATGTGCACTTGCTTGTAAGGTACCTTGCACATTTTGCAAGCTCAAAAACAATGAATAATAATAACTAATCTCAAAGCTCCAGACTTTGGCAGTTGACACCTCCAGTCTTTTCGTGTCTCAACAAAACACCGGGAATATTATGTGTTACCATTTATTTGCCAAGAAATGTCAAGAGCATGACAAACTACTTTTAAACAAGATCTTAATGAACTACAAAAAGTCAGTACTTAAAATTCTACTTAACTTTAATTTTAGTTCTCAGTGGCTGTAAATCAGAGAAGCATCAGTGTAGGAATGAAGTGATTATTTACCTTCAGTTATACAAAACTATAGCTAAACTCCAAAGAGTTTTATTTAATTAATTGACTGAATGAACAAAAAGTAACTTTTTGTTATTATGACCTAATATTAAAATGTATTCCATTTACAGCAGAAATAAAATAAACAAAAAGGACATTTTAGCAAAAAGGATCGAAATGAGGAAAAAGTAATATTTGTTTGTCTTTTCTGCTTCTCTTTTTATTTCTAACTTTTCTATAGAGATCAAATTAACAATTCCTTTTGGAATGACACTTTCATATCAATTTATTTTTAACCATTTAAATGTTATTCTACCCAGTATGAACTACTGAAGAGAGAATGCCAGATCTTTGCATTGGTCTATCAAAGTCAATGATGCTATACTGATTTATACCAGTAGAAAACCTAATTGAATTTTGAAATTTGATTTTGCAGTGGTAGAAACTCTTATTTATATTTAAACAAATATTGATATTTTTTCTTTTTTATAAGACAAGATTTTCTATCCATTATTCTGGAATTATTCTTTTGACTATTCTTCAAAAACAAAGAACAACTGTTTTTCTCAGCTAAATTACTGTACCTGAAGTGTATTTTAAGAAAGCTTTTTGCTGCTGACAAATCTAAGATTCCTTCCATTTATTGTAATAGCTTCCTCTGAGTGAAGTGCCTTATTAGTATGTAAGTGCTTTATTTCAGCTACCAAAACAATTCACAGGATCAATTTTTTCCCCCCTGAATTAAATATCTTTTCACTTTATTCAGAAATCATTTCTAACCTGAGAAAAAATGTTAAATTGCCCATTTGCTTTGTGAATCTTTTCTTTTTTATTCTGGACAAAAAAAAATGCCCTCAGGAAAACACGTGAGACTTTTAAGAGACGTTTTCCTTTCAAGCTCACTTGGACTCTCTTTAAGGTCCGATTTCTGTCTATCTGAATCACAGACCCAGACATCATGGAGCATAATAAGGACAGTATGGAGGCTTAGGTTTCATATAAAAACTGGGAGTAAGGCAAATTTTGATCAGAAAATACTTATGTGAAAAATGAGAAAATTATATTCTTAAGTAGGGACTGATGGAAATATAATTCAAATATTTATGCATTATACAGTTGCCTGAATCAGATTGTGATAATTAGGTCTGAGCATACATGGACACAGTTTCAATTCCCAAAATTCAAGAATAATATATATATTGTTGAATGATTTCGTACACAATATAGATTAATTTTCTTTTCTATTTCAGGTACTAAGAGATGTTAGGCACCCAGAGAGTGTCTGCCATCCAATTCAAGGGTGTTGTCATTTGACTTACGGGTCTGCAGCAGACCACCCCATCATCTCAAGATTCCTAGCACACTAGAAGCAGCAATGAATTTAGTCTAAGCACCCAACTTTCACACCACATGATGATAGTTCCACGATTCATCTTTTACCCAGTAACCTAGTAATCAGATGACTTTCACAGGTGTTTAGGTTCTCCTGAGTCTGAGGAGAGTCTGACTTGTATTGGCCATTTCTCAGGAAGGTCTCCTAATCACCAGGATGCAGGCTAGGCTACATATCCTCCCTGTGCTAGGAATTGTGGGGTTTGAACCTAGATATTTGGAATCCATTGAAGAAATCCCAGGCTGCTGGCAAATTCCAGGCCCAGCTTATCCTGACCCTTCCATAAAACTTCCAATAGGGAAGCAGGTGACTTGAGTAGACCCATGACAGCCACAATTTCCTGATTGGAGGGTTGTGAAACCCTTCCCTTGTTTTAGCAACATCACTGCTGAGTGCAGTTTCCTTGGACTGTTATTTGACTCTGGTGAACCATGTTGCTATCTTGATTCAAGGTTTCCTGGCCTGGATTGATTGCTTTACTCTGACCAGAACCCTGTCTTGACACTTGATTTGATATAGTTTCATAGTTTCATAGCCGGTAGGGTAGGAAGGGACCTGAGCAAATCATCAAGTCTGACCCGCTGCCATGCCAGGAAAGAGTACTGGGGTCAAATGACCCTGGCAAGGTGTTTATCCAGCCTCCTTTTAAAGACCCTCAGGGTAGGAGCCAGCACCACTTCTCCTGGAAGTTGGTTCCAGATCCTAGCTGCCCTGACAGTGATGTAGCGCCTCCTAATATTTAGCCTTAATCTACCCTCTGCCAGCTTGTGACTGTTATTTCATGTTGCTCCTGGTAGTGCTCGGGGGAACAGGGACTCTCACAATGCCTGCTAGTCCCCCCTGACTAGTTTGTAAATGGTCACTAGATCCCCCCTCAACCTTCTCTTGTGCAGGCTGAACAGGTTCAGGTCCCTTAGCCACTCTTCATAGGGCCTGTCCTGGTGACTCCTGATCATGCGGGTGGTCCTCCTCTAGACCCTCTCCATGCCATCCACATCCCTCCTGAAGTGCAGCGCCCAGAACTGGACACAGTACACCAACTGCAACCTGACCAGTGTCGCATACAGGGGGAGGATCACCGCCTCAGACCTGCTCGAGATGCATCTGTGAATGCATGATTAGGTGTTGGCCTTCCTGACCACGTCCTCACACTGTTGGCCCATGTTCATATTGGCATGAATAATGACTCCAAGATCCTTTTCTGCCTCTGCACTGACAAGAAGGGAGTTCCCCAGTATGTAGGTATGCTGCTGGTTCTTCCTCCCCAGGTGCAGTACCTTGCACTTGTCAGTGTTGAAACCCATCCTGTTCTCATCCGCCCACCCCTGTAACCTGTCTAGGTCTGATTGCAGCCTATTCCCCACTTCTAGCATGCCCACTTTTCCCCATATCTTAGTGTCATCTGCAAATTTGTACAGGGTGCTTTTTACCCCCTCGTCCAAGTCGCTGATGAAGATGTTGAACAGTGCAGGCCCAAAGACCGAGCCCTGCAGAACTCCACTGCCCACATTCCTCCAGGTCAAATAAGACCCGTTCACCACCACTCTCTGGGTGCAGCCCTCCAGCCAACTAGTGACCCATTTGACTGTGTAGGTGTTGACACCACAGTCTCCTAGTTTTTTAATGAAGATGGGATGAGAGACAGTGTCAAAGGCCTTCCTGAAATTCAGAAAGACTACGTCCACTGCTACCCCTGCATCTAAGAATTTTGTGACCTGGTCATAGAAGGCCACCAGGTTGGTCTGACAGGACCTGCCTCTAATGAACCCATGTTGGTTGCCCCTAAGCATAATCTCCCCTGCGGGCCCCCCACAGACATGCATCAGGATAATTCTCTCAAAAAGCTTACCCAGGATTGAGGTAAGACTGATGGCCTATAATTTCCTGGGTTCTCCTTCCTCCCTTTTTTGAAAATAGGAACCACATTGGCCCTTTTCCAGTCCTCTGGCACCATGCCAGAGCACCATGAGTGCTTGTAAAGCTGTGCCAGGGGTTCTGCAATGACCTCTGCAAATTCCCTCAGCACTCTGGGGTAGAGATTGTCAGGACCTGCTGATTTAAATATGTCCAGTTCCCTGACTAGGTCCTAACTTACCCTAGGCCTGGGTGCACCTCCCCTGGGGTCTACAGTGGTCCCAGTGGTGGTGGCGGGGGTGACCCGGTCCCTGCTCAAAAAAATGGAAGCAAAGAAATTATTAAATAGGTTAGCTTTACTGTCTGGTGCGACGACCAGATTCCCTAGCATGTTCTGCAGAGGCCCCACGTTACCCGGTACCTTCTTTTTACCCCCTATGGATTTAAAAAAGGACTTCTTGTTGTTCTTGATCTGGGTAGCTAGTCCCAGTTCCATCTCTGTCTTGGCCTTCCTGACCGCCCCGCTACAACCCCAAGCAACTGAGGTATAGTCCTCCCTGGTGATGGCCCCTCCCTTTTATTGGGTGTACGCCTCCTTTTTAGCTAGGAGACATTCCCAGATGCTTCTGGTGAGCTATGGGGGCTTTTGCGCTCTCTTGCCCCCTTTGATCCATGTTGGGATTACCTCCCTTTGGGCCTGGAGGATCGTCTCCTTAAGGAACAACCACTCTTCTTGGACACACGACTCCCCTCCACTCCGGGACCTCAGTGCCTCCCCAACTAGTCTCCTTACCTCATTGAAATCCGACCTCCTGAATTCCAGGACTGCTTCCTTGCTGCAGGCCTTAGCCACCTTGCGCTGGATGGTGGTCTAACACCCTCAGACCCCTCACCAGGTCGTCGCCCATGGCCAGGACCAGATCAAAGAAGGCGTCTCCCCTGGTGGGGCTGTGCACCTCCTGGGTTAGATGGAGGTCCTGTATCTCATCTAGGAACCTACATGTGTGGTCAGACCTGGCTGACTGCTCTTCCTAGCAGATGTCTGGAAAGTTCAGGTCACCCTGGAACCTGGACTGATTAATGTATTTGACCTTGATTGTGTCTGCTCTAATAACCACCTGACTTTGGCCCTAGTGTGAGCTACCAGGCTTGATTGCCTTGGATAATCCTTGTCCCCCACACTCCCACCCCAACAATGAGTTAATGGACAGTAAAGAGTGAACTGAAGACAGCACAGGACAGTATGACATTACAGCGATGTGGGCATTCTCCTTGAGGGAGCCGGGGTTTTGACCCTGATCCCCAAAAGCTTTTAACATAACACAGTCAACACTTCTCCTCCTCTCTTCAATCAAGCTAGTGTAGAACCTGGTGATCATCAGGAATCCTTTTCTTTATGATTTAAAAAAAAATCCAAAATTTTGGGTATAAAAAAAGTAACCCAAAGTCCACATTTTCTCATGATTAAAATGAAACAATGCTATATACATATATATCTATATATTAGTAGTGTTTCATTTTAATCATGGAAAAATGTAGATTTTGCGTTACTTTTTTATATCTGAAAACTGAGTTTGTTTGTTTGTTTTAAATCAGAGAAAACTATGATCCCTGGTGATGAATAGATAACTAATAGATGTACCTAGAATCAGTCACTAGGCATTCTCCATGGATGCCAGAGGAATCAGGGACTTAGGAGAGCTTTAGGTACCTTACTGAACTGAATTATATCTTAGTGGAATCAAAGTAGGATTTACACTTCTAAATGACCAATCTGGACTGCTACTGAATATGCTAGAAATATGTCTAGAAATATTCACTTCCATTTTGGACTGAAAATAATAAGTCTAGATAGGTGTTTTACTGCTATATTAGAGTTGGTTTGGATTACTGTTGTTGACTTAGGTGTTTAAATTTCATCAAAATACTTCTTAGGCATTGTCAAGAACTGTAGCAGATAACATAAACCAATGATAAAAATGACATGAATTGATATAGCATAATATGGGCTTTTCAATAAGACCATGCAAGCCATATCAGAAAAAAACAAATACAATAAAATCTTCATGACATATTGTGGACACGACAGTGAGGTTGTCATTATAGGCTTTAGGGACCCCTGAGACCTGAGATACCAAATTAGTTTCAAGACTCAGCTCTTTGTCTTTCAGCATTTATGGTATCCAGGTATGATTTCAAACAGCAAGCAGTGCATCTGTTAATGTATTATGTGTTCCTGAAGCAAAAACCTTAGTCAAACCTCTGACTTACCCCAGTCCTTATCCATTTCCCCCTTTATTAAGGGTTTTGGCATTTCTCCTAACACATTTTAATAAATAAGCTAAGGGAATATGGTCTAGATGGAACTACTATAAGGCAATTGTTAACTGATTGAATAATACTGTTGAAGGAATAATCACCACATTACCCTGATGGAAGGAAATATCAAGTGGGGTTCCCCAGGGCCATTTCTTGTCCCATTTATATTTAATTACTTCAATATTAACTTGAAAGATGAAACTGAGTATGTGCTTAGTAAACCCTAATATAACACCAAACTGTGTGGAGTAGCACACACTTTAGAGAACAATATTAGAATTCAAAGCTACTTTGATAAATTTAATATATTCTCTAAACAAGCAAGATGAAATTCAGCAATCACAAGTGCCAAGTTCAGCACTTAGCAGATAACAATCAAATGCACAAACAGTAAATGTGGATTGACTGGATAGGCTGCAAGTACTGTAAAAAAAAGCTCAGTTATACCTAAATATAAGAAATATGGATGAATATAGTGCCCATCTTTAAGAAAGGGTAGAAGGAAGATCCAAGGAAATATAGAACAGTCAGCTTCACCTCGATCCCTGGAAAAATCATGGAGCAGGTTTTCAAGAAATCCATTTCTAAGCACCTGGAGAAGAAAGTGATCAGGAACAGGAAGAACAGACTTACCAAGAAGAAGTCATGTCTGACCAACCTGATTGCCTTCTATGATGACATAAGTGGCTCTGTGGATAGGATGAAAGCAGTAGACGTGATATACCTTGACTTTAGAAAGGCTTTCGATACAGTCTTCCACAGCGTTCTTGCAAGCAAGCTGAGGAAGTATGGGTTGGACAAATGGACTGTAAAGTGGAAAGAAAGCTAGCTGGATTGTCCAGCTCAACAGGTAGTGATCAATGGCTCGAGGTCTAGGTGACAGCCAGTATCAAGTGGAGTGTCCCAGGGGTTGGTATAGGGGCTGGTTTTGTTCAATATCTTCATTAACAATCTGGAAGGGATGGCACCCTGGAAGGGATGTTATACCCTCATCAATTTCATAGATAACAGCAAGCTGAGGGGAGTAGTAGATATACCTAAGAGTAGATTTATTTTTTTTCTTGTAACATCATTTTGTTGTTACCGGTATACTACTGGAGGGTAGGGCTAGGAGTCAGTGCCAGAGAAATTGGAGGATTGAGCCAAAATAAATCTCATGAGGTTCAGTAAGGACCAGTACAATGGGATGTAATAATTCTACACGATGTTATTGGCTTGGGACCAAGTGGCTAAGCAGCATCTCTGCAGAAAAGGACCTGGGGAACAGTGGACAATAAGCTGAATATGAGCCAACAGTGTGCCCTTGTTGTGAAGAAGGCTAATAGCATACTGGGCTGCATTAGTAGGAATGTTGTGAGCAGATCAAGGCAAGTAATTTATCCCCTCTATTTGACACTGGTGAGGCCACACATGGAGAACCATGTGCAGTTTTGCCCCCCTCCCCTCCCCCCCAACAGAAAGGATGTGGAAAAGATGGAAGGGTCCAGCAGAGGACAACAAAAATATTTAGGTGGCTGGGGCACATGACTTATGAGGAGGGGCTAAAGGAACTGGACTTATTTAGTCTGCAAAAGAGAAGACTGAGGTGGGATTTGATAGCAGTGTTTAACTATATGAAGGGTGGCTCCCAAGAGGATAGAGCTAGATTGTTCTCAGTGGTGGCAGATGACAGAACAAGAAACAATGGTCTCAAGTTACAACAAGGGACGTTTAGTCTGGATATTAGGAAAAAACTTTCTCACTGGAACGGGTTACCTAGAGAGGTGGTGGAATTTCCATCATTGTAGGTTTTTTAAGGCCCAGCTCAACAAATCCCTGGCTGGAATGATATAATTGGAGATGGTCCTGCTATGAGTGGGGGGGAGGGGATTAGATGACCTCCTCAGGTCACTTCTAACCCTTATTTTCTATGCTTCTATGATTCTAAGAGTCAATAGGTACAATATTGTTTCAAAACAATGAATCCAGTGAAGTGAATAGAACACAGGGGTGTATTATCAGACCCATTGTATGCAAGTCAAAGGAAGTATTTCTTCCATTCAATTCAGCACTAATGTGGCTTCTTTTGGAGAAGTAAAGTTTTGGATACCACACTTCAAGGCTGGCACAGGGATACTGGAAGTAAACCAGAGAATCAAAAAAATGATTTAAACTCTGGAAAAGAAAGACTGGAAGACCTGGGGTTGTTTTGTGGAGATGACAAGGCTGAAGGAAGATACAGTAACAGTTTTCAAATCCAAAAAAAATGTATAAAGTGCATTCTTTTTTGTATCTAAAGTCTACAGAATAAGAAGAAATGGCTTTAAATTGTAGGAAGAGAGACTTAGGTTACCTTTGAGGAATAATTTTCTGTAGGAGATTCAGCTATGCTAGGTTGTAATTCTGCTAAATTCTAGTTAAGCTAAGACATCACAAAGGACCTTGCAAGTAAAAGGTTTCACTGACAACTGGATGGCCTGATAAAGGATACAATAACAAAAATACTAATTCGGGGGGGTGGGGGGGGGAATAGCTGATCAAGTTGGGGAGTGAAAAGTTATAATTTTCTGAAGTAGAGCTTACAAGAGGTAAGCTATACCCAATAGGCAGAAGATACTCAAATGCAGTAAGGGAGTGAGTTAGAAAAGGCCGAACTCAGGAGAGAGTGAATTCTAGATGCCTGAACTTAGAAAGGGGGTGATGCTTTTAGCAAAGAATGAGCTGCAGGTTTCTGGACCTGGCCACGGGACAAGCAAAGAGGGATATTTTGACAGAGAGAGAGCTAAGATTTGGCACAAAGTGGGGCATATCAGCTATAAATACAGGGGTTCCCCTTTTATAGCGATGTAGGGGGTATCTGGTTATATAATGTTTTGCTTACCATTGTCTGGGCAGTTTTGCTGAGATGAAGTGATTGTTATGCAGACCCGCTAGCCACTGTCTTAAAAAAAACAATAAACCTCTGTGAGCTTTCACCACTGATAGAGCTGACACAAGAAGGGTGCGAGGCCCAAGGCAAATCAATCCATGTGGGGCCCCACCCCTACTCCGATCCCACCTTTCCCGGACCCAAAGAAGCTGCTGCTGCCATCAGAAGTGGCGGCGGCAGCAGCAGTAGGAGGGAGTAACGAGTGGCTAGACTTGAAGCAAACAGTGCAGAGTCACCAGGGCTTCTCTGCTTAGCTCCATGGGGCTCCCCAAAGCTCGGGGCTGAGGGCGATTGCCTTGATTTGTGCCCCCCCTCCCCCACCAGGGATGGTCCTGGCCACTGAATATAAATTTGAGCTGTTCTTTCTGCCTCACACTGAACTCCAGAAGGCTAGTTGCAGGCCTCTGAGAATACCTTGACCCAAGCAGCCTGAACAAGAGCAACAGCAGGCAGAAGGCTAGTTGGGAACCCTCCAACCCCCCAGCACCTCAGAACAACCCTTTTTAACTAAGGAAAGTTAAGTACTGGAACACATTACCTGTAGAGGTTGTGGAATCACTATTATGAAATATGGGATGATTTGGAGCCCCTGCTTGAGAAAGGGTTTGGACTGGATTGTCTCCTGAGGTATCTCTATAATGATATCACTTATGCTCTTTTAGGAATACAGTTGTTCTGGTGGTAGGCAACTTACTTACCAAGCTGATCCTGTCATGATATGTCTCAAAGTCTGCAATACTGTGACAGAGACAGAATATAGAAATCAAGGCTCTTGTCTTTGTTTTGGATGTTTCCTAATTGGACAGTTGTCATCTTTACAGGGTAAAAAAGATGTTTGCCATAGATAACAGTGACAGATTTTTAAGATACACAAATATGGCAATCACGCTCATTCCACACCAGTGAACCTCTGTTCCCATTATATATCTCTGTGGCACATTGTTTGTGCAAGTGATTCTTTATAGTTACCAGACTATTCAATATACTATATGCTATAAGTTTCAGAAGTAACAGATTATAAAGTATATCCCTATTAAGAGGAAATAAAGGGTAATTTCTAGATAGCTATTCCAAAGTCACACCAAAGACAAACTTAGTGTCACAGTAGTTAGAGATCTAAATTTGAGCTCTGGCCTTGACAGTATTGTAAAAAAATGAAACCCTAAATTCAATTTCATTCCCTGGAATTTATTCATGAAGAAAATTAAAAGGGCAGAAAAATAATGGTTAGTGGGAAACATATTTTAGGAGAAGAGGCTACAGGGGTGGTGAGCCTCGCTCTTTCATAGTGACTAAGGGGGTGTCCGTGCACAGAATGCATCACTTATCATTGTCTGAGCAGTTTTGCTGAGACAGGCTGATTGCTATGCAGACCCACTGGTGACTGTCCTCAAAGGCAATAAACCTATCTGAATTATCACCACTGAACATGAATTCAAGTCTTTCTTTCTGCATCGCACCTGAGCTCCAGGAGTCTGGTTGGAAGGCAACCACCTCTGAAAGCACCTGGATGCAAGTAGCTTGAACCCCAAAAGCTACAGCAGGCAGGTGGGTGACTGCAAACCCTCCCAACTCCTGAGTGCCTCAGAGCAGCAGCCATGGAAAAGTGAGACACAAGACTACCTCTTCCCCCTCTCCCCCCATTTCACTGGGGGTGTGGCAGAAGCAGAGCCAAGTGGAGCAGGGGCAGATGCAGGCTGCCTGCTGTGGGTTCAAGGCTCCCTGCCCATCTGCCTTTCCTCCAGGAGCTCTGTGCTGGTCATGAACCCCTTGCCTACCTGGCAGCAATGGGGGGAAGAGGCACAACCCCATACTGTCATCACTTCCACTACTGTTGTGCAGGCAGGGGGCTCCTTGCCATGGTGGTGCAATCAGTGCAGGGCTCCCAGGGGGAAGGCAGCAGAGCATGAAGCCCCAAGGCTGTAGTGGGCAGCCCACGTCCTCCCCACCCTAAACACAAAGCTGGGGTGGCGCATGCCTCCCATGCCACCCCACCCCCTGGATAAGCCACCCATTGCTCTGTCCTGCTCCCCGCCTTGGCCCTGGGCCCTATGCACTGCCCTGGTTGAATAGCGCCCCCAATCCCAGCCCCTACCCCATTCCCTCCCTCACTGTGGAGGGCCTTGATCTGCCTCCTCCTGTGTCCCTATGCCCCTTTCCCCCCATAGATTTATCTGAAGAGAGCTGCTTTTCATGCTATCTGGCTGTATTCCCTGTCACCTGCATGTGTGTGGTTGCACACATGTACGTGGTGCACTCTGTGTCCAACTCCTGACAGCCCCAAGCAGTCTGCAAGGGGAAACCTGCCACTTCCCAAACCCAGATCCCTGCACAACACTGTGAATCTGGACCAGATTCCCAGAGTCATGGTGTCTTGGACACGGACTTGAGGTTCCCATTTCAGGACTGTCCTGCCCAATTAGGGATGGGTGGTCATCTGAGTCTAGGCATGTAGCCAAGTTCATTCTTGAATAAAACAGTAAGAGAGAGTTATGGGTATAGGGATATAAAAATAGAAAAGAGAAAGGAAAACAAAAGTCTAACTTCATGAACTAGAGAATACGTACACCTGCTGTGGTTAGGTAGTCTCTTACAATGGCATTTTCAGAAAGAAAAAAGCTATAGATGTATGAGCCATCAATAAGCATGAATCAAGAAGCAAGCTCATGCATGAATGTCCTCATATCATTAATATACAAGATTCCCTAAGAGTGATCCTTAAAACTTTAACTCAAACCATGTCCCTTGCATCTCATAACAATGGCATTATAAGAGGGTCAGATTAGCTACTGCCTGATATTAGATATTTCTGGAATTGGTATGATTGCTGTCCATGAAACTGTTGCCACAGGGGAGGTGAAACACTTGCAAGTAATTGTATCAATGGTTCTACAGCTCCTGTCATGAAAAGGGATCCTGGTTTTCTCTGATTAAAAAAAAAATCTCCAATTTTCAGATTAAAAAAGTAACCCACAATCCACATTTTTACGTGATTAAAATGAAACACTACTATATAGATGTATAGATCTAGATATAGATCTATCTACTTAGATATAGATGTAGATATATAGTTATATATTTATATTTAAATATATATATTCACATTTTTCTGTGATTAAAATGAAACACCACTAGATAGATAGATAAATGTATCTAGAAACACCACTTAGATAGATAGATAGATAGATAGATAGATAGATAGATAGATAGATAGATAGTGGTGTTTCATTTTAATCATGGAAAAATGTGGATTTTAGGTTACTTCATTTAATGTGAAAAATGGGGATTTTTTGTTTTTATCAGAGAAAACCAGGATCCCTGCTCATGAAAATGGAAGATACAGACACCTCAGATGACATTCTATTGTCTTACAGATACCAGACACCAGACTCAGTCATTTATATGGCTTTCCAATTCTCTAGAAAGTCACTTGAACCCACTACTGTGCACATGACCCTAAGCACAGTCTGATCATACATTCTTGTTATAAAGCAAGAAATAAATAAAGTAATGCTTAAATACTAAATAGGGTGAAATTGGCTAAGCAGAAATATTACAAAAAGTATGTAGAGGGTTAGAGTGCATCACAAACTGAAAATGACACAACAAAACAATGTTACAAGAAAAAAAAGCAAATTCTACTCGGGTATATCAGATGTAAAACAGGAGTAATTATTTCTTTCTACTTGATACTGTTAAAACCTTACCTACTTCCTGTTTTCAGCATCGCATGTTTAAACCAATTGTAGACAATCTGGAAAGAGTACAAATAGGGAACAACAATCACAGAAAGATATAGAGAAGAATTCATAGTTTCATAGTAGTTTCATAGTAGCTAGGGTCAGGAGGGAACTAAACAGATCATCTAGCCTGACCCTCTGCCACAGGCAGGAATGAATGCTGGGTTCACAAGACCCCAGACAGGTGATCATCTAACCTCTTTTTGAATTTACCCAAGGTAGGGGCAAGGACCACTTCCCTAGGAAGTTGGTTCCAGATTCTGGCCACCCTGACTGTAAAATATTGCCTTCTGATCTCTAACCTAAACCTACTCTCCATCAGCTTATTACCATTGTTCTTCAGCACCCCAGGTGGTGCTGGGGAGAATAGGGCTCTTCCTATTTTCTGATGATCTCCCCTGATGAGTTTCTAGGCAGCCACTAGGTCCCCCCTCAGCCTCCTCTTGCTGAGGCTGAACAGGTTTAGGTCCCTCAGTCTCTCCTCATAGGGCCTATCCTGCTGCCCTCTCACCAAATGGGCAGCCTTCCTCTGAACTCTCTCCAGGCCATGAATGCTCATACGGCCAAGCCAAGGGCTCCGCAATGACCCATGCCAGCTCCCTCAACACCCTTGGGTGGAGGGCATCTGGGCCTGCAAATTTAAAGAAGTCCAGCCCTTCCAGAAGATCCCTAACTACAGCTGTGCTGACCCAAGGTCTAACAGAGCTATCCCTGAGATTGTCTCTACCTCTGGTAGGAGGGATGTCCAGGTCCCTGTTCAAGAAAACCCAAATAAATGGGTTTATTTAGTAAAGGGAAGGGAAGACTGCAAGGAGAAAGGTTAACAGTCTTCCTGTATGTAAAATATCATTATAAAGGTACAAGCAAGAAAAATGGAGAAAAGAGAAAGAACTGGAAGCATTAGGATGTAATTAACATTACGACATAAGCAGCTTAACAGAAACTTGGTGGGGTAATTCACAACTGCAGTATTATTATACAATAGTACAGCTTGTATACTAAAACAACAGGAATAAAAATAATGTACTTCACAAAATAAAACTTCAATAACGACTCTGTAGGTCAGATTTCATAGGAAGCAAATCAAAAGAAAAACAAATTCAGAAGTGTTGGGAATTTCTTAAAGGAATATTATTAAAGGATATAAAGGTTAGAAAGGACCTCAGGAGGTCATCTAGTCCAATGCCCTGCTCAAAACAGGACCATCCCCAACTATATCATTCTAGCCAAGGATTTGTCTACCTGGGTCTTAAAAAACCGAAGATGGAGATTCTACCAACTCTCTGGGTAGCCTGTTCCAGTGTTTTACTACTATCCTCATGAGAAAGTTTTTCCTAGTATCTAACCTAAACTTAATTTACTGCCATTTGACACCCTTGTTCCTTGTTCTGTCATCTGCCACTGCTGAGAACAGTCTAGATCCATCCTCTTTGGGACTACCCTTCAGTTAGTTGCAAGCTGATACTAAATCCCCCACCCCCACAAGTCTTCTCTTCTCCAGATCAAATAAGCCTAATTCTCTCCCTCAGCTTGCCCTCATATGTCATGTTCCCCAGCCTCCTCACCATTTTTTTTTGCCTTCCACTGCAATCTTTTTAATTAATCTATATCCTTTCTGTAGTGGGGGATTCAAAACTGGACACAGTACTTCAGATGTGGCCTCACCAATGCTAAATAGAGGGGAAGAATCACTTCCCTCAAACTGTCAGCAATGCTTCTACTAATGCAGTCCAGTATGCTGTTAACCTTGTCAGCAACAAGGACACACAGTTAGCTCATATTCTTCTTATTGTCCACTGTTACCTCCAGGTTCTTTTCTGCAGAGCTGATGCTTAGCCACTTGATCTCAAACCTATAGTAGTGCATTAGATCCCATTGCATTTTTCCTAATGCGATTTATGAGCTCACGAGATTTATTTTGGTCAAATTCTCCAATTTGTCTCTCTCTCTGAATCCTAGTCCTACCCTCCAGCATATCTAGTATCCCCCTCAGGTTGGTGTCATCTGCAAACTTGCTAAGGGTGCAATCCATCATCTTTCAGGAAATTGATGAAGATACTAAACAAAAACAGCCCTAGGACGGACCCATGTGGCACTTCATTTGATTCTGGTTGCCAGCTAGACATCAACGACCCTCTGACCATGACCCTCTGATCATGATGATCCAGCCAGTTTTTTGTATCCACCTTACAGTCCATTCATCCAATCCATACTTCCTTAGCGTGCTTGCAAGAATGTTGTTAAAAGCCTTGCTAAAGTTAAGGTATACCATGTCCACTGCTCTCCCCACATCTACAGAGCCAGTCATTTCATCATAGAAGGCAATCAGGTTTGTCAGGCATGACTTGTGCTTGGTGAATCCATACTGACTGTTCCTAATCACCTTCTTCTCCTCCAAATGTTTAAAAATGGATTCCTTGGGGCCCTGCTCCATGATTGAGCAGGTGAGGCTGACCAGTTTGTATTTCCCCAGATCCTCCTTCTTCCCTCTTTTAAAGTTAGGAACTATGTTTGCCCTTTTCCAAACATTTGGGACCTCTCCTGATTGCCATGAATTTTCAAAGATGACGGCCAATGGCTCTGCAATCCCATCAGCCAACTCCCTCCACACCCTTGGGTGCATCCTGTTCAGCCCCATGGACTTGTATATGTCCAGCTTTTCTAAATAGTCCAGAACCTGTTCTTGTGCCACTGTTGGCTGCTCACCTGCTCCCCAAACTGTACTGCCAGGTACTGTAGTCTGGGAAGTGATCTTGCCTATGAAGACTGAGGTGAAAAAGGCAGTGAGTACTTCAGCCTATTTGGTAACAGACCCACACTTTCCCTCATCTTTCTCTTGTTGCTGACAAACTTGTAGAAAGCCTTCTTATTACCCTTCATGTCCCTTGCTAGCTGCAACTCCAATTGCACTTTGGTCTTCCTGATTTCATCCCTGCATGCCCAAGTAATACTCATTACCAGGGATCCTGATTTTCTCTGATAAAAACAAATCCCAATTTTCAGATTTAAAAAAAAGTAACCCAAAACCCACATTTTTCCATTATTAAAATGGCACCATTAATATATATCAACTGCATTCCTATTTGTCTTACCCCTGTGGAGAATAGTTTATAAATATAAACTATCCTCTGCAGGGGTGGGACAAGTAGGAATAGGGTTGAATTGCAACAAGATTTAGGTTAAACAATAAGAAATCTTTCTAACTGTAAGGAAAGTTCAGAGTTAGAATAGGATATACAGGAAGATTGTGAAAACTCTTATCACTGGAGCTTTTTAAAGCTGATTATGGAAATATGTGTCAGACCCAGTTAAGGTAAATTTGATTTTGCCTTAGGGAAGGAGGTTAACCTAGATGAGTTCTAAGTGTCCCTTCAATCCCTCCTTTATGAGTCTATGATATATGGAAGGTATTCTACATACAGTTTTAAGTGTTGATTTGCAAGTTACATTCTTAAGAGCACCTGTGTATTTATGCATCATTCAGTTTGATTTTGAAAAAGAAGGAACCAGCCACTCATGCATCATCCTGACAGCTGCTAGCAGTTTGGACATCAAATGTGAACAGCTGTTTGCCTTCACTACCAGGGATCTTTGCATTATGTTTTAAGGATACTTGTGCCATTAGGCAAATTGTTTCCTGGTTTATTTACTTAGACAATATTTCACATGTACAACCATGAGTGAGCAAAGCCAAGGCAAGCAGATGTGCAGCCCCAATATATATTATTTCCATTCAATCCACAATGGGGCTTACACATTTTAAATTAAGGTACCAAAACATTGTTTTTTTTCTGCAAGCATTCTCCTCCAAACTATGTAGAGAATAAATGCTTGAGTAGAAGTGTTGTAATGATGTGAATGGTATCAACAAGCTGCAAGATGCACAGCCCTAGTTTTAGAGGTTCTTATCTCCTACAGCAAGACTTTCTGACTTCTTAGGAGCCTGGAGCTGCACTAGTAAGGTCCACAGAATATGGTGCTGCACCAGCTAAGGCCAACCCCCCTCCCCCCCCTTTCCTGGCTGCAAGCTCCCACAGTACCCTTTGGACCAGTGGTTCTCTCAGTGGCTGCACCATGAACGTGGGTGGGTGGCTCCTCATGACCACTGCACCGTGCACATAAGTGGGAGGTACTGATCATAAATGGGTTTGGTGATCCCCCTCCTTGGCTCAGAGCCCCCATGCTGGACCATGCCATGAGCTCACCTGGCAATGCAGGTTGAGCAGAGCTGAGTTTTTCCACCTTGTCCAGCCTCACCCCCTGTACCAGGAGGTAAAAATGAGAGAAGAGATGGGGAGCCTTTATACCCTAGCTTCAGCAGCAGGCAGGATGATGAGGGGAGTAGCAGCCAGGGGGACACAGATTAACCCTTTGTGAATTACATGCAGCCCAACTGCTGCCAATTGGTCATTCCTGTCCTACAAGCTACTGAGTGCCCTCATTCATCCTGCCCTGGATCTGGTGGTATTAGTGAAACATAAACAAATAGCTATTCTATGAATATTTGGGTAGATAATAGTGTTTCCTGTTAGTTAAGTAATATGTTTACTGTATATGCTACAGCATTATCAAAGCCTCATTTTAGCTCATCATACATATAGGAAGAATATACAAAGAAGTTTGAATTGCTTTTATAGCCTCTAGAATAGCATTAACTCATACTGTTGTTGCCATAATGTCCTTTCTGGAAGCTATGCTTAACTCAAAATGTAGTTTGGCTTAATGCAAGGTAGCTGGGTATAGTTTAATGGCCTGTGATATGATATGCTCTAGGTCAGACTATGTAGTCCTATTGTTTCTTCCATGCTTGAATTCTATGAAATTATGTATGCAAGGTTTTATAAGAGAATGTAGGCATCCCCTATGTAACCTTAATTCATCCTAGTATTCCCATTGAAAGCAACAGCGATATGTGCATATAGAACAAATGCCTGTGTGAACAAATGTTGCAGGATTGGGTTCTAATAGTTAAAAATTTATCCTTGAAAATGATTTCTCTATTTTCACTTTTCTTTCCTGTATCTCAATCCTGCTGCATTTTCTCATGAGGCTAACTGTTATTTGCAGGAATGGTCAATATTCTTGAACTGCAGTTGTTTTGCAGTCACAGTGGTACACAACTTCAACATAAATATCCATGAAAAAATGTTGTGGCTACCATGTGGGGAAGAGCAGTTGGCCCTGTCACAGAATCCTAGTGCTACTTAAATCTATTAGACTTGGTCAAAAGGTTACAGTCTAGGAGTTTAGCCCCCATTTTTTTTTCAAAATTGTATATGATGCTAGAATGTTTTCTTATAAAAATCACCATGAGAAATGAGACTGGTAGAAAATACTTTTTTTTTTTTTTTTTCAATCAGATCAAGTCTAAATTGCATCCTTTATGTCTAAACATCTTATACAGTATATACAACCAAAACAGAAATGATTAGCAGTTCTGTGATGTTAATCCAGGATATAGATATACACCACAGACCTTCTAGGTGGTACTGGACAAGACTGATACCTAAAAATATCTCAATAGAGTTTAGATACCTACATATCTCTGAGGACCCAGACATAGCCTTTACTTGTCTTACTCCCTGTTTCTAGAGGTTTAAGCTTTCATGGGCTCACTACTTCATCAGTTACTCATAGCTCTCTGAACCAGTTAGTCTCTAAAGTGACACCCTGTCCTGTCTTGTCTGATAGGGTGTATCATATAATCTTTGTTAAACCAACAGTCTTACCTATAATTTTGGTCTTACATGTATTGAAGAACTGCAGTTATCTTGAAACCTTGATTTACACCCATCAAATATTTGCTACATTTCTCAAAATTATTTTCCCAATACTATTCCTATAAATGCGAATATTTTTTATCCAACACTGTGAACTTGTATAAATGCCTCTTATGCTTGAAAATATAAAGACAGATGTTCTTTAAACAAAACAGACCCATGCTGTTGTGCTTCAGATGCCATGTAGTCATTTAACAAACATTTCTATCTCTTCATATTTGTAAAAATAATCTTGAAAATATGAACAAATTGTAGCTGATGCAGAGTAATCTGATTGAACATGAACATAGCTAATAACAATTGCTCTGAAACTGTGAGCTGCCCCATTAATCTCATCAGATACCCAGTGGTAATGATATATATGTATTGTTCACTACTGCTTAAAACATGTAAGGAAGAATAGGAACAACCATATTATGACATTCTGCACAATTTCGGGTAACTGCTAATACTGGTATCATAAGTGGCTAACTGGTAGCATATTATAATATTTACTAGCATACCACATGTACCTTTTTAACAACAACAACAAAAATAGCCTTCCAAAATTGGGTCAGTGTCATAAACAGGGATCCTTGTTTTCTCTGATTTAAAAAAAAAAATTCCCAATATTTGGATTAAAAAAATAACTCCAAATCCACATTTTTCCATGATTAAATCCACATTTTTCCATGATAATCATGAAACACCGTTAAAAAAAAAAAAATATATATATATATATATATATATTAGCACTGCTACCACCCTCCCAGGGTGCAAGCAAAGGCAGGGACTGCCCCCACCCCATGAGCCATGCCTCAGTTCCATGCCCTGCCACTTCTGCTAGACAGTGCCTGCCCCTGCCACCTCCCTCACTGCAGGGGGCATTGATCTGCCCTCCATGTTCCTTCCCTCTCCTTCTATCAGAAGGAACTTACCAGCTGATGGCAGCTGTATCATATATCAGATTGGTATCAGCCGATATGCCTTTTTAAATATTGGCTATTGGTATCGGCCCCCAAAATCTCTATCAGTACACCCTTACTTTTTATTTATCGCTGTAAAGTTTTGACAGAATTTTATTTCAAGACAAAAAAAAAAAAAATCAACCTTCCCCTGTCCCCAAAAATAAAGTAGCTAAGTGGCTGTAAAGTATTAAGCTAGTATGGATTTATTTTGGGGTCTGAAGAGAGAATAGATGAGACAAATGGGATATTATATGCAACCCTGCTTGTGTTTTATATGTTAGGTTATGATAACTCTTGTATTCCCCTCTGAGTATGATTTTATTAGTATGTGTGTCTGGATGTTTGGGGGCTACTTGTGCCTGTTTTTACTGTTTGTGCATAAAGTGTGCAAAGGTAAAAGGCCAGGTAGACCAGATCTTTGTGTTTACAATCCCTCTTTTCCAAAATCGTGGAGTGTAAAGGTACAGAAAATGCTACAAAGGGAAAGGGACACAAAAATCACTGAGAGATCAGCACTCACTGAGCGCATCCACACATGCAAACACGTGGTGCAAATTTGAGCTGGGGCTTTTTGTCTCAGTGCACGTGCTCGGCAATGCACTTTGGTTGGAGCAAATTGTGCCACTTGGGGCAAAATAACCCTGCCTAGCTCCTCCTGGATCTGCAGCCAGGGGTAGCTAGAGCCTGGGACCAGCACCTGTGCTATTTCCAGCAGCATAAAAAGTTGCCCTGTCCTGGCCCCAGCAGTATAAAAACCACACTAGCAAGTAGCTCAGGGCTAATAGCTCTCAGGAGCTTCTGAGCCCCAGCCAATTGGTACTTGGGGACACTACCCCTTGTGCCAGGTGGACTGCTTAAGCAGCTCTGAAGGTTCCCTGCACCCTCTGCCCACTGCAGCAGTCTGGCAGTGGGGGCTGTTGCCTGGCTGTGACCTGCTGTGCACTTGGTAGACCCGGATGGGGACTGCAGAGCCAGTAGAGGCATCTGCTCCTCTGGGCCAGCTGCCAGTGGACTGTGGTTGCAGGGTTGGCCTCTGTGTGGGACTACTGCCACATGTGCCCCCTGCCCAGCCATCTTGGCACCTATCGCCCAGAGGATGTTCTGGGTGTGGTAGCCTGCTTTGAACTGTCAAAGCATGTCCTCATGGCTCTATCCGGCCAGGAGGCCAGCCACAGCCAGCTGGGTCCAAGGTGCCAGCTCTTAGCAGGCAGGGTCCTGTCACTGGTCTTCCTAGAAGGAATTCTGGTGTTCCCTATTGGAAAACTGAAAAATCCCTGATAAAAAAAATCCCAAAGTCACTCCATAAAATACCTCCAAATCCATGATCCTCCACAAGTAAAACAAAAGACCACTATAAAGAGAAAGAGAGTGTGAGACAGAGATAGCAATCAGTTGGACAAAGTTTTATTGATATATCTATAGTGTTAAAGTAAGTCTCATCATAATAATAAAGTGAACTCTAAATACATGTTTCATGAATTCATTAATGTATATTTTGCTGCCCTCCCACAGGGGCGATGGCCCCCACACAGGGGTTACGTCCCCCCAACAGGGGATTTAGCCCCCACACAAGGGGTTCATCCCCCCAACAAGGGATTTGGCTCCCACACGGGGGTACGGCCCCCCAACGGGGGGTTCAGCCCCTACACAAGGGCTAGGCCCCGCAACAAAGGCCAAATGGCCCCCTGCAGGGGCTACCACCCCCTTACAAGGCCCACATGCCCCCCAATTACTGCCCCACCTGGCCCCATCCCCCATTAGCTCCTGCAGCCCCCCCAATGCCTGCCCTATCCAAACCTACCCCTGCTCCCCCAGCCCTCCCCAATGGGTTCCCCACCCACCCTTACCCCCCAATGTGTACCCCCAGTCCCCTATGACTATCCCCACAACCCCAGGCACTGTCACTTAAAAAAAATCCAGAAAAAAATGGAAAAAAAAATCCTCTACTTGCCTTAGAGGCAGGGGTAGGGGGAGGCTCCAGGGCCTCCTGGAAGAGCCCCTTGGGCAGCACAGGGCAGCGGGGGGCAGCAGAGCCTAGGCTGGGGCTGTTGGGGCTGTCCTTCTGTCTAGCAGTGTGCGGGCAATGCGCCAGTCAGCCAGATGGCAGCTCCAACTACTGGTAAGTTCCAGGTTTTTTTGGGGGGTTGTTTTTTTTTTTAACTTCTGGGTGGGGGGGCAGGGCTTGGGGGCTTGGAGGGATGGGGCGGATGGGGCTAGGCCAGGGAAGGGGGAGGGGGCCTCCGGGGGGGGCTGGTGGGGGGAGGGGCTGGCCAAGGCAGATGTCAGGGAGGCTGGGGGAGTGGGCAGGGACATTGGGGGTCCCCCCCCATGGTCCTCCCCCCCTCATCCAGCCCCCCTGATCCCTTACTCATCAGCACTGGAGCCCTGGTGCCGAAACACGCAGCCTGCCCGGCCATGTGTTTCAGCACCAGGGTGAGAGGTGAACCACAGAGATGGTCTGGCAGCCAGAGCATCTCTGTGGGGGCCCAGCCTCCACTTGCCTCAGGACATGGTCTGGGACTGTGCCCTGCTCTGCTTTTTTAAACTTCAATTTTTTAGACCCCTGTATATCCAGGGTTCTAATTTTCTCCCTGGGCTGCAAACTTGCAGTGCAGTGAACATTTTTTTCATTCCTACATGTGCATGTTGCCCCACCTCAAAGGGGTTTGAGATGGGGCAAGAGGCACGTGCACACTCATCTGGATGTGCCCACTATGAGTTCTGTAGAAATCTGCAGTTGGGTGATCCTCAAATTCAAGATAAAGAGAAGTGTGTGAAGAGTAGGAGAGACTAGATCAAAGTTATTCCTTGAAAGGCATTGTAATTTTCAACCCCCAAAAGGAAAGCATCAGTAGATATAAATGCTTATAGTGGATTACAATGGAAATCTATTACCTAGTACTTCTGGAAGAACTGAAATCCCTAACCACCCTGATTGGGGGTGGGTCAGGGTTTAAAAGGGTGTGGTTGTGCAAGCAACCTGAATAGAAGCAGTAATCCTTAGCAGGAGTGATCCTCAGTGGTGGGTAGCAGCAGCCAAATGTGGCAAGGAAGGAACAACAACCGCAGTGGTAAAGTGGGAATGAACTCAGGGCAGGCCTTCCTATTCAGCACTTGCTACTTTAGCTGGCATAGGTGGTAGCATCTCAGAAGCAGAGTTGCAACCCATGCAGTGAGGAGCAGCAAGAACTCTAGGGTGGTCTTTCTTGCCCAACATTTGCCACTTTTAGCTGATACAACCTAAAGTCATGCCCAGCATTTACCACTTTTAGCCCCTCAACCACAGCTGTGGATGAGTCCATTCCCAGCAGGCTGTGCTAGGTATGACACCCTGGGTATCTGTAACTGTGACTGTGTTAGACTATAACTGTTTGTCATTCAGCTACAGATTTTTAGGGTTTTTTCTTTTCTCACTTTTCTCCTGTTGTACTTACTATTGCTTGTGAGCTTGTTTGCCTGGGGACTCCCAACTAAATTTTATTTTTCCAGATTTCTATATAGGTGCTTGGGTCAAATTAGAAAGTTTGTGCCATCCCCTAAATTTGAAACTAGCTTTATTACTGCTGCCCAGTGCCTAGGGAATGGGTTACATATATAATGCAATACATGTTAAAATTGCAGGTTGGATTAGACCTCAAGGGTCATATGGTGCAACCCTCTCTACAAATGCAGGAATGCTCCTCTTAAATCATTCTTGACCTAGCTTATTCAGCCTCCTCTTGAAAACATCCAGTGAATAATATTTCACAACTTCCCCAGGCATTCTATTCCCTACCTGCCTGTGCTAAGTGAAGGAGTTTTTCCAATCGAAACCAACTTTGCTACAATATAAAGCTATTGCTTCATTTTCTGCTCTTTGCAGAAGGGAGATTAGTTTTTTCTTTCTCCCTTTTTTGGCAGCCTTTCAGATATTTTAAGACTACTAACATACCCCTCCCCCCACTCCCCATAAGCTTAATAGTCCCTTCTGCAGGGTAAGTATTCATTGCCCCCAACCTTTCCATGTATGGCTTGTCTTTCAAACCTTTTATCATTTTTTTTCCTGCTTTTGGATCCTTTCCAGCATCTCCACATCCTTCTTAAAATGTGACACCCAGAACTGTACACAGTACTCTAGATGAGGCTGAGTAGAGCAGTCCTGTTACCTCCCATGTTTTACATCTAGCATTCCTGCTGATACAACCCAAAATTGTATTTTTGTGACTGCATCACACTTCTGACTGATATGAGCTGATCTAGTAACACCCCCAGATTCTTCTCAAAAACAGTACTATGCAGCCAGGTATCTCCCATTTTATTTTCATGAATTTGCTTATTTTTTCCTAGAAGTGTGCACAAGTACCACATTTCTACTGGTGGAATCACAGTTCCACCAGTAGAAAGCTTTATGTACAAGTGTTTATACAGTTTCTACCAGATCAAACATGGTGGGTCCAGTAGAAACTTTTACCTTATCTGAGAAGGTAGAAATCTAGCTTGATATGCATTAGATTGGTTTAATGAACACCTGTAAACTTAGTTTACTGATAGATACTCCACCCACCTGTCCTCTGGCATCCCAGCATGCACTGACATACCCCACAGCTCCCAACTCCAGACACTCTGTGACTCAGTTGGATTCTATTGCTTCAGCAGGGGCACAGAGTAAACCCCTCCCCTTTTTAGCTTCCACGTTAGGAAAGCCCAGCCACTGGGATGTACAGCTGGTAAAACTTCTCATCAGCCCTTGGGCAGTGGGGGTGGCCTTTATAGCATGAGGGCTGGAAACCAGAGTAGGGAAGCTGACACTGTCCACCCCCCAGAACAGAGTCCACAGAGTGAGAAAGGGACAGGGGCTTTGTCACAAGTGCCTCACCCACTTCTCACAGTGTTCCCTGTATGAGAAGTGGGAAGGGGACTTTGGGGGCATGGGCTTTAAAGTGCACTGGTTTTAAAGTGCCACATGGAAGAGATTCTCTTCCCTATCATCTTTAAAGTATGGAGCATGGGTCACATGCAGAGCCTTGCACTGGCAATATTCTTCAAGTGGCTGTTGGTGTCAGATTTGTACCTTGTTGGGATGAAGCTCCCCACCTGTGTGACACTTCAGAGCCCTTCACCCACAGCCCCACACATGAGATTGCAAGTGCAGGGCTCTTAAGTCCTTCTGTGGGGGAGGATGATTCCTGGTGGAACATTTCAGCTCTTGCAACAGTGGTGGGGGTGCAGCCTTACAACTACTGACAGGAACAAGTGTGTGCATAATTGTATCTGTGCACAGATTTGCCATTCATAAAAAGAGGGTTGCAACATAACTGGAAAGCTGAAAAAGCTCTGTATGGTACAAGAGGTGAGAGGAAATTACATAGCCTGTTCAAATACAATTCTGGCAAACTGGTCAAATATTTGTAATATACTTTAAGATGCCTGGAAGAGTCTAAAATATGAAAGAACTTAGTTAAGGCCACCCATGGCAGGTAAGGGAAAATTCACAGGCAAAGAAGACTTGCAAAAGGAGATTAAGACCCAGATGCTGTGGGAAAAATAGGATGCTTTTCCTTCCCAGAGATGGAGTTAGACTAAGGAGCACTTACAAAGTGTGAGAAATACTCAAGCATATGGTCTTTACACTTTTTTTCTAAATATTTTGCACCTGTGAGGAATGATTGAATAGTGCTTTGTCTTGATGAAGTTGAATGAGAGTCCCTTTTATGGATAGTATCACAGGCTCTTGTGCGGGCCAGGAGCGATCCGGGCCCTTTTTCGCACCGCGCGGGCTGTGGCCAGCAGCCCAGGCATGCAGGGTCGGAGAAAACGGGCGGCACGCTAGAATTAGTCACGGACGCGTAATGGTTGATTCAAGATTGTTTACTTACACCGAAGATGGTTGCGGTGTAGGCTGGACAGTTTTCCAGGCACAGCTTCGATTAAATCCTCGTTTGAGGACTACGACAAGCTCGGGTCTCTCCCACGGAGTTGTTGAAGCTCCGTGGATCCTTTTGCGCGCAGGGAAAGGGATACGTCGAGGATTGCGAATGGCTACGGGGAGAGGCTAGAGGCTGATCAGACCTCTGTTGCCCACTTGAAATGCGCTGGGTCCGATAGGCTCTGCAGCGCTTAGAGATCTTCACACAGCGTGAAGATCCCTCCTCCTGGTGTTCGTGGAGTCCTCCAACTTGGGCGGAAACCACTCAAGCTTTTTATACGGCTAGCAAGCCAATCACTAGCCACCATGTGTGCATAATTTAGAACTAGCCAATAATGTGGCTCGAATTCTAATACAAATGGCAGGAACTCTTTGCAACGAGCATTTCTCAGATGCAAAAAGAAATGCACACTGCAAAGAAAGCTACAAATTTGACGGGAAAATAATTTAGCAGTGCCAAAGCACACACAAAACAAAAATCACAACTTTGGGTTGTGACAGCTCCCACAGGGGAACTCTTTCAATGAAAGCGCTCACTCTGTTTTAAACTTTGGCTTCTGTCTTTATGATTGTCAGCTGCAAGAATCATTCTCAGGGACAAGAGAGTGAAGGAACTATGCTCTGTAGATTCTGCACTCAGGCAAGAAGCTCAATTCACATAGTCAACCAGCTTAATTCACAACACCATTCATTCACAACACCATTCAATGCTAAGACCTAAACACAATAGACTTAACATTCCATTATGTATTCCCAGATCCCTTCAGCCCCTTGACTGTCTTCAAACTTTATTCACAGCAACAGGCACACATGCAGATCTGCTTAAAACAAAACAATAGGCCTGTGCAAATAGGGAAGTATTCAATTTGGATTCAGATTTGACCGATTTGGAAGACAGTTATTAGATTCAGAGATTCAGATCACTGTCCCAAATTGATTTGGTCGATTTGTCTTCAGAAGATTTGGCACTGATTTGGAGAGATTCAGTGACTTTAATGGGGAATCACTGGCTAGCAGGTATGCTCCAGGAAGGGGGTCAGCCAGACATGAGATACCCCCAGGGGCACTCAGAGCCTGGAAGGTGGTCGGGCACAGTGAGGTGGGTGGATCAACAGGGGAGCATCCCCTACTGGCCCACCACAATGTCTAGGGGTGACATGCGTCTGTTCCATAGTTCCATACCTCCCCTAACACTGTGGCCCATGCCTTGCCAATGGCATCCCAATGGCAGCTAAGCTCACCTGGAGCCTCACAACTCCCCTGCAACCAGCAGGCCTCAGGCTTGTCAAAGATCTTACAGATCTTGGCTTTCTCTAGCCAGGACTGTGCACCTCCTTTCACCAGGGAGGTTTGTGGTTCTGGCATTTCTTGGGGGCTGCCACAACACCAGCAATCCCACCAGGCCTCCCAACCCTGGCAGGGTGCAGTTTTAGGTCATGTCCAGGATCTGCCCCAGCACATATCTTCAAGTTCTTCCTGGCATGAGAGCTCAGCAGGGAGATGTTCATCCCCTGCTGGCTGGTGATACAGTGAGTGCCACCTCCAGCTCTGAGAGCGGGGCATTAAATGTTGTTGGGTTTTTTTTTTTAAATAAATAGGTGCAGATGGAGTGAGGAGGGTGACATTCAGTCCATCTGCAGGTGCAGCTTAGGGAACCCCAGCAATGGGAGTTTCACCTTTAGGAACACCAGCTGCTCCACCAAACCAGGATCCAAGGAGGTACAGTGGAGTGTCACAACATCCCCAGCAATGCTGAACACCCTCTCACTTGGAACACTAGTTGGTGGACAGAACAGGTGTTCCCAGGCAACTGTGGCCAGATCCTGCCACATCTGGCTGTGGGTTGCCCAACAGGCCAAGGGCTCGCAGTCCAGTGGCTCCACATACTTGGTGACATAGGTAGCCACTGAAGCCTTGGTGCTACTTGCCCGAGGCTGGGGTCTGGTTGCATCTGGACCCCAACATTGAAGCCATGACCTTGGCCCACAGTGGCAGCAGCTGGTGTGGAGGATACTGGCTGGGGCTGGGAGTGCCTGCCCCCACACATGCACTTTGGTGAGGGACAAACTCTCTTGCTTCGGGCAAACTGCCCTTTCCCTGTTCCTCCTGGTTCCCAGAATGCTGAAGCACCTAGGGCACAAATGAAATAGCAGAGATGCTCTGGCTGGCCATCAAAGTGCCTCCCTGGAGGGCTGAGCCCGTGTTTGATAGTGTAAGCTTCTATTGTAGCATGTGCCATGCCACTTTTTTTTCCTTGTTTTTTGTTTGTTTTTTGTTTTGTTTTGTTTTACTATCAGGAAATCCTGGTAGCAAATTTTGCCCCTGTGCTGAAAATTTGCAGTGCAGGCCACCTTTTAACATTCTGGGTGTGCAGTTTGCAGCACCACAGGCTGCATGTGCCTGCATGTCTGGACATGGCCATAGTGTCCACTTCTGCCACTGTCAGAAACAGAATTCTGGACTAGATGGACCACAGGTCTGACTCAGTATGGCACTTCTTATGATCTTATCTTCCAGATAGCATAAATGACTATATCAAAGTATACCATCTCAATTCCTTTGTCCATCAGACTCGGCTGAGGGAAATTTTACACCTTCCTTATAAAATGTTTTCTATGACTCCCATTTTTGCAGTGAGACTTCACATAAACCTTTTCTATGGACTGTAAGCCACCATCACCAATATACATATAGTGAATAGTTCCAGCCAACTAAATACAGATTATGTAAATTTTAAGTAGGGTATTATTTTACCTTAATACTAAATTGAAGTCTTTGAATGAAAACAAATTGAGGAATTTATTTTGTTTTATTTACATTCTTATTTCCATAGAAAAAGACAACTATAAATTATACCTGGAAGGCTGCAATTTTGAAAGCGATGACAATAACATTTCCTTTTGGACAACTTAGCATTAGTGCTCTTAGCATTAAAATACATTTAACAAATGGCCATTACTTACCCTGAATACTTATGCAAAATAATGCTGCTCCAGAATGAAAGGGAGGTATTTTGTATTCCAAGATAATATTTTGCTTTTTCACTATCATAAAGATCCCACATTTATCATCAGTAATTAAGTATCTGCCATTTCTATAGAAAACTTCCCTGCCAGCCTTTGCAAAAAGTTACTCAAATTTGTAGTATAGTATGTGGAAGTGGTCAAAATAGATGAGAGAAATCACGCAAGCAGTGGTATAACTGGCTAAGTTAGCATATTAGACAAACCCTGCAGGACAGCAGGGGGGACATATTGCTGAAGTGGGGAAGTAGAGCAGAAGGCACAGACTGCAAGGGGGAAGGACATGGATTCTGAGAAGGGGAGACCATGGGACACAGATTCTGTGAGCAGGAGGTGTTCAGGTTGCAAGAACGGAGGCAGGGCATGGAGAGGGAGGTTCAGGTTCTGAGAGCCAGGATTGGGGGGGAACATGGATTGAGACTGGTGGGGTAGTAGCTTTTCCCATACAGGAAACTTCTGGAGTCCCAGCTGAGTTGCTCCATGTTCTTACAGTAACAGCAGCCAGGAACTATTTTGAAGTCCCTGGCACAGCAATGCTGCCAAGGCATGAACTGTGTGGGACACCCCTCCTAATTTGGCACTCAGGGAAGGAACTCCTCATTATATGCTACTGTATGCAAGATCAATTAACAACAAGAAAATTTCTTGACAGATGATTTCTTCATATCTTCTCAGCTTAGAGGAATATAGGCTGTGTTTTCAGTTTTTAATATTGATAATAATTTGGGAGAAGACAACATTTGGCATGTTTAATTTTCATCATGTATTTGCTTGTATTGCATCTTGTGAAATATTTGACAGCTAATACTCATCATAATTAATGTTTGATTCTACATTATTCCACAGTTGGCCTTGGCCTTGGCTTCAGATTGAGTCTCAAAGTTCAGTTCAATTTTCCCAGCATTAGTTTCTGTATTAGGTGACAACACATACCCAAGGGAACATCAAAGTTCAGATGATCACAGAAACATAATACTTTAAAAAATACAGGGAAAAAATCTCCCCCCCCCCCCCCCAATTAGAGGGGAACCTAAGTGAAATAACTTGAAAATAACCTGAAACTTCCAAGACAGAGATTGAAGCAAAAGTTGCTACAACAACTCATATTTCCTAAAGCAGATTTCTCAATGCAATTTTCCCTAGATTAAAACTGCACAATTTGTTATTTGGTATTAGCCTTTTAATGTCATCTGGGTGACATCAGGGAGCTGTACGCACATTTGAGGTGAAAACTTTTGCCCCAAAGTTCTTGTTGTGACACAAGTGATGATTAAGATTACAGAAAAAGTCAGCTTTCCTTCCAGTCACTTCTTGTCAGTAAAGTGGCAGCAATTAAAAAAGTCAAGTCTTAGAAAAAAATGAAAACATGGCAGAAAAAGATGTGTCAAACCAAACTGAGGAGCTGGTTCTCCATGTACAATTTGGCAAAAAGATATAAGGGACTATCTATATCGCAGATTTACTGTGTTAGGTATTTTCTCCCTGAAACATGATGCATTCCTCCAGGGAAGTTACCTTCTGACCTGGAAGCACTATAGCTGTGTCAAGTGGGCTAATTATCATTGTATGTAGATTAGGACACTGCCAACTGGCATTCTCATCTTTTAGTGGATTCTGCCCTCCCCCCCCAACACCCAGGAACAGAAGGCTAATAAAAAGATACAGATGCTGGAGTCATCTGTACATAAACAATGATAGGGGGTAACTAGAAAAGAGGGATGTAGAATCTGCTAAGCAAGAACCATAAAGTAGAATTTGATATGTAACACAGTTTCTAAATGGGATCAAAGTGATGGATGGGAGAGATGATTCTGGCTGCAGCTGAAAAGATTTGGGATTCGTTTTAAACATTTTAGAGGAAAAATATAAGGAAAATATTTGAGGATTCTCATGAAATATAAAAGGGACAATTGTTTTGTATAAAAAAATATATACTTACTCGTAACTATAAAATGTATAAGTACATATTATTTATAGAGGACAGGTCAATGCCCACTTTTGCAGTGAGTCTTTATGTAAACCTTTTCTATGGACATGTGTGCCCCATGGCAGAGTTGGTACTATACAATCATTTAGCATTTGTTTCAGCAAGTATTAAATAACTGCACAGTACCTGCCAATACTGCACAGTCCCACCAGCGCATGGGTCGTTTCCAACCTGATTGCACACCATAGTGTCTCATGTTGATGTGGCCAGTATGTGCTTAAATACAAGTGTTGCTCTATTTAACATTTGAGTCCCGACCCTAGACTGGCAATTCAAAAATACCTAGTTAGGTATCTAGCCTGATCATAGATTAGAGAAAATGGGGACTGATTCAGACCAATTGGAAATACTAGGAAGCAGACAATGGCAAACACAAAGTTATAGAGATGTTTATGAACTCCTGAACTTCTCAAACTACTCATTAGCAGCATCCTGGTTTTCTCTGATAAAAAAATTCCCAATTTTTGGATTAAAAAAAGTAATCCAAAATCTACATTTTTCCATGATCAAAATGATATAGCATTATCTATTTATCTATCTATCCATCTATCTATCTACCTTAGTGGCATTTCATTTTAATCACAGAAAAAAATGTGGATTTTGGGTTACTTTTTTAAAATTAAAAAAACTGGGAATGTTTTTTACCAGTGAAAACTAGGATCTCTGTTCATTAGGCATCCCTAATCATTTGTAGTTCAAAATGCATAGTATATGTTCTGAATTATATAATGATAGGTAGATAGTCATATTGTCTGAAATCAGGCATATGGTTAGGCAGGATGACACCTTAAAGACTAACTGGTTCAGAGGTGCATGGACTTTCATAGGCAACAACTTACTTTCTCAGATGAAGTTAGTTTTTGCCTGCACAATCTCATACCTCTATGAATGATTTAGTGTCTAAGTTACCTCTGGCCCCATTTTCTGTGTGAAAATAGGTGGAGGTGATCATATTTCAACCAATAGACTATTGATTACAGTATAAATGCAAGATGTGGGTGACTTGGTCCTTCCTCAGTCTGAGTGAATTTGAGCCCATCTGTGCTCCTTCAAAGACTAATGCAAAAAATTTACAAAGGGTACTAGGAAGCAAAGACTGGAATCTATGACCCTCCTAGGGGAATGACCTAAGCATAGGGCTACAGAAGCAGTCTCCCTCTTTATTTGTTCTCCCGAAGAGTCTTCATTCTTCAACTGCCCAATGGCCCAGTGTCAACAGGAAAGATGGAAAGTTTGTTCTGCTAGACTCTCTTATAGCCTATAGTTACCGTGAGTAGATGGTCTGTGTACCTGGATGTAGCGGGCCTTCAATGGAGGTATCCTGCTTCTCATGTGAATACCCTAATCTCCACAGATCCTGGTTTTCTCTGATAAAAAAAATCCCCAATTTTTTAATGAAAAAAGTAAGCCAAAATCCACATTGTATGTGATTAAAATGAAACACTACTATATGTACTGTGTGTGTATGTGTGTGTGTGTGCATGCACACATGTGCACACAATATAGTTGTGTTTAATTTTAATCACATAAAATGTGGATTTTGGCTTACTTTTTAATTAAAAAATTGGGGATTTTTTATGATTATATATATATATATATATATATATATTAGTGGCATTTCCTTTTAATCTTGGGAAAGTGTGGATTTTGGCTTACTTTTTTAAATCCAAAAATTGGGGATTTTTTTTTTTTTAATCAGCAAAAACCAGGATCCCTTTTAATGACACAATACATTTACAATGGCCTCACATGCAAAATGATTATCACATAATAAGAAATGTCCATCCAGGTATAAAAAGAGCCAGCCAGCTACAAAGTTAGTGCCTGCAAAAGTGTAACAACTTAATAGCTGATTTCTATCCAGCTTCAATTTAAACATGTAGTAGGGTCCTAAGACACTACCCTGCTTTGCCTTCTGCCTGACTTTGAATTAATGTAGTTCCTACACCTCTCTAAATTAGGAGAAAGAAACTCTAAAATCTATTACATTTTTCATGGAGCCACATAACTGGATCCTGATAAAGCAGGATTAAGCCACAGACAGTACAAATGAGGAGCCATCAATCTGATGCCTCTATATCCAAACAGGTTTTTGTTTGTTTGTTTGTTAATATTTGTTGTTTTTCCCCAGTCTGAGTCAGTTGTGCACGGGAGGAACTCTTTGGAGCTTCTGAAATCTATTCATCTCACCACTGGGACTTTTTTTTCCTATTTCCATTGCTCTGTGATACATAAAACTGCCCAAGAAGAAAGAGAATATGCAGAAATGTCTCAGTGTGAGAAGAAACAGAGTTATACTCAGGAGTAATGCCCAAATGAACCAATGCTGGATTCAGTCGAGACATTATGTTCCAAAAAAATCATTCATTATGTACTGTATGTTTTTCCGGGTATTTTTCTGGGTTTATACATATTCTTTGTGTACATTTGAAGTCAATGCTTTTTGCATTACCCTGCCAAAATGTTTCATGTGCACACACACAAGAAAAATTGTGTGAATGTGTATATGTATATACATATACACACACACATATCTATATATCACATATATATATAAACCACAAGGATTCTCACTCTCTCTCTCTCTCTCTCTCTCTCTCTGGCCTGTGGTGAATGAATGATTTTTGTTTAAATCCACTAAGGAAGTGGTAGGCCTTTATTTTATATATATAATCCTCGTGGTTTATATATATATATATATATATATATATATATAATCCTCATGGTTTCTAAGCCTCTTTTGCTGTTTTCTTGTTCCAAATTTGTCTATAGCACACTATGAAAAATGTCTATTTGGTTTCAATGTGTTGATTTCAGATTGTATCTCCAGTTATCTCAACTATTATGAATTCTAATCCTGTTTTCCAAAGTGTCTGTTATATATCCCTACACTATTTGATATATCTTTCCAGTTTGACAGAAAACCATTGATTATTACTTTTGTGAGTATTGCTTTTAAGCTACTTTTATGTCCTCCATAAAACAATTTCATATGGGCTCTGGATACAATTTATGCATAAAATGGTTTAAGTGATCTGAAACTGGTTTAAAGCTGTAACAGAACAGAAGTTCAGTGTACTGAAACTGCTTCCAAAATGGCTGAAAATGGTTTAAGATAAACCTGGTTGGACTTAACTGATTTAGGTAAAACCAGTTTATGGAACTTCTATCCCAAATCCCCTCCTGGTTCAAGTCAACTCACAGTTCCCTAGCATCCCATGATGCATTGCAGCCCTGGGATGTGCTATCTTCTCCAACAAGCAGGGCCTGCCCTGTCCTGTCCTGCCCTTCTGCCCTGTAGTTGCAGCACTATCACTCTGGGTGGCTCAGAAGAGGGTGGGGGGAAAAAAAGCTCACCCCTCTAGCCCAGCACCAGACCCCCAGCCTGGTGCTGCTGGTTGGAGTGGTGGGAGGTGGGGGAAGAAGTGGGGAGGAGGGAACCAGAACCCTATCTGCCAGCCTGGGGAAGGGAGCAGGAGTCTGCAGCACGGGCTTCACAGAGCCTGGAGCCAGGAACCACAGCCCCTTTTCAGTCTTAGAACTGGCTGAGGGGAAAGGGGAGGGGGGGAATGAGGGAGAGGAGAAACCTGCACCAGGGCTTGACTCATCAGAAGCCACACGTCCTTCTCAGCCTCCCAGCTGCCTGGGAGGTGAAAGAAGCTTGTATCAGGGCTGGACTCCACTCCCTAGAATGCATAGCAGGGCTGCAGTTTCCTGCCACATCCCCTTCTCAGTGTCTGAGCCAGCTGAAGGTTAGGGAGGCAGATGCACACAGCAGGGTTTGGCTCTGCCACCCAGAGCTGTGAGTCATCCCAGAGGCTCAGAAGGGGATGTGACAAGAGGACTCCAACCCTGGTCCTGGGTCTGGTGGGTGGGGCCAAACCCCAAGACAGGCTTAAGCCTCTTCCCAGCCAGCCTGGAGACTAAGAAGGGTCCATGGCTCCCAACTCAGGGAGGAGTAAGAGGGCAGAGCCAAGTGCCCCGTTCAACCACTCTCCCCTCAGCACACCTCGAGGCTGAGAAGGGGACATGATTAGCGGACTCCAGCCCTTATCCAAGCTCTGTGGGTTTTGGAGCCAAGCCCGGCTTTGGTCTTTCTCCCCATCCATCCTGGAGGCTGAGGAATGGGTGTGACTCCTGGCTTTCACATGTGGGGGCAGAGCCAAGCCTCTTTCCCCACCACACACACACTCCTCCTCTAACCCAGCCCCAGGCTGTGGATGAGGCATGGGTCCTGGCTGCCTGTTTTGGGGGCAGGGCCAATCCCAAGTGCAGACTTCCCTTCCCCACTGCCTCAGCTGGCTCCAAAGCTGAGAAGGGTGTGTGTCTAGGATGTGTCTAGGGTGTGTCTAAGATATTCCAACCCTGTTCCCAGCTGTGGTGGTGCCCCCGGTAAAGCCTCCACTTTCAGCTTCCCCTCCCCCACCTTCTGGGCTGTTCCTGGCTGTGGGTCCAGTGCCAGGCAGGATGTGTGTGTTTCCTCCTACTTCCACCACCACCAGTGGGGAGGCTGAGACAGGGATGTGGCTTGGGGAATCAGAGGGATCCCAGTCTTTAAAGTGGCCAGCAGGCTGGGAGGTTTGCTCTAGTGCCCCCTGACTATTAGTATGGGCCACTGCAGGCTGCCTTTCCTTTTTGAAAAGTGAATGGCAGTTCACTTGCTTATTGATTCAATCTATGAAGTTTTTAAACAAACCTACAAGGACTGAATTGATTCAGCCTCAGACTTTTTGACTTGTCTTTACTTTGCCCTAGACTTTATTTCCCACATTTGCTTATGAAAATGTTACATGGTACTGTTGCAGCTGGTTTCAGTGTTTCTCTCTGTAGACAAGTGTTACAGAACAGCCTAAGTGTACTGGAAAACTGGGGTTGATGGGTATATAATATTCTAAGTAGTAGGTATTCTAAGAACATTTTTGGGAGTCCGTGCTTACCCACACATTATATATCATTTTAAATGTTATAGAGAGTAGATTTGTACAAAATTTAAAAATTCCCAAAGATCTGAAAAAAAAGTATAGGGAGAAGACACATCTGCAACAAACACCAGGCAGGCTGAGTGACAACCAAGCAGCTGAAGGAAGAGGTGTCAGGTCATTATGGTAAGCAACTCCCTCCTGAGAGTCACAGAGGGACATACCTGTCAATCAAATACCATGGCATGGGAGGTTTGCTGCCTACCCAGAGCCAGGATCTGGGAAATCACTTTGAGGATTCCCAACCTCATCTGGCTCTCTGATTTCTAGACCATGGTCCTCATCCTTGCTGCCAGGAGTAGTCTGGACTGTGTCATGAGTCACTACAGAGGCCAGGCATAGGAAGTTTGGGGTAAAGATGGACTTCTCCATTTTTCTGGTCAGAGGTCTCTGCCAGCATCAGGACTCCTGCATCAGGGAAGTCAACCTGTGGCTCTGGAGTTCGTGCCATTGTGTGGGTTGTGGCTTCTACAACCACGATCCACACTTCCATGTGAGAGGCAACCGGGGATGAGATAGTCTCTTACAGGTTGGCTGATCTCCTCTGAAGGGCTTTAAACTAGGTTCATTGGGGGATGGGGAAGCAGAGGATAAGGAGAACCTAGGATCAGTGAACCACAAGCAATGCACTGGACCAGCCCAGCTAAGCACTAAGGTAAGCACTAAGGGGCCTGATAGACATCAGAACAGGAGGGTACCAAGGACACCCATCAGGGGGCTTAAATGTCTCTACACTAACGCTAGGAGCAGGGGGAACAAGCAAGAGAAACTTGCAGTCCTGATTGCAAGCAACAACTTCGACCTGGTTGGACTAACTGAAACCTGGTGGGACCCTACTCATGATTGGGCAGTAGGCACTGAGGGTTACAGGTTCTACAGATGGGATAGAGTGGGCAAAAAACTGCAGGGTGTTGTTCTCTATGTTAAGGAACAATATAAATCTTCTATAATCAAGATGGGAATCAGAGGAGAGCAGATTTAGGTTGGACATTAGAAGGAACTTATTCACAGTAAGGACTGCCAGAATCTGAAATGGGCTTCCAAGGGAGGTGGTGCTCACCCCTACCTTGGGGGTCCTCAAGAGGAGACTGGACAAGCACCTAACTAGGTTTGTCTGACCCCAGCGCTCTTTCCTGCCCAGGGAAGGGGCTTGGACTTGATGACGTACTGAGGTCCCTTCTGAGCCTAACATCTCTGAATCTATGACTCTATGAATGCAAAAGTGGCCATAGAAAAAACATTATGTAATATAGGGTGAATCTACATAAGACATGTTACTGTACATCACCACTGTTTCCTGTGCACTAAGCATGCACATCTACATATATGTGTGCATACTTCACAGTAAAACCCCTTAATCCTGCTTACTTTTGCTGTTTGCACAAATTTGCACAAATTTGCACAAATTTGTACATATAAGTAGCAAATTTAAGCAGGATTATTTACTGCACAGTAACATGCATATAGCTGCAACCCAGGAGCAAGTTTGCTCCCAGGTCTTCCCAGCCACTAAGGGAATGGCCAGCCCCAGTTCTGTGGGCTAGGAGCCTCTCCTGCTCAAGGGCTGCCCCTGTCTGTGGACTGCCCCTGTCTACAAGCTTAAGTTGCTTCTATGGCAGCTCCTATCTTCAGGCTATAAAAGCCTGCAGACTTTGGTGCCTTGGGGTACCCTCACCAGGGATCCTGAGGGCACTATAGACCCTGTTTGTCCACTTGGGCAGGCCACAGGCAAGCTGTACTTGCCTGCCTGCAATCCTGCACTGCTGCCATGTGCTTGGCACCACACTGCCACGTAGCTTCCAGGGCAGTGCCTTCAGTGCCAGTAGGGTGCTGAAAGGTGCTGCAGACTGATGCAGACTTTGGCCAGGCCTGCTATTCTCCAGGGTCCAGCTGCCTGCTGCACACCCCCAGCAGCCTGCCCTGTGTCTGCAGGTATTATGGAGCATAGCTTCTACCTGCGGCTGACTGTCCTGTACTGTGACCCTATTCTAGACACTGACAGCAGCTGTCCAGGCCTAGAATCTCAAGCATAGCTGTGTGGGGGCCCAGAGAGCTGGTGTAGGACCCACCATGGCTTCCTCCCTGTCCACGCTCATGCCCATGCCCTCCATCTGGGGTCCCAACTGGAGTAAAGAGGAGACTGCAGTCCTTGTGGCAGTTGGGGAGAGCACCAGAGGTGCTGGCAGAGGTGCTGCATCAGTTTGAGAGTGGTGGCTGCTCCAATATGTATATTTATGAGGCACTGTCAAGCTTGATGCAGAAGTGAAGCCACAACCAGTCAGCACAGCAGTGCCGTATAAAGGTCAAGGCCTTGTAAGCACAGTGCCATGACTGACCAGAATCATTTGTCTGGCCATGCCCACAAGACCATGCCCTGTATGCAGCAATTAATGGCCATTCTGGTCTCCTGGGGCCCTGGCCACAGCCATGCAGTTTAGACCAGTGTGGGTGGCTTGCTTGAGCCTGCACCTCAGCCTGGTACCCCCAGTGACATGTCAATGGTGAAGGGCCCCTTGGGTTCTCAGTGGCCTACCCCACCCAGGCCCCTGGCTGCAGTTTCCACCAGCAGCTCAGAAAGTCCTGGCCAGTGCTTGCTTCACAAGCTCCACAGTCCCAGGGCTAGCCACAATGTGCACCCAGCCATGACATTGCCAGTCACCAGCAGTGCCATCTCCTCCCTGTGGGGGTCCCCAGCCTGGTGCCTGCACACCATGCCTTGTGGGATAAGAACACCAGGTGAAGCTGCATGCTGTTGCTGACAGGTAGGACCGCATTGAGCTGCCAACCTTACCAATCCCAGCTATGGGGTAAGCCCCACACTGGGGGAGGGCCCTCCCCACCACAGCCCCAGCTCCTGCCCCTACCCCTGGCCCCTTCCCCCCTCCCCGCTTGGACTACTTGGACCCCGCTGACCCCAGGTTCCCTCCACAGCATGAAGAGAGGTGGGACACAGTGTGGAATTTTATTGAGCAACCTGTGCCCCCAACAGCTAGGTGAGCAAGGGCCTCTCACATGCCAAGAAATGTGTCAATGTCAACAGTGATGTACTTCTTTGCAGTGGGGGTCAGGGACACATATCACAACCACAAATAGCCCTCCAGGCAGTGGCAGAGGTTGTGGGGCAGCCCAGGCTTTTCGCCCATGCTGTCATAGATCATGGTCCCATACTAGGAGATCAGGTGCACCAGGGCCATCATAAGGATCATTATCGCAGGGCCTAGTGGGTTGGGCACACCTTAAATTACAGAAACAGCTCACTGTACACAGCCCAGGGTACACATGGCAGGGGCATGCTTAGGGCCTAGCAGCAGTGCAGCAAGGCACTGGCAGTGGGACACCTTCTCAGAAAGGCATCCTGAATGGAGGGTGGAGGTCCATGCAGCTTCTCTTCCCAGTTGTCCAGGAGCCCCATGCACCCCTGAGTCTGGGCACTGTGATCTGGGTGGCAGCGTAGCAGAGAAATTGGCCTGAAGGAGGAGGGAAGGGCAGTGGGGTCTGGAGCCACAGCAGCAGGTGCTGCCAGCAGCCTAGACTTTCCCTGTGGGACAGGGATCTGAGGCCTGGCAGTGCACAGCTCCTGGTGCAGAGCATCTTAGATGCCCCAGGTGCTCTGTTATCAGAATGCCATCCTGGGCTGGGCAGTACAAGCCACGGATGATGACTGTTGGGTACTGGACATTGTTATGGCCCTGGTGGTCACCTTCATGCCACCCGTTGCCTGGTCCCTGACCCTAGCCCTGCACACCCCTTAACAGCTGCCCACCACCCAACAACAGGCCCTTGCCTAGGCCTAGCAAATGTTCTTGCACTGTTTCCAGCAGTCAGAAGCCCTTGGCCTGGCCCCCATCCTAGGTCCACTGTAACCCAACCCCACACCTAGGTACAGACCCCTGGAGCTCTAAGGATTGGGGCCAGGACCACTGGTGCATGCAAGGCTCTCCTGGTGCCTCAGCAGTGGAGACATGCTGCTGCCACTGCCACTGTAGCTGCTGCTCCCACTGCCAGGTGCCCTCTGCCTGCCATACCTCCTCCATCCAGGCCTCATGTAACAGCTCTCCCCAGTCCTCACAGATGTTATGTAGTGCACAAACTGTGGCAGTGACCCAGGGGAGATTGTCTTCGATAACCCTGAGGCAGACAAAGAGGGAGTGGCAACAGACTTTGAGGTGGCCAAAGGTGCACTCCATCAGCGTGTAGGTCCAGCCCAGGTAGTGGTTAAAGTGGGGGGTCCAGATGGCTGGTGTAGGGCCGTGTCAGTCAGGCCAGGAGTGCAGGAGTGGGTAGGCAGCATCCCTAATGAGGAGAGTTGGGACCACCACTGCACCCAGTTGCAAGCCTGGAATCCCCAGCATGAAGCACCCACTCTCTATCAGTCCTGCCAGGTCAGAGTTGCAAAACACACGGGCATTGTGAGCGCTGCCCACCCAGCTGGTGCTCTCATGGGCGAATGTGCCACGGTGGTCCATGCTGGCCTGCAGGACCATGGAGTGAAATCCCCTGTGGCTGTAATAAGGGTGGTCTCCATAGGGTGAGTATGTGACAGGGATATGAGTCCCATCCAGGGCCCTGATACACCACAGGAATACCAGTGCATGGAACCCTGCCACCACCACCAGGGGTCATGGATGTGGAGCACTGTATCCTCCAGCACAACCTGGAGGGCCCCACACATCTCCAGGATGGTCTCCCCAGAGTGGATACATGTGTAGATGCACCCAGAGTGCATGTTCTTATGCCACCTATGAATTCTTAAGCAAGCTCTTGAGTGCTGGGCTTCAGTCCACTGTGAGACTTCATGCGAATCAATATATGTATCCAGATGTCCTCAATCATTTTTGTCTGTTATAATTTAATAACACACAAGTTTGAAAGCCTCATCAAAGAGGAGGCAATAAGGTAATTAGACATATAAGCATTGTTTCAAGTGGAACTGAAGAGATACTACTTAAGGATGCTTCTGCTCCATGTAACACTAGCTACATCGTTCTCAGAGTTGTGCACAATTAATGAAGTATAAAGTGTGACATTTAAAGATGCAGCCCAAGAGTGTGTCTTAGTGGCAGTATTGTCATTCCAGATGCTGCATACACAGATGTATTTGAACTGTCAGGAGACTCCAGGTAACTTTATAAGCAAATTAAGTGCAGTTTCTGTGAAAAATGTGTAAGAACAACTAACCAGTAAGAGAGAAATGTAGATGTTAGTAGTGATAACTGAATGTTTGTGAGTCAATAGTGTGAATTCTATTACACTGACCCTAAATGTGGATTTCAGGTTATTTTTAACCTGAAAATTGGGGATTTTTTTTTCTTGCAGAGAAAACCCGGATCCCTGCTTGATAACAAATGACAGGTATTTTACTACAGACTTAAATCACAGCAAAATAGATTAAAACGCTATTGGAAAACAATTGCATACTATGTCCAATGAGGAGCAGAAAGTAATGGACATCATTATTGAAGCCATTCAGTCTGTTGAACCAGTTTCCAAAACATTTTTCATAGATAGACTTTGGTGATGCAGGTGAGACATGTATTTACATATGTCTATTCCATCTGCTCCATGGACATGGAGTACTTTGCATTTCTGTTACAAGTAGGCAGACTTGTACATAATTGCTTTAAGCTTCCATTGAATTTAACTGAAATTTGTCCTTCAAATATCAAAGTCTGAAGAAAAAGCATAGAAGCAAATACTATTCAATGTAAACACATCCATAAAATGAAGCTCCAGTGGCTCCTGCTTTGTTGTTACAATGTGATGACCAAATTTTGCTCAACATCATGAACACTGAAAGTCCATTAGGAAGGAAAGTTATAGCTTTTGTTGGGGGAGGATTTTGAGGCAGATTTTGCCTGTTGTTTGTTCCTTGTGGATCATGCACATTTATGACTTAGAACAGTCAAAGGCATCAGCATTGTGGAGCCATTTTAAAATATTGAAACTTCCCCATAACATGACAGCAATGGCTGGAGCAGGCGATTTTGCTGCTTAACAAAAAAGGATAAGAGAGGAGACAAAGCTTACATATGGGGATTGCTCCAATCTTATCAGAGTACTAAAAAAACTGCATTTTAAAGGAGGGCAACTTAATCAAGTGGGTGTATGGCAGTATCTTTTCATAGGATGTTATTTTTTGCAATGAAAATTCTGCAATTCTTTGCCACCAAAACAAACACCATGATGATATGAATGAGGACATAATTGCCAGAATGACTGGAGAAGAAAGCGTGTACTTAAACATAGATTGTGTGGATAACGAACAAGGTAACAAACGTATTCAATATCCAACTGAGTTTCTTAACAGTTTGTTACTAAGGAGTTTGCTTCCCCACAGGCATGTGCTTTAAGGTGGAAACCATTGTAATTCAGTTGCAAATTATGAAAACTCAAATTACTTAATCAATGGCACAAGATGTTGTTAAATGAATTTATTACAACACTATAGGGTTCAAAATAATAACAGTAGAGCTTGTTGGAAAACATGTTATTTTGCCAAGCATTATATTATACATTTTAAGATACACAGGAGGCAATTTCCCATTAAGATAACTTTTCAAATGTCTCTGAACAAATGCCAAGGTCAAACACTTGATGGAGTAGGTGCTTACCTACCACAGCCTATGTTTGGACATAAGTAGCTACATTTTGCAATGTCAAGAGTAAAATTATTTGACAATCTGAACATGAACATTATACAGACATAAAGTCAAGGAATATTAGCAAACATTGAAGGCGTTTACATAAAAAACTTTGTATTCTGCTAAATCTTTCAAATAAGAGCTTTATTATAATTATGAACTTAATATCACATGCTGTTTTTCTCCCCTTCATAACTTGCAAAATACTTGAACCTGCTTAAGTGCGTTTAAATTATGTGTTTTAATCCTGTTATGACCCTACTGTGAGTTGAATATGTGATTTCAAAGGGTAATTGGACTGTTTTGTTACATTTTTAATCCCGAGTGGTGCTAGAATTTTCTGGAATTATTTTGAAGCAAAGGCCTTTACATGTCAATAGGATGTATGATAAGGTGAAAAAGTGTTGAAAAGTTGCCAGTTTTTTAGATAGAAACAATATGTTCTGCTTTACTGAAGATTTCAAGGGTTTTGACATGAACTTTACATGAAGGCAACACAGAATTTAGCTGAAGATCAACAGGAAATTGAACAGAGCCAAATATTAAAAGCAAAACTGCAGCACAAGGAAGAAAAAAGAGACAAAGTTGCAAGGATAAATTAAATGAGCTCAAGTTTATCAATGTCGTGAGGTATTTAATCATGTGTTACCAACTGAAGCATCTTTTTGCTTTGAGCCTTCAGAGAGCTCAGTTAGTGAAGAAATTCAGTGTAAAGCATTATTCAAGAACAAATCTTTTATATAAAGCAAGTGTGCAACCAGAATAAACATTTCGCCAAAAGTGCTGCTTACATACTTCTAGTACACTATCCTAACATATCAATTATTACATTTTGAACTTAAAGCATTTCATTATATTTTACTTCTTAAAGATTTATTTCCTGGAACTGATTTTTACTATACTATTAAAACAAGACTATATTCAATCCATATAAACAATTTCAAGGAATTTCACAAGACTCTGTTTTGATGATGTGTGTAGTAATACCACTGCAAAAAAGGTAGCAGACATTCATATACTTTGTAGAAGTAAGACCAAGAGGTATGAAGATGGGGGGAAAACAAACCCAAAACATTTTATAAGTGGTCAGATAATAGGTATATTGATAGCTGGTGATATCTATATAAATTAAATCACTTATTCGAGAGGCCAGATCTGTTGGCTTACGCCAAGGGTGGGCAATTATTTTGTGTGGAGGCTGCTTAACAAGTTTTGGTGAGCTGTTGAGGGCTACATGGGTAGTCCTGCCCCTTGACAATTCCCATGCCCCATTGTCGCCATCTTGGGACTGGAAGTCCCACACCCTAACACCTGACCTCTGCCACTGGAAATCCTTCCCGTTGCCCCCCAGAAATGCTTCTTTTAGGAAGGAGGTTGCCATCTTGGAAGCAGAAAAAAAACAGATCATACACTAAACGTCAAACACGTACTATAACATATTTTAAATTTATTACAAAACATATTTTTGTCATGATTTGTGTTTGCATAGTGCTTATGGGGTGACTGCATAATAACTTAAAATAAATTCTTAGTTTTGTATATTGTGGGGAGAAGGTATGTGCATGTGGTTTGTGCATGGTGTGTGGGGGGTTCATGGTGTGTGTGATACGTGTGTGGTATGTGCGATTCATAGATGCTAAGGTCAGAAGTTACCTCAATAGATCATTGAGTCCGACCCCCTGCCTAGGCAGAAAAGAGTGCTGGGGTCAGGTGACCCCAGCCAGATGCCTATCCAGTCATCTCTTAAAGACCCACAAGGTAGGGGAGAGCACCACCTACCTTGGAAGCCTATTCCAATTTTGGCTACCCTTACCATGAAGAAATTTTTCCTGATATCTAGTCTAAATCTGCTCTCTGTCAGTTTGTGATCATTGTTCCTTGTTATCTCAAGAGGCACCCTGGTGAACAAAGCATCTCTGATCCCTTGCTGCATCCCCCCCTAATGAATTTGTAGGTGGCAATAAGAACACCTCTCAGCTTTCTCTTGGGGAGGTTGAAGAGGTCCAGTTCCCTCAGTCTGTCCTCATAGGGCTTGTCCTGTAAGTCCCTAACCATAAGAGTGGCCCTTCTCTGGACCCTCTCAAGTCTATCAACATCCTTCTTGAAGTGTGGTGCCCAAAACTGGATGCGGTGCTCCAACTGCGGTCTGACCAATGCCGCATAGAGGGGAACTATCACCTCCTTGGTTTTATTTGTCATGCATCTGCTGATGGTGGGGGGGTGGGAGGGGTGGTTGTTTGCAGGGGGTATAGAGTATTGTAACAGGTCACCCTCACCAGCACCATCTTTTGCGTTACCCTATGTGGGGCACCCTTGGAGTCCCCTTCAGCTGCTGGCCCCTTACTGCTGCCCAGCCCAGGGTTTTTATAGCCCTGGCCTGTCCCCTTCCAGTCACCTGACTGGCTGGCCTGGCTCAGCTTTTTACCCCCCACCTTACCAGCATGCTGTGCCCAAAAAGTTCTGGTTTTAAAGGGACTGACCTGCCTTCTGGTAACAGTGCTAGGGTTCCCTAATACAGGTATGTTGTGTATATGTGGGAGGTTCTGGAGGCAGGTTGTGTGTGTGTGGGAGGTTGGCAGTGTGTGGGGACCATCCAACACTCCCCGCATGGTGTGAGGGGTGCAGCCTCTGTCCAGCTGTATTTCTGGAGCTTCCTGTCACTCATGTATAGTCCCTACACTAGTACAGCAGGGAGGGAAGCCCCATGTGCTGGAGCCAGGTGCCTTCTCTCCTGGGGCTGTGCAGCACCACAGAGCAGCCTCAGGTGCTGGAGCTGGCTGCCTTCCCCACAGAACCTGTGCTGCAGGGGAGAGAAGCCCCAGGCAATGAAGGCAGTTAGCTCCAGATCCTGAAGTTTGTCTCTGGTCCTGGCAAGGAAGACACCTGGCTTTAGCATGTGGAGCTTCCCTCCCTGCTGTGTCAGTTGAGGGGCTGCACATGAGTGACAGGGAAAACCAGCAATACAGGCAGCCATGTGGAGGCTGCACCCCTCTCTGTGATGTGCAGCAGTGGCCGAAGTCACACCCCACAGGACACCTATACCCTGAGCCCCAACCTGCTCCTGCTGCCACCACCTGCTGGGGATGTGCACCATGGTGGGCTTGTGGGTAGTCTCCACACCCTCGCACCCAGACTCACCCTCACACCCATACTCTGTCCATCTCAGCTCCACACTTCTGTCTCCCCCTGTCCCCCTGGGCACAGGTTCTGTGCTGCCACCAGCCCCAGCCCCATGCTCTGGGCTCCTTCCCAGCTGCACAGGAAACTAGGAGAGTGAGGAGGTCCCAGGAGCTGCAGCAGGAGGAGCCCTGCATGGAAGCTGCACAGTGGCCGGCCAGGCCACTCCATCTGTAAGAGTGATAGCCAGTCAAAAGAGTACATTATTGGAGCTGTGTGTACATGTGGGTGCCTCACTCCCACCCTTGTGGGCAGAAGGGCTGGGGTGGGGCACAATTTGTTAAGGGGCCCCACGGGCCACATGAAAGTGTTTGGTGGGCTTAATGTGGCCTGTGGGCCATATTTTGTCCACCCCTGGCCTACACACAATGCATATTGATTGTTGCAGAGCACCAGTGGGGTGCTTGCTACAGAGTGTAGGCTGTAACAGGCTCAGGAATGCCTGTATGGAAGGCAGTGTAGAGGCACCCTGAGGAGTTTGTTTTAGGGGATAGGTGTGTGGCTCACCACTTTAGGGCTATCACAGATTCTGGGGGAGCCTGTTTTTGGGAGCAGCAAGGAAAAGCCTTCCCTGCTAAACATTGTAAGGGGGAAGGTGGGTGCCAGAGTACCTGAAGTGCTCTGTCACTTTAAGATCTGGATCAGGCAGCAGGCAGGTGTGACTCAGCCCTGATGAGCTGCCATTTTAAGTCTTAGGTTAGCAGGGCTAGAAGAAGCAGTTTGCTGTCAGACACTACAGAAACACCATCTCCTGGAGGAACTGCTGTTCTGAGAACAGATAGGTCCTGGGCATGACCTAAAACTTCATCCTGCTGAGATAGTGATGCCTGGTGGTCCTGCCTGTGGTGAGGCAATGGCCAGCAAGTGTCAGGACCGAGGACCTCCCCAGTGTAAGGTGGGTTGGGGCACCTAAACTCCTGCCCACCCAGTAGGTTACAGGTCTAATATCAGGAAATAGTGGAGCCAGAGATATCCAAAAGGGACACCTGAACAGCTTGGGGTGCAAGACCAGGTTGCCTTTGAGAAGTGACTGAGACTTAAGGGGTGAAAGACCCCAAAAGGGGAGCAATTGAGGTCCTGAGAAAGGGGGCAAGTAGTTGAGATCCTGGTGAGAGGGAGTGAGTTGTGGGCCAGGCATGCTGATGAGTGGCACCTGAGTCTGAGGGGGTGTTCAACTCTGGAGTTTGGGGCAGAGTAGTTGCCTCAGTGGAGGCAGTGGTGTAGAGTAGGATGCAGAGGGGCACCTGAAGGTTTGCACAGGAGTGGTAGTTGTGGAGTGCTGTGAGTGAGGGGGATGAGTTGAGGCCCTGTGGGCATGGGCCTGAGCTGAGGCCCTGATAGCATGGGGGCCTGAGTGAGTTCCAGGTAGGCCTTCAGGTGCCTGAGGCCACAGGAGGGCTGGAGGCCAATTGGAAGGTGGCAGAGGAGGAGCCACAAGGAGAACTGGGGGTGAGTCATCAGCCCCTTTATGGAGAGCAGCTGGGAGAGTTACCAGTCAAAACCGGGGGCAGAGTCATCACTATATTTTGTGAACTTGCTCAGATGAAGGTAGAGGGAGATGCCCAAAAAAAGGCTGTGTGTTTGCTGGCCCTGGAATGAAGGGTATCAAGCATGAAGACCCTGAAGGAGAGGGCAGGGTGAGTGTGGTCCCTGAGAGAGAAGGGGTGGTATGAGTGAGGCCCAGGCAGGATGGAATGAAAGAGACTGAGTGAGAGCCATTGGAGTGTGAGAGGCCTCAGTGAGAGCGAGGTGGTATGAGTGTATCACTTAGCAGGGCAGAAAGAGAGACTCAATAATCAAGTTGGGCCCAGCTTTAGGCCAAAGCATAGCACAGCTGTTAGCAACATCTGAAAGGCATGGGACACAAGGGAGGTAGGAGTGTGTCTATTTGGCCCTTGTCAACAGGGCAGTTGAAGGGCAGCCTCCTGCCTAATTAACAACGCAATTATTTACAATCAAGGTGTGACAGGAAAACAGGCAGGCAGTATTGCCCAAAGACGGGTGGGTGGCCAGCACCATGCTGGTCTGGGAGTTCCCACTTGTCACAGTGATATAACGATGAGGGTCATTCAGCAAATGCTTCGCTCAAGATTCAATATTGCTGAGATACCAGTTACAGAGCATCTAGTAATGTTCGCTATGTTGTTAAAGTGCCATGAAGGCCTCGTCTCCAGAGAACTGTGAAAGCATCAGAGGCTAAAGGCCTCTGATCTGGTCCTCCAGGTTGGAGATAGGTGAGCTACCAACCCCCTGCACTATGTCAAAAAAAATTAATTTCAGTCTATAAGAAAAGAAACCAGATAGAAACAATGGCATGAAAGCTTGTGAAGTTGAAACAGAAAATGATGCATAAACTATAAAGTGATGATGACAAAAGGTTATAAAAAATTAAATTAATCTTCCCTGTAGTGAAGTACAGGTTGAAGTAGTATATAATATTACTTCTAATGTAGACTGAATGATGAACATAATGCCTCTTTCATGACACACATGCCAATATACAAAAAATAACATGCTGTATTTGAGTATCAACTTATTCAGTATCCTTTGCTCTTTATCTAGTATCCTTTCCTACCAGCTTGTACATCAAGACCCAATCCAGTTCTTTTTTAGCAGCACTTTACTGCCTAACTTTAGCTATTTAAGAGTATGCAAGGATATTATGTCCTACTCTTCCCTGCACAACTTGCCATGTTCTCTGTGCATGCCTTGAAGGATCCATTATTTATTTATATTCTGTAGCCTTCCCACTTACACAAAGTTTATACACTTACTTTGCTATAAATTTCTGAAATGTTAATTGCAGGGGGAAAATATCATCAAGTTCAGACTATTCTATCTATTAGGTATTTAAAATGTCTTAGATACCTTATAAGGTAAAGTTACACTTTACACTTAACATTTCACAGATTTAATATGGTTTAAGTAGTGTTAAAGTTAGAATGTGTTATAAGAAGACGCTCATGTTAAAAGTTAATACTGTTTCTTGCCTGCACATCTCTGACATGCTACTAGAAGGGTGGCAAGCTGGTGGATACCTCTAGGAGCCAGAACAGATGGGTTTTATCCACAGGTGGACAAAATACAACCCACTGACTGGATCCAACCCACTAACTGATTGAATCTGGCCCACAGGGGGGTACCTCCCAATTGATTAGATCTGGTCTGCAGCTGCCCTTGCAGTGTTTGTCATGAAGCCAAGCCCTTCCTGGGGTAGCCCATGCCACTTTAAAGCCTGAACCCACTGACCTGGGTAGCATGCACAGATTCCAGCATGGTTGCTCCCGGTGCAGCTGCTGCTTGGCTCTCCTTGCCTCCAACAGTGGCTCTTCTTCCTGCTCTGTCTATGCTGCTCTGGGCCAAGGGGAAGCTTCACTCACTGAAAGAAGACCACTCCACTTCACTCACTTCACTCCATCTCATTGGAAGAAAAAATGTTTCAGGTTCTGGCTCCAGTGGTGTTTCTGCATTTTACATTTAATAGTCATTAGATAAAAGAGAGCTACAGCAATGGAATAGAGTTTGCCCAACATGGGGCAGAAGACAAATCCCAATACCTCTTTCTTTCAGAAAATGCCAAGCTCATATAGTCAAATTCCCTTTGGCTTGCTCTCCTGCTCCCATGTATCCGTCCCCCTTAGCTGCCCAATGATCTCCTTCAACAGGAGGGAACATTTGCAATGATTACCTTATGGCCTGGTAGCTCAAGAACTTCCCTAGGGGGTATACATTCAGAAACAGTTTCTCCACTTTCCTGGGCATGCCTAATCACTATGTTATTGGTCTAAAACATGGTATGGCCCTCCACCTCCTTCAGTTTTCACAGCTTATATTGAATTGTGCATCATCCCAGAGATGAGAAGGACTAAAATCTAGTTAAGTGATTCAAAATGCTATATACTTGGCTAAAGTTACCAGTGTATGTGCTACTTACCCATCTAAAGATTGAGTCAGATTTAGGTCCATGTGGATTCAATATCTTCCTTAAGGTTTTTATGATGCTTATGACTTGTGGGTCCATAGTTTAGGTTGAGTTGAATTCCTGCCACTGCCATTAACAAAATTTCACTCCCACTCACCCTGTAACTGGATGTAATCCCAGAACTAGCCTGTAGAGCCAAATGCTTTTGACATCACTGCTTTTCAAAGATCAGTTTGTTTTCATTACTAATTCTTCAATGGAAGAGAAAACAGCAAAACATAGTAAAAAGAACACAACAAGGCCACATTATTTTTTTTTTTTTTGTGGAAAATTTATCATAAGACTGCTAGAGTTAACTGTGTCACTATAGCTTTTATACTGGCATGTTGTGGTGTTCTTTCAAGTGTTGATATTCCAAGCCAAAATAGAAAGTATTTAATAAATGAAAGGGTCATTAAGCATACTGATCAGAAAAGGAACTTTGGGGTTATAGCAGAAGAGTCCTTGAAGTCAGTATATTAGTGCAGTAAAAATGGTTAACAGGATACTAGGATGTCTCAGCAAAGCAGCAGAGTACAAATCAAATAAAGTGGCAGAGTCCACAAAATGCCTTTAGTTCAGGTCATTTTTTGCATTGGAAGGGTTTCATTGATGCCAAAAAAAACCAAAACAAAAAAACCTGTTGTAGTGTTTAGGATAACAAGAATGATTCCTAATACAAAATATACAAAAAGTCAAGTACAGACAAAAATATCCACTTACGTTAATCTTTGCAAATATTAAAAACAAGTACTGGACATAGATTCCTACATTTCATGATTGCAGAAAATGATACATATACTGTGGAGTCTTAGATTTTTTATAAACATACAATGGATAACTAGAAACCAGCGATCGCTTGGATTTATTTCAGCTCCACAGTAATCCCATCACATGAAGTCTAACAGAGATACAACACAAACTTATATCCAGAATTTGATCCATTTTTTCTCCAAATTTCAGCCACAGAAGACCAGATCCAATTTGTTTCCAAACACTTAAATCTAGGTTCCTTGGAAGGAAGAGCGATCCAATTTCCCAGGGTAGAGATACAAGGGATCCCTATACTGTCAGTAGAGAAACTTAGAGTGCCTACAGATATTAATGCCCCACTCTAACTCATGGCACTTTACAGAAAGTGCCATGAGTTAGAGCCCCCTCAGGGGCAACAAACATTTGACTGTTGGGTAAGGGAGGGGGGCTGGAACTGGTCTGCATCGGCCCTGGCCAGCAGGGAGGGGCACTCCAGCAGCCTCTGAGGAGGCTTCCAAACTGCTTCTTTCCTTAGCACTGCCCCCACCAGCCCAAGCTCCAGGGGAAAAGGAAGGGGGAAGAGGAGGGAGTTTCCAACTGCTGAATGACCAGAGCTGAAGGGGAGGTAAGGGGCTGGGCTTACTTCATAAGCCCAGCCTAGTTCCTCTCAGTACCCCAGCTGGGGTAGATGGGTTTTGCCCACAAGGTGAGGGGGCTTCATTTTCCACCCCTCCCTCTTAGCTCTGGCCATTTAAAGCAGCCAGGAGCTCTCTCTCATTTCCTCTCCTCTCCTTCAACCCTGACAGTCCAGGGGCAGGACTGGGCTGGTAGCACCAGCCCAGAACTGTACCCCATGCAAAAAAAAAAAATAATTAAACAAAACAAAACAAAGAAACCCCAACAAACCCTGGAGGGAACACAAGTTCCCTAAGGCACTGTGCTTTAGAGCGCCTTAATGTACTATCTCATTTGACCAGGGTTAAGTTTTCATGCAATCAGCCATTTAAAAAGTACTCTGCAGTTGTGTGCATGTGTTATGTCATGGCTGTACAGCACTTTTAGGGGCCCAGTCATGTAAAAAATGTCACTTACATATTCATCCTTAGATTCTGTTGAATAAGCAGAGTAGTAAACAGACAACAGTTGCTCAGAGATGAGCAGCCTAAGAGAGGAACTGCCTTTTGGAGGCTTTTCTTAGAGCTAGTGACTATGGATTTCTGATTGGTATTTGAGTGCTTGCCTAGTACCTGGTGTGCATGGTTTTCTGTGGTGTGTGTGTTTTATTTCCACTCTAGAGTGACTACTTGACAGGAATTGCTCTGTGTGGAACTGGTGTAGCTAACTGAGGGGAGAAGCTAGGATGGGCAGCCAAATAAAAAGGCATCCATCAGTGAGCAGAGAGAGCAGGGAAAAGAAGGCAGCAAATGGAGAGGGCATTTCCGTAGGAATGATCTAGAGATCAGGAGACTAAATGTGTATGTTCAGGCACTTGTTTGTGTGTGCATGAATGCATGCATGGGCCCAGGTGGGTGCATTTATGTGTAGGTTTTCATGGTGTGGTTTTATTTTGTTGTTGTTTTATTTCTTGTATTTTTTGTTTACAGCTTAGGTGCTCACCGGGGAGAAAAGAAAGCACAAATGGAAGCTAGTTCAATAGTTGTTGTCTCCATGGGATGTGCTATGTTAGTATTCCTCCCAGAGGGTCAACCCCTTCCTTGGAGGAAAACATTCAAAGGTTGGAAGCATGTGTGATCAGGCTGCATTACATCAAGAAAAAGGAAGATTACTTGGACAAGAATTATGAGAAGTTGGTACCAGAGATGCCAAAGGGAAATAAGAAGAAGTTGCAGCAAATTAGTACTTTAAAAGGGAGGGCCCCCAGAAATGAAGAGGATTGGATTGAAGTCTGCAACCTCTTTCAAACACTTTGCAGGTTCATAATTGGGGAAAACTAGAGGAGAGGACATCTCCAGGCATGATGCAGAAGACTCAGCATTCTAGAGACCAGGAGGTGCAGAGCCCCAGAGATAGGGCTCAAGGACCACTGCACCAAGAAGGAAGATAATAGAGGTGGTGGTGTGTGACTCCCTTCTGCAGGGCACAGAGTCACCAATTTGTCATTCAGATTTGGTGTCTCAGGAGGTGTGCTCTCTGGCTGGAGCCCAAATTCAGGATTTCAGAGGGAGTTTGCCAAAGCTCATCCATCCCTCACACCACTGCCTTTTCCTACTTCTCCATGTAGGCACCAATGACATTGCCAGGAAAACACTGAACAGATCAGATGCAACCATGAGACTCTTGGCAAGAGGGTTCAGAAACTTGGAGCATAAATGGCATTCTCATTGAACTTGCCCATGGAAGGCAAGAACCCAGACAAATGTGTGGCTGAGATGGTGTTGTCAAATGCAAAAAAAAAGAAAAGAAGAGCATACAAGTCACTTGGAAGAACTGGATGCCTTTAAGTCGGCAGGCCCAGATGGGCTCCATCCGAGGGTGCTGAAGGCACTGGCCAACATCATTGCAGAGCCACTGGCGGGAATATTCGAACGCTCGTGGTGCACGGGCCAAGTCCCAGAGGACTGGAAAAGGGCTAACGTGGTCCCCATTTTCAAAAAGGGGAGGAAGGAGGACCCAGGCAACTATAGGCCTGTCAGTCTCACCTCCATCCTTGGCAAAGTCTTTGAAAAAATTATCAAGGCTCACATTTGTGAGAGCCCGGCAGCGCAAATTATGCTGAGGGGAAACCAGCATGGGTTTGTGACGGGCAGATCGTGCCTGACCAACCTAGTCTCTTTCTATGACCAGGTTACGAAATGCCTGGACACAGGAGGAGGGGTGGTTGTCGTATACTTAGACTTCAGGAAGGCCTTCGATACGGTATCCCACCCCATACTGGTGAACAAGTTAAGAGGCTGTGATGTGGATGACTACACAGTCCAGTGGGTGGCGAATTGGCTAGAGGGTCGCACCCAAAGAGTCGTGGTAGATGGGTCGGTCTCGACCTGGAAGGGTGTGAGCAGTGGGGTCCCGCAGGGTTCGGTCCTTGGACCGATACTCTTTAATGTCTTCATCAGTGACTTGGACGAGGGAGTGAAATGTACTCTGTCCAAGTTTGCAGATGACACAAAGCTATGGGGAGAAGTGGACACACCGGAGGGCAGGGAACAGCTGCAGGCAGACCTGGATAGGTTGGACAAGTGGACAGAAAACAACAGGATGCAGTTCAACAAGGAGAAATGCAAAGTGCTGCACCTAGGGAGGAAAAATGTCCAGCACACCTACAGCCTAGGGAATGACCTGCTGGGTGGCACAGAGGTGGAAAGGGATCTTGAAGTCCTAGTGGACTCCAAGATGAACATGAGCCGGCAGTGTGACGAAGCCATCAGAAAAGCCAATGGCACTTTATCGTGCATCAGCAGATGCATAGGTCCAGGGTGGCGATACTTCCCCTCTATAGGGCGTTGGTCAGACCGCAGTTGGAGTACTGCGTGCAATTCTGGGCGCCACACTTCAAGAAGGATGCGGATAACCTGGAGAGGGTCCAGAGAAGGGCAACTCGTATGGTCAAGGGCCTGCAGACCAAGCCCTACGAGGAGAGACTAGAGAAACTGGACCTTTTCAGCCTCTGCAAGAGAAGCTTGAGAGGCGACCTTGTGGCTGCCTATAAGTTCATCACGGGGGCACAGAAGGGAATTGGTGAGGATTTATTCACCAAGGCGCCCCCGGGGGTTACAAGAAACAATGGCCACAAGCTAGCAGACAGCAGATTTAGACTGGATATTAGGAAGAACTTCTTCACAGTTCGAGTGGCCAAGGTCTGGAATGGGCTCCCAAGGGAGGTGGTGCTCTCCCCTACTCTGGGGGTCTTCAAGAGGAGGTTAGACGAGTATCTAGCTGGGGTCATCTAGACCCAGCACTCTTTCCTGCTTATGCAGGGGGTCGGACTTGATGATCTATTGAGGTCCCTTCCGTCATCTAACATCTATGAATCTATAAGCAATGGAAAAATGGGCAGGTCACCAAAGAAGCTTATGAGAAAACAGCAATAATCTGCAGGGACAAAATCAGGAGGGCAAAGATAAATAATGAACTGAACCTGGCAAAGGACACTAAAGAAGATATTCTCTAAGTAAATTGACTAGAAAAGAAAGTCTAAGGAAGCTGTAGGTCCCCTGAAAACTAGCCAGAAGGAACTTTTACCAGAAGATGTAAAGAAGGCAGAGGTAGTCAACAGCTACTTTGCCTCTGACTTCACAAAATTTTAAGCTGCAGCCAGACGCCTAATAATGATTAGTTTGATAAGAAAGGGGACAGACTAAAGGATGAGATAACAAAAGAAATGATCAGAGAGCTTTTGATGGGTCTGAATAAATTCAATTCAGTAGGGTAAATGCCATCCCAGTATTTTTTTTAAAAAATGGCAGAGGACATCTGGGAGACCCTGGCAATTATAGTCATGAAGTTGTGGGAGATGGGCTGGGTACCAGAGGACTGGAAAAGGGCTAACATAGTGCCCCTCTTTTAAAAAGGCAAACAAGAATATGGAGAGCTGTAAACTGATTAGCTTCACCTAAATACCTGGGAAGTTATTGAAGTATATCTTAAACAAGTCCATTTGCAAGCACCTGGAAGAGGAAAGGCTGATCACATGCAGCTGGCATGGATTGACTAAGAACAAATCATGTCAAATAAAATGTATCTTCTTTAACAAAGTATCTACTTGGGTGGATGAAGGGAATGCTGTGGATAGCATGTATCAGAACTTCAGCAAGGCTTTTGACATGGCCCCACATGGCCTTCTCATTAACAAATTGGAGAAATGTTGGCTAGACAAAGCTACTATAAGGTGGACAGACAAAAGCTGCAAGCAAAACGATTTGTGTCAGAATAGCAGAAGGTTTTGTATGGAGCACTGGGCCCAGCACAGGGGTCTGTGCTGGGCCCAGTGCTGTTTAAAATGTTTATTAATGATTTGAATGCTGATAAAGAAAGCTACTTGAGCAAGTTTGCACATGACACAGAAGTAGGAAAGCTGAGAACATGTTGTAGAATGGGAGCACAATTCAAAAGGATCTCTACAGATTGGAAAGATAGTCTGGAACATTCAGGATGAAGTTCAGTGTTGACACATGTAGCCTGCTACACCCCAGGAAGAATAATTAAAAATGCAAAACAAAATGGGTGAAGTCTAGCTCAATGGCAGCACTATGGAGAAGGATCTAGGAGCCTTGGTAGATCACAGACTCAATATACATTTGCAGTGTGATTCAGCTGTAGAAAAGGCAAATGTGGTTTTGGGATGCATCACTAGAAGCATTAGGTGCAAGATACAAGAAATACTAGTGCCTCTCTACTCAGCACTGGCTAAGCCTCATCTAGAGTATTATGTGCAGTTTTGGGGTCCCCATTTTTTAAAGAATGTGGAGTAGTTTGAGAGCATTCAGGCAACAAAAGTGATAAAAGACTTGGAAGGCAAGTCATACAAGGAGAAGTTGAAAGAGCTAGGCATGTACAGCTTGAGGAAAAGGTACTTAAGAGGGGACATAAAAGCAGGCTTCCAATACTTGAAGGGCTGCCATAAAGAAGAGACTATGCATCAGCTGGTCGTGTGTAGGCTAAATCCCTGAAAGATAGCTAGAAAGAAACATGGCTAGAGGTTGAAGAGCAAAACTCACATGATCTCAGCCCAGCCCCTCTCCCACACCTTTCACTAAGAATGGATTTCAACCTGTATATCTGACTTTCCAGAATACTTCATTAACTCCCATTACTTAGTGATATTTGTACTCCAGTGACAGTAAGGATTCAGATGAGAAGCCAGGAGCTACTACCTTCCAGGGCGGCCTCCAGTTTTCTGAGCTACATACTGTTCAGGTTTTTCACTGTGTCCTATCCTTATATACTTTCCTCTCTTGCCCAGGAGACCAACTTCTAAATTGTAGTGGGGGGGTTAGAGCACTGTGCTTGATAGAGTAATTCAGGTTCAAAACTTCTTTAGACTAAGACTAGAACCTATGAATGTAAAGGGGTCTTTCAGTGATTTAGGAAAAGATAGACCTGAACCTAGACTACAGGCAGTTCCCTTGACAGGTTCATTACCCATTCAGCTACTTGGGCTAAACCATAAGATAGCCTCTGTCACTTTTCTTGAGCTTGTTTTCCAGAATAGGTGGACATAGCCATGTGTCTACCTGCCCAATATTGTGATTGCTCAATCTACAGGTGTATGCTTATGCTGTTTTAGAGTGAACCCAGGATCCAAAATGGCCAGGTAGACAGCTGAAAAATTGCTATTTAGGGAAATAGAATTCTGCCCTAGGTGTGCAGGCATACAAAATGGCACTTTTCTGGGCATGTCCAGAAACCAAAATAAAAGTGGGGTTCTGAGAAAAAAAAAGGTAGGCATGGAATGAATATAAGTTCCTAATATGGCTTTTGGCTAATGGGTAGTGGTCAAATTGGTTCACCTTTGGTGATTTAGGCACCTAAAAACAGGCCCAAAATTCCTCTTCAGGTATATCTAAGATCAATCTGGATTTCATCTCATGTATTCCAAAATCACCCCTTTTGCTCTCCTTCAAAGATCTAGTCCACATTTATTTCTAATCAGCCACTGTATAATGTTTTTGTTTCATTCTTTTCTCTCATTCTCTCTTAATCCTACTTATTTTGTTGCTTCTTGCCATTATGCTATTTTTTTTTCTTTTAGACACTCATCCATTGAGCTTGGTCATCAGTGCACAATTGCATTTATTTCAGGGTTCTTTATGCAGTTCTATAACTCTAACAACATATATCATTTTATATTACATTCTTATGGGAAGCTGGTCCATGTTAAATTTTCATGACGCTTTATAAATGAGCCAACCACATTGTCAAAAATAAGTTGCTATATATTAACACCATAAGATACTCAGCTTTTGCAAAACATATCTTTTATCATAAAATAATTAGAGGCACACCGATATATTGGTTGCATATTGAATCAGCACCAATAAGAGGGAAATTTACAATACTGGGGGGGGGGGGTTGGCTGTGGTAACTGATCATATTCTCTAATAAATATAGTTAATTATGATTTCTGGCCGGGGCTTTCAGGCACCTGAGTTCCCTTTCACCCATGGGGCTGCCCTCCCCTCCCCCCCCCGCTCCTCCCCCCAGATGCCTGGGCTCCCTTGAAAAACATCAGGTTTCTCCTTGCAGGCAGCCATTCTAGCCTGCAAGGGGTCCTGCTTGGGGCTGCTGGGAGAGAGACACATGGGGTGCCATGTACATGTGCACAGCTGCACACATGCATGTGGCCAGGAATTCAGCTGGGAAACATGGAGAGCAGTTCCCTGCAGGTAAGTATGGAGAGGAAGAGGAATGGGGATTGGGGGGGAAGATCAAGGCCCCCACAGTGAGGGAGGGAGGGAGTGGGGCAGGGGAAGGAGCTAGGGGCACTACCAGTGTGGTACATAGGACCCAGGCCTGGGGTGGGGAGTAGGAAGAAGCCATGAGCAGCTTGTCCAGGGAGTGTGGGGGAGGTGGCTCCCTGTCACTGTGCGCATCCCCTGGGTAGGCATGGGGGGCATGTGCCCCCAAGATTTGTACATGGGGTAGATGCAGGATTCTCACTCTGCACTTGGGGCTCTCCACTGTGCTGCCTTTCCCTCGGGAGCCCCATGTTGGCTGCGTACCCCCTGACTGACCAGCAGCAGTGGGGGCAGCAAGTTTTGTTCCCTGCTGCCAGGCAGGCAGGAGGTATGCAGACAGTGTGAGGCTCCCAGGGCAAAGGCAAGAGAGTGGAGAGCCCCAAGCCCACAGCAGGCAGCCCTCACCACCCTCACCCTGCTTGGCTCTGCCCCACTTAAAAGCATCCGTGCACTTTAAAAATGGAGGTGGTGGCACTTGAACTAAAGTACCTCCACCACCATTTTTAAGCACTGGGACACTGACACATGTGACACAGGAGGCTGCTGGAGTGTTTCAAAAAAAAAAAAAAAAAGAAAAAGTTTATCTATATCAGTACATTTTTAAGTACTAACATAACTAAACTTTTTTTTGTTGTTGTTTTGGCGCACTCCAGCAGCCTCTGTCATCACATGTAACCAAGTCAGTTACTGGGTCAGTATCAGTCGATATGGCTAGTTAATAGTCAGCTATTGGTATCGGCCAAGAAAATCTTTAGTGGTGCACCCCTAAAAATAATCCCAACTAGATGACATGGTTACTTCTGTCTACACATTTATAGCCTTGCTCAACTAATCTTAGTTTAATCAACCTTAGTGTAACTCATTTTTCTCCCGATTTAGGAAATATTTGCTAAAAGACTGCCCTGAGTAAGAAAACTATCCTGAATCAGGATCTCTCACTGAATTCATTTAAATCCTAAATGCCAGTCACCATTTTCATGTGCTGGCCAGATGCTAAATGCTTTAGTTTTTAAGATGCTCTTTAATGATCAAATAGGACTCTGAAGGAGGGTCAAGATTTTACCAACATGACTAATTGCAATGATTGATTTCCCCTTCCCATTTGACCAAGTACAATTGTGAAATGGCTACAGTATGTACAAAGCCAACCCAAATATAATATGATTTTTCCCCTTATTCATGTTGGAAGCTTTCCTAATTTTAATTTAAATAACTTAATAAAAATATTAATGTGGGTTTATATTATGATACCCTTAATTTTTGCTGGCTGCTGCCTTCCTTCTTGAGTTGTCACATTGAAGTCATCAGGGCTTTTGACAAAGTAAGTTATTACTTATATTTGGCTTAATTGTAATAAAAAATAACATTTCCTAACAAAATTAATAGTATGTTTCCTTTGAAAATATTTAAAGTGAATAAATCTAAATTCATATTTTTTTCACTTAATTAGACCATGGTATATGGAAAATTTTATAAGCAGCTCCTTTTAATGATATAATATATTATTGTATATTTCAGGTTTCTTTAATTTTACCTTGACCAACTTAATCATATTTCTTGTTTTTCTTAACTGTTATTCCACATTATCTCCTTTCTTTTATCTCTAAAAATTGTGTGATGTAGTGAGAGTCTCTGCAAGCAATTCTGAACAACAGCATATAGAATAAATATCAGTGGCAGGAACACATTAAGTACTTAAAGCAATCCCAGTGAAGCTACAACAAAAATAAACAGAATCAGTGGAATGCTCATCAAACCATAAGCCAAAAAACATTCTTCCAATAGAATAAGTTGTCCTTTTGATTAATCAAACAGAAATTAAAATAATTTTAAGCAATTATAACATGTATTGCCAAAAGTCTAAAACAGACAGAGACAGTTATTAAAGGCATGCCGATTCTTACCTCTTATTGAAATCAAAGGGAGTTGAGCACTTGCATATCCTTATAATTTGTTGCTTAGGAATGAAAGAATGATACATTTTTGTTAATATATCTATGAACCCACAAAGGACAGATGCCTAAATTTATGAAGTACTAGAACTGGAGATGGATACATCAGTTGTATTAACCTGTAGCTCTTTCCTGCAAGAGCTGGCAGTGTAGAAGAGAGATGAGGATGGAAAAAGAGCCTGAATTTATATAAAGAATGATAACTCAATATTTTGAAAAATGAGGTGGTGACCTTTACAAGATGAACATGGAGTAACAGGGCTTATGAGCAATGTCATTCACGAAATCACTTTATATATTTTCTGAAAGCCCATATATGTTATACAAAATCATCATAGGAGCTTTCTAGCCAAGTATTCTGCAAAGTAGTCGACTTAAACAATCTTGGGTGGCCAAACAATCAGTTAAATTCCTGTTGGTAATGGAATCACTACTGCATCTATCCAGTAAATCTTAGTTCTTTGAAACAACAAGGATATTTTCCTTGAAAAAAACTCACACAAAATAGTTTAATTTCCATAATGATTTGTGGGTTTTTTGTTTTTTTGTTTGTTTTAAAGAAATGTATCTTATCTATTTGCTCTTAAAACAATGCTGTCAGGTCATACTCTTCGTAAATATCCCCTACACTAATAATAAATGGATGGGAATTTAGCAAGGATCTTCATATTTTTAAAGTATTTATATAGTAAACACAAGGAAAGAAAATAAACATTATGAAAGAAACCCCCCCCCAGAAAACATATAAACCAATCAAAATACATTTTATTTGTGAATAAACAGTTACAGTAACATTTTCAGGCATATCTACAATTTTAGCAAGTATTCAGATACCTAGAGCTAAATTCTGTTAACCTTTACTCATCAATGAGCACTTACTATGACAGATTACAGTATTACTTTAATATTTCTGGTTTAAATGTGTCTATGTTATAATAATATTGCATGTTTCATCTTCTCTGAATAGCTTGTAGACAGAAAAAGAAGGGTTAATTGTGTTTGGGACTAGAACTATGGAGATATGCTTAAGTGCTCTTTTTTTATTGGATAGTGGGACATCAAGCAAAAATGAGTTACTCTGCCTGTGCTGATACATCAAGTGGAGCTCATGATAGCACGCTTCTGTTCCTGGGTTCAGGAAGGTGCTTGAGAGAAAAGGTTGGATGATGTTAGATGTAACCTTGCTCATGTGTTAAATGCTCTTAATATGGGAGTGTCCATGCATTAAAGCAGGAAAAGAGGTTGTAAATGTAATCTGAACAACTCAAAGTTATACCTTTTTGGGTGAGGATTACCCCAGCAGGTGGCTTACATTGCAGTAATGTCAGTATGCCCCAAGGGGTCAACCCCATTAACCTGCAGTTCTCCCATGTTTCAGGATGCATCACTTCTAGCACCTTCCTATGTAGACAATCTATCACCCAGAACTCTAATGCCCTGGACTGACAGAGAGCTGGGGGAAAATGGGCAGCTGCAGATAAGTGGGGAGTCATGGCTGGGGGTAGGGACAGGTGAGTAAGGAGCTTCTAGGAAGCAGAGGATAAGCTGGAGAGTGGGGTCGGGGTGAGGGGGTAGGAAGGTGGGGATGAGATTGGGGAGCTTCTGGAGATTCAGGCAGCTACAGAGTAAACTTGGAAGCTCTTACCTATGCCCCAGCCCTCTATTGGTAAATCAGAGCTGTACACACTACAGAGAGCATTAACTCTTAACATAGATTCATAGATTCATAGATGTTAGGGTTGGAAGGGACCTCAATAGATCATCGAGTCTGACCCCCTGCATAGGCAGGAAAGAGTGCTTGGTTTAGACGACCCCAGCTAGATGCCTATCTAACTTCCTCTTGAAGACCCCCAGGGTAGGGGAGAGCACCACCTCCCTTGGGATCCCATTCCAGACTTTGGCCACTCTAACTGTGAAGAAGTTCTTCCTAATGTCCAGTCTAAATCTGCTCTCTGCTAGCTTGTGGCCATTATTTCTTGTAACCCCCAGGGGCGCCTTGGTGAGTAAGACCTCACCAATTCCCTTCTGTGCCCCCATGATGAACTTATAGGCAGCCACAAGGTCGCCTCTAAACCTTCTCTTGTGGAGGCTGAAGAGGTCCAGGTGCCCTAGTCTCTCCTCATAGGGCTTGGCCTGCAAGCCCTTAATGATACGAGTGGCCCTTGTCTGGACCCCCTCCAGGTTATCCACATCCCAAAATTGCACGCAGTATTCCAACTGCAGTCTGACCAGCGCCCGATAAAGGGGAAGTATCACCTTCTTGGTTCAGTTCGTCATGCATCTGCTGATGCACGATAAAGTGCCATTAGCTTTTCTGATGACTTTGTCACACTGCCGACTCATGTTCATCTTGGAGTCCACTAGGACTCCAAGATTCCTTTCCACTTCCGTGCCACCAAGCAGGTCATTTCCTAGGCAGTAGGTATGCTGGAGATTTTTCCTCCCTATGTATAGCACTTTGCATTTCTCCTTGTTAAACTGCATTCTGTTGTTTCCTGCCCATATGTCCAACCTGTCCAGGTCTGCTTGTAGTTGTTCCCTGACCTCCAGTGTGTCCACTTCTCCCCACAGTTTTGTGTCATCTGCAAACTTGGACAGAGTACACTTCACTCCCTCGTCCAAGTCACTGATGAAGCATTGAAGAGTATCGGTCCAAGGACACGTGACTGCTAATAGCAGATGGAAACTTTAATGCTGCCTAAATTTCCTTAGAGGTAGCGCACACAAGTTGCAACATGTAACAACACCAAAGACTGCACAAAGAGACCTTAAAACAGGAGATACCCAAAACAAAGGGGAGGGAGAGAAATAAAGGCCAGACAAGAGTAGCCTGGAATGGTTAGCAATTTTTCGTCTGCTGTTGTGACTGAGCAGTCGTACTTAGGATCCCCTCAGCTCACCCCACATGGAGAAAGCATGAGCCCCAGAGCAGCAAGCCCCTGGCTAGGCAGGAATTTCCCACCTAGCCAAGGGCTCTCTACTAGCTGCCCATCAGTGGATGGGGTAGGGGACATGGAGATAAGCAATAAAAAGTTGCTTTAAACCTGGGCTGTCTTATCTGGTCCTGGCTGGATAACCATATCCTGCAGTTTCACTTGCTCTGTGGTCAAAAACATCGTAAGTAGGGACCTACCAAACATCGTAAGTAGGGACCTACCAAATCATGGCAGAATTAGGGTGCATGGCAGCTCCATTAATATTACAGGTAATTCCTGTGTACCCCCTCACTGCTGATTGCTAGAGGGGCCCCACTGTTCCTGCTCCTCACTCCCCACTCACCGCTCACTCCTGATTGGGAGGGAGGTGAAAACTGTGGTTTTAAATATGGTGCCATTTTGCCTCCTGCCACTGATTGGTGGAGGGGCTCTGGTGGCCCCACTGATTGCTGCTGGACAGCGGGGAGGCAAAAATGGTGCCATATTTAAAATTGAAGTTTTCACTTCAATGGAATGGAGAGTGGGGAGCAGCAAGTTGCTGGGCCCCTCTGCCAATCAGAGGCAGGGGGCAAAGAGGGGGAACATACAATATTAGAGAAGCCACTGTACACCCCACTTCTGCCATGAATTCAGTATGTCCCTAATCATAAGACAATGATTTTCACAATATGAAACATTCAAACCTTGAAGGTGTCAGAACCCAGTAGTTGAGTGCCTATGTCACAGTGGAAGGTTTCATTGATTTGATGCCTATAACGCAGTGGAATTTCTCGCCACAGTGGAATTTTCTGCTACGGTAGAAAACCCCGGTGCAGTAAAAAGTTCCCGCCAACTTTATGCAAATACGCGCACCACCATTGGCCGGTTCTAAATTATTCACATTTGGTGACTCATGATTGGCTTGTTAGTCATATAAAAGTTAAAGCAGTTTCCGCCCAAGTCGAAGAACTCCGCGCACATCTCAGAGTGAACTTGGCAGACTGATCACCCACCAACGACTCCCCATCGCCGACTGTCCCGACATACCCCTGTGCCCTGCAGGCCCGATAAGCCGTTCATGTCATTTTGTCTGACTCGGAGAGCTCACGTTTGCAACTGTAACCTAAGTCAGTTCTTCTTCCTGCGCTGTGTACACTGATGGCATAAGTAAATAATCTCTTTGTTCAACCAATACGCTTCAGTGCCTAATTCCACTCCATCGGTCAAAAGTACCCGCCTGCCGTTTCGAGGCTACTGGCCACAGCCCAGCCTACCACTCAACTGCCACAGAAGGATAACCCAGACAATGAATGACCAGACAGAAGAAGCATCATTGTCTCCAGGGACTTAGTGAGATGGAACATCGACACTGCAGCTCTGAGTGAGACTAGATGACTGGATGAGGCTCAGCTGAGGGAAGAGGCCACACCTGCTTTGGGAAGTTGAAAATGGCTCAGGACAGATGTGTTCACAGAGTTGGCTTCGCCATCAAGAATCAGTTCATCAGTCAGTATGTAGATCTCTCTGTTGGAATTAATGAGCATCTTATGACCCTCCATCTTAAGTATAGCAACAACCAATATACCATCATCATTAGTGCATACACCCCAATGCTTGATGCTGACGATGTTGTCAAAGAACAATTTTACTCCAACCTTAAGCATGTATTGACACTGATTAGCACTCACAGGGAGGACAAGGTCATTCTTCTCAGTGACTTCAGTGCCAGAGTTGAACATGGCCTGCAACTTTGGAGTGGCACTATTGGGAAGGAAGGACTAGGGAAAGTCAATTTATACTCAAATCCAATATAAGGGGCATGTTCCCCTTGCTGAATGGAGTGAACAAATCTTGTTTTGGATTTGAGAAAGTATGGCATCTACCTTTTTGAATTTCTTATTAATTACTGATCTTCAGCTTTAGGCACCTCCATATCTTTGGAAATATGGCCCTGAAGCACCAAAATCCCAAGGACTTCTAATGAGACCTATGCTATTAAAGTGTCAAAGTGCCAAAGTTATTTTGAAAATATAATTTTATTTCTTAAATTAATGAGGACTTTTCCAATATATTGCCTACAGTTTTAATCTTGGAGGTATACTTATCTATATTGTTCAAATGATTTTTGGAAAATTATTTGTCCATCTCTAATAGAGATAAAGATTCCAATCCAGAACATAATCCCTATTCATCCACATGCTTAAACACAGATTGACTATCAGTACATTCTTAAATTTCATTGAATATTATTTTGTTTTATCATAATGTTATTGGTAGCTATAGAACTCATATCGCTACTTAATTATTGTTTAATATCAGCAACCCTGAGAGTTCCCTGCACCCTCTACCCAATGCAGCAGTCTGGCAGTGGGGGCTGCTGCCTGGCTGTGACCTGTTGTGCACATGCCAGACTCGGATGGGGACTGCAGAGCCAGTAGAGGCATCTGCCCCTCTGGGCCAGCTGCCAGTGGACTGTGGTTGCAGGGTTGGCCTTTATGCGGCATTACTGCCATTTGTGCCCCCTGCCCAGCCAGCTGGGCAGCTATCACCCGGAAGATGTTCCAGGTGTGGTGGCCTGCTTTGAACTGTCAAAGCATGTCCTCCTGGCCCTATTTGGCCAGGAGGCCAGCCACAGCCAGATGGGTCCAAGGTGCCAGCTCTGGGCAAGCAGGGTCCTGCCACTGGCCTCCCTAACAGGAATTCTGGTGTTCCCTACTGGAAAACTGTAAAATCCTTGATAAAAAAAAATATCTCCAAATCACTCTGCAATCTACCCCAAAATCCACATTCCTCCACAAGTAAAACAAAAGACCACTATAAAGACAGAGAGCAAGAAAGAGACAGTGATCAGTTGGACAATGTTTTATTGATATATCTTACAGTGTTAAAGCAAGTCTCATTATAAAAATAAAGTGAACTCTAAATATATGTTTCATGAATTCATGAATACATGTTTTGCTGCACTCACACAGGGTGATGGCCCCCACACAAGGGGTTATGTCCCCCCAACAGGGGATTTGCCCCCCCACAACAGGGGGTTGGGCCCTCTCATAAGGGGTACAGCCCCCCAACAGAGGGTTCAACACCCACACAAGGGGTACAGGCCCCCAACAGGGGGTGCAGCCCCCACACGAGGGATATGCCCCCCAACAGAGGGTTTTGCCCCCCAACAGAGGGTTCAACCCTGAAACAAGGTGTATGGGCCCCCAACAGGGGCTACCACCCCCCTTACAAGGCCCACATACCCCACTCCAGCCCAACTGCTGCCCCACCTGGCCCTATCCCCCACCAGTTGTTGCAGCCCCCCAATGGCTGCCCCACCCAGCCTCACCCCCTCAGCTTGCACCCCCAGGCCTCCATGGCTACCCCTACAACCCTAGGCACCATCACTTAAAGAAAAAAAACCTAGAAAAAAACCCAGAAAAAAAAGTCTGCTTACCTTAGATGCGGGGGGGGGGGGGGGGCTCCAGGGGCTCCTGGCAGATCCACTCCCAGGCAGCACAGGACAGTGGAAGGGCAGGAGAGCTCAGGATGGGGTGGGGCTGCCAGGGCTGTCAACCTGCCCTGCACTGTGTGGGCAGGGCCCCAGTCAGCCAAACGGCATCTACAACTGCGGCTAAGTGCCAGGGTTGTTTTTTTTTTTTTTAAGTATGGGGTGGAGGGGCAGGGATTGGGGGGACTTGGGGGAATGGGGCCATCCAGGGCAGGGGTCAGGGGCCTTGGAGGGTTGGTGGGGGAGGGGCCAGCCTCGATAGGGGTCAGGGGCTTTGTGGGGGGCTGGCGGGGGGAAGGGTCAGCCAGGGCATGGTCATGGGCCTCATGGGGCTGGCAAGGGGAGGGGGCCTCGGGGGGCTGGCAGGGGGAGAGGCCATCCCTGGCAGTGTTTGGGGTAGTGGGTGGGGCCATCAGTAGTGGTCCCCCCCCACGATCCCCTCCCCCCTTCTCTAGCCCGCCTTACCCCTTACTCACTGGCACCGGAGCCCTGGTGCTGAAACATGTGGCCTGGCCAGCTTCATGTTTCAGCACCAGGGTGCCAGAGCATCTCCATGGAGGACCCAGCCTCTGGGTGCCTGAGCTTTTTAAACATCAGCCTGCCCCGCTTTTAAACATCAATTTTTTTAGACCTCTGAGTATCCAGGAGTCTAATTTTCTCCCTGCCCTGCAAACATTTTTTTGTTCCTGCACATGCCTGTTGCCCCACCTCAAAGGGGTTTGAGGCAGGTCAAGAGGCACGTGCACACTCGTGTGGATGCGCCCAGTGTTTATGTCTACATGTGCATTAGATCTGGGAGAAGTTTACTAATGAGTAAGCTACACATGAGCAGTGCTCCTGGTTTTCTCTGATTTAAAAAACAGCCCCAGTTTTCAATTTAAAAACAAAAACAAACTCAAATCCACATTTTTCCATGATTTAAATAAAACACCACTATATATTTATATATATATAAATCCCCTTTTTTCTGGTTAAAAAAGTGCGCGTATACACACACACACACACACACTTTTTTTTAAACCAAAAATTGGGGATTTTTTTAAATCAGAGGAAACCAGGATTCCTACTCATGCATAAATGCTCCTGGGCAGGCATCTATATGGGTAGGGAGGTGGGAGAAGTTTTGCTGCTAATGTCAGCAAACTGCTGTTGCTTCCTGAGGCCCTGCAATGGGCCCCTGCTGCCATCAGTGGGAGCTCTAGGCTGCCCCTGAGTGCTAGCTTAGGGGCTGGCAGGGAGCACAAACACAGCTGTCTTCTGGTCAGGGCTGGGACATTGCTCCCTGCCCCCAGGGAGCTGCCTGTTGCCAGGGCAGAGACAATGTCCCCCTGCTCCAGCAGTACTGGCTTCCTGATTAGGGCAGGGGACTTGGAAAAAGCTTCAGGGATGGGGCAGGTGCCAAAAGAGCAGCAAGCCCCTGGCTAGGCAGGAATTTCCCACCTAGCCAGGGGCTTGCTACTAGCTGCCCCACCAGTGGATGGGGAAGGAGGCTGGGACCTGACCTACCCCTGCAGATCTTTCCAAACCTCATCCCTGACCAGGACAGTTCCCAGCCCCTGATTTGTGATTGCAGGGTGGGGGCTGGAGAGCCTGTTCCCTGCTCAGCTCCATGAGTGTGGAGCAGATTCTCTCAGCCCCACCACTCGCCAATCATGATGGCAAAGTGGGCAAACCTGGAGATCCCTACTGCCAGGCAGGGGCACATAGTCCCTGCCTGGGCTTCAATAGAGGAGCCCACTCGAGCAGCAGGCAGCTCCTGGGGCAGGGAGCAATTTCCCACCCCTTGGTGCCTGGCTGACTGGGAGCAGATTTGCTCTCAGTAGGTGTCTACATGAGCACATCTGCACAGTTAGTAAATCACAAGTAAATTTGCTACTTGAATTTGCAGGGAGCAAATGTACTCATGATTAGCAAGGTTTACTGCACAGTAGGCATGTGCAGATGCACATGCTTACTGCACAGTAAACTATGCTACTTCACAGTAGAGTATCTCACATAGATGCACCCAGTATGAGCTAGCACGGGGTACTTAATCAAGGGAGCAGCACATTTGTTCTGTACTCTTACTGAATTTCATGTTAAAAAAGACTACTCAGTCCTGTATAATTATGTAGTATGCCTTTTTTGATTTAACATCTGTATACTGTTCATTCAGTTATAAGTAATCTCTTGTCTGTGCCAGGTATAGAAGTTTCCTAATAAACTTTCTTAAAATGTTATGGAAATAAATTCCAGACTCTAATCATAAAAAGAAGGGATTCTATTTTCTATTGAAATCTTCTTTTTTTTTTCATTCATCCATTACCAAATCCCTTTTTAACTGTTGTCATGATATCCTACCTTAAGGAGAAAACAAACTAACAAATAATGTGTTTTTCCATATGTTAAATTCTGTATTGTGATATGCTGAATTGCTAGCCATTTCCTAGTTTTGTTGGAAAACTCCCTTTGTTATGTTATTAAAATTAAAGTGACCCCAAAAGACAAGTATCTCAAATGTAATGTTACTTAAAACACAGTGCATATATTAAGGACTTTTAAATTTTGAAGTTTATTTTATGTTTTAGCTCTCTCTTGATTCCTCATCTCAATACCTCCTGCAATTCAACCCCACAAAATGCATTAAAATAATATAAAGGCAATATTTTCAACACAATGCATAGAGATTTAGCTCTGTGCCTCCCAATTCTGTTAAAGTAAGATGCATAATGTCTTTGGATAATGTACTGAACATCTATCCCCAGGGTCTAACTTAAACTAACAATAACTTTGAATTTGAAAGAAATGCTGAATCTTTCCTTTCAATATGTTTCTTTACACTGAGAAGTTGAAAGACATACATTACATGATTTTGGTGAGCTGGTTTTGGAGAATATCATATCATGTAAAAACAGTTTTGAATTTCTGATTTGAGAAGTATTGCTTGTCCTCCTTTCTCTCTCTCTATTTCTCTCTATATGCACACACACATTATATAATGTATATAACTTTCTTTTACTATTTTTGTGTTTACCTCATTTTTATTTTATAGGAAGGGGACCATCTTTCTTAACTGTTGTGGCTCAATCAGAAATGAAAATAAAGACTCTTCTAACTCTATTTTTTCCACAACTCTGAGACATCAAAATATGATTTTTCCCCTCCTTTTTGCACTAGTAGTACTATTTGAAAATTTCAAGTACTTTATATGCAAAAGTGAATATATTCTCACAATGACTATTATCGATATGGATTGTGTTATTATCCTATTTAAATGGATTGCAAAGAAAACTGTAGAGTATAATTTAGAAGCTGATTTCCTGACTTCTACCACTTCAACTCCTTTCCTTGATGCCAAATTAATTTTTATATACTCTTCTCAATTTATTCTGCTGAGAGGCAATTTGCATGTGGTAATTTCAGAACAGCAGTCCAAGAAAATTAGCTGGTGTTTTGCTGTAAACAACATAAGGGCTATTGAAGGAACGGTATCAATGTCACAAAGAGCAGCCACCATGTACAGCATATTCCTATAAACACTCATCATTAATCTATGAAGGAGTTGATTCTGCCTGCAAGGTATTCATGTCTGTTCTGTTCCTGCACCTCAACTGAGTGGAGGAAATTTTCGTCAGGTGAGGAAATGGAGGCTGGGCAAAGCCTCTTTAGGAGATGACTGGAAACAGTAAAAGATCCAGAATCAATAATCACAAATACCTGGAAGGATCAGTTCCCACAGTAATTCCCAGAGAAAACTTACACATACATACATTTATGTGTTTAGCCCTATTCAAACTAGTATTTCAGTATCTGATACATGTTAGTAAACATATCTTTCAGAGGACTCCTGTAAATTTCTGTTTTACAGATTGGGCACTAAGGTTGTAAACAGACACTGCCTTGGTCTACTATCCATTTTTTATGGCAGCATAAAGGCTAAGCAAATGGTGGTATGATTTTACACTGCTATTTTTGAGGCTGACAACTATTTACTTTAAGACAAGAGAGCGCAGGCAGTCCAGAATTGTTTTTCCTAGAATTTACCGTTCTGTACATTTGTATACCTTATTGAGATTGTCTGAAAATATAATAGAAGAAAATTTTGAATAAACCATTATTGCCAGAATAATTAAACAATTTCCCCAAACATCATAAGAAAATTCTTTCTTTGCAAGAATATCAAATTGTTAATTAAAATAATATCCTGTATTATAGATTCAAAGCTAAATAGCAGTCATTTTGAAATTACGGTGTGCTTGAAATTTAAAGGAAACTTACTAGGGTTTGTAATATTTAAAAGTGCTTGATAATTATGAAAGAAACATTGTTTTACATAATTTTATCCTATGAAAACAAACAAGACATCTGTTGAAGCAAAAATAGGAAGCAGCTTGGGCTCTGTGGCTCCCAGCTGCTTGGAGGCTGGGCTGGCAGTGGTGTGCTGAGCAAAATGACCTTGTGCGCCATACTTGGCACACGTGCCGGGGGGTTGATGCCATCTATGGGTTTGATGACATAGCTCTGGGGGCTGGATTTGGCCACAGACTGGGGGTTGAGTATCTCTGCATTAAAAAAAAGTGTCATTAATAGAGTTTAACACTGAGTTTTGTCACAACCCAAGGGTGTGATTTTTGTTTGTGTGCGCTTTGGCACCGCTGAATTATTTTCCCGCCGTTTGAAGTTTTCTTTGCAGGGTGCATTTCTTCTTTGCAGCATAGAAATGCACGTTGCAAGGAGTTCCCGCCATTTGTATTTAAATTCGACCCCCCACTATTGGTTGTTTCTAAATTATTCCCACGTGGCAGCTAGCGATTGGCTTGCTGGCCATATAAGAGGCTTGGGTGTTTTCCACCCAAGTTGGAGAACTTCGAGCATGCTGCAGAGTGCCTCTACGGAGATTTGACCTGCGGCTGGCTGATCGATAGACTGATCACCTATCGATTCTTCTCCCTGTCGCCGAGCGCAATCCTCGACGTATCCCTCTTCCCTGCGCACAAAAAGTTCCACGGAGCCTCAACAACTCCGTGTGAGTCAGAGTTTTGTCCGAGTCCTTAACATAGGGATTTAAGTGGAGCTTTACCTGGGAAACTGTCCAGCCTACACCGCGACCATCTACGGTGTAAGTAAACAATCTTGAATCAACCACTAAGCGTCCGTGCCTAATTCTAGCGTGTTGCCTGCTTTCTCCGACCCAGCGTGTCTGGGCTGCTGGCCACAGCCTGCGGCGCGAAAAAAGGGCCCCAGATCACTCCCGGCCCACACAAGTTTAAATAGAAGGCAATTTGCTGCTCCCTGTATGTCGCCCCAAACTGGATGCAGTACTCCAACTGCAGTATCACCAGTGCCGCATAGAGGGGAAGTATCACATTCTTGGTTCTATTTGTCATGCATCTGCTGATGCATGATAAAGTGTGGCTAGCTATGCTGATGATTTCATCACAGTGACGACTCATGTTCATCTTGGAGTTCACTATGACTCTGAGATCCCTTTCTGCTTCTATGCTGCTGAGAGGGTAATTTCCTAGCCAGTAGGTGTGCTGGATATTTTTATGCCCTAGGTGAAGCACTCTGCATTTATCCTTGTTGTACTGCAACCTATTGTCTTCTGCCCACTTTTCCAAACTGTCCAGGTCCACCTGCAATCATTTCCTACCCTCCAGAGTGTTCACTTCACCCCACAATTTAGTAATATTTGCAAACTTGAACAGAGTACACTTCATGCCCACATCCAAGTCACTGATGAAGACATTGAAGAGTACAGGTCCAAGGACTGAGCCCTGCAGGACCCCACTACCCAGCTCCTTCCAGGTCAATACTGACCCATCTACTACCATTCTTTGGATGCAACCCCCAAGCCAATTTGCCACCCACCAGACCATGTAAATATCTAAGTCACAGCCTCTTAATTTATTTATGAGAATAGGATGAGATACTGTATCAAAGGTCTTCCTAAAATCCAGGAAAACGACATCCACCTCTACTCCTGCGTCTAAGCATTTTGTGACCTGATCATAAAATGAAACCAGATTAGTCAGGCATGATCTACCTGCTATGAATTCATGCTGTTTGCCCTGCTGCATTATTTTTCCCGCTGGACTCCCACAAATATGGTCCTTAATAATCTTTTCAAAGACTTTTCCAAAGATGGAGTTGAGACTGACTGGCCTATAACTACTCGGGTCCTCCTTCCTCCCTTCTTGAAAATAGGGACCACATTGGCCCTTTTCCAAACCTTTAGGACCTGACCCATGTGCCACGAGCACTCAAACAGCCATGCCAGTGGTTTTGCTATGACACTGGCCAATTCCTTCAGTACTCTTGGATGCAGCTCATCTGGGCCTGCCGACTTAAACACATCCAGTCCATCCAAGTGATGCTGCACCAAGTCAGCATCAAGAGTTGGTGAGCTGGTGTCCCTCTGATGTCCATCTAAGAACCTGTTAGATTTATCTTGACCCTTGTTCAAGAACACTGAGGCAAAAAACTCATTGAAGAGCTCACCCTTGTCCCCCAGTCTGTCACTAATTGCTTCTGCTTGTTCAGTAGGGGTCCTATGCTCCCCTGCATCTTCCTTTTACTCCCTACAAACCTAAAAATGACTTTTTGTTGTATTTAATTTGTATCAACAGCCTCAGCTCTGTAGTTGCTTTGGCCTTTCTGACTGCCTCCCTGCAAGTGTGGGCCAAGAAGGTATATGCCTCTTTGGTAGCTCCCCCTGCTTCCACCACCTATATGCCTCCTATTTTGCCCTGAGGCTCCCCTAGGTTTCTCTGTTTAGCCAAGGAAGTTTTTTGGCTGATATTATAGGCTGATCAGAGATGGGAGCTATCCTATTGCTACTATTAATTTAAATGTTTCCTAAGGTTTTGTTTTTTAGTAAAAATAAGTCATTGGTTTGCCATACATTTATTTTTTTTTAAATAAAAATGGTTAACAGTTACTTTGTTCGAGCGGGAAACATTCTTTTTTTTGGTGGGGGTATAGATCATCCAGTTAACCAAAGTATGAATTACTTGTACAAATCTGGTATGGAGTCCATAAAATTCAGTGCATAATCATAAAGGAACAGAGTTGAATTTCAGCATCTGGTGGTAGTGCAGTTGGGGAATCAAGATGTTTAAAATAAGGAAAGCAATGCAAAAGGTGAAAAAAAAGTATTTTCAGCTGTCAAAAAATAAAAAAAAATGTCTTTCAAAGATCAAAATGTGTTATAATAAATATAGTTTTTTTTCTTCAAAATAGCATGTAAATGATAAATGCCAGATGGCTGCTTTCTTTTTTTTTTTTTTTTTTTTTTATTGAATACCTTCTACTGAAGGAAAATGTATTAATAATGGACTAAATGCCATATTCTGGCATTAGGTATCTAAGTGGATTTTGGTGCTGATGTGCAATTGCATTCCACCTTGTTCAAGGTGAAAATCAATTAATCCATCAACTTTTGTAACACACTGCCATTTTACCTTAAAGCGTGAGTCACAATAAAGTAATGAGAAGGGGAGGAAGAGGACCTATCCACCTTTTTGCATTAATACATTTTCAGGAATTCATGCAGGATGGAATACAATTGAACTGAAGTTCCTAATAACCATGAATCATGTTTTTCTCTGATAAAAAAACAAAATAAAACAACCACAACCCAATTTTAGGATTTAAAAAATGAACTCAAAATCCACATTTTTTTGTGATTAAAATCAAATACCACTAGAACTCCTGACCACCCCCAGCTGAGCAGCGATTCCCTTCCCAGCCAGAGGCTCACTGCTAGCTGCCCCACTGGTAGGTCCTCAGTCCTGGTGCTGCTCAGCTCCCTAATCCTGTGGGGAGCTGGAAGCACCACAGTGCCAGGACAGTGGGGAGGGGCAGAGAGAAACCATGTCCCAGTGCTGATCAGCTCAGCAGCTGAGTGCTGAGCAGTGCCAGGATGGAGCCCTCAGCTAGTGTGGCTGACTGAGCAAATTTGCTCCCAGTCAGCATTTACATGAGCCCTACTGCATAGTATTTACAAGTACTAAACTGTGCAGTATTTACTAATTTACTGTGCAGTAGTTTATTAACATGGTTTCTTAGTGGTTTATTCTTCAGTAGATTTTCTTCAGAGAGAGAGAGAGAGAGAGAGAGAGAGAGAGATGATGATGATGGCCAAATGTTGATAATGGGCACATCTATACCAGATACTTAATGCACAGTAGAATGGTTGACTGAGCATTACAACATCATGGCAGAAGCCATGCTATTAGACTAATGCACATTAACCATCTCAAAAAAAAAACACCAAAAAACCATGTGATCACACTAATGCAGAGTAGGGCAGCCTACTCTGCATTAATTTAGTACTTTCTTTTGCAAGTACTAAATTTTGTGCATAGTAGGCACCATGCATTAATGACATGTAAAGATGTCCAGTGTAACTTAAAGTTCCTCAATCTGAAGATGCCCAATTTCAGCCTGATCTTCAAAAATGTTGAACATCTTAGCAACAATTAAAGCTGATGGCATCTGCAAATATTCAGGATCTTTTCAGGTCAGACTCAAAATACTTTACTTTAGGCTTCTTTGGCTAAACCTACAAAGGGGCTTAAGTATTACAACACTCACCATTGAAAGTAAAACTTCAAAACACCCAACTCCCCACTAAAAAATAGTTAGGCATAAAAAAGGCTCCATATAGGCTCACACAAGAGATCTTGATATGTAAGAAGCAGATTCTAGAAGTCAGGAATTTGAGTGGAGTCTAACTAAGCTCTTTTGTAGGAAAGGCTACGGGGAAGACTAAGGGGATTCTCAACCTCTCCTGCAATTTAATGGCAAAACCAAATTAGTAGGCCTGTGTAAATAGGGAAGTATTTGATTGGGATTTGGCCGATTTGGAGGACAGTGATTTGATTCAGAGATTCAGATCAGTGTCCTGAATCAATTTGGCTGAATCAGCTTCGGAAGGTTCGGCGCTTATTCAGAGAGATTCGGTTATCCAGATTGGCCGAGAAGAGGCAGGCACAGCCGGGCGCCTGCTGGTTCTCCCATGGCTCCTCCGGCTGTGCCTGCCTCTCCCCAGGTGGGGTAGCCACGGGACAAGCCCCTATGACTGCCCTGCTTGGCCCCATTCTGTGCCTGGCCCCAGCCTCCCAGCACTTAAAACAAACAAACAAACAAACAAACAAACAAACAAAAAGAGCTCCACACTCACCAGCAGTAGGAGCAGCTGTGGGGGGTCTGGAGCTACGTGGCAGAGACCCCCCCACAGCCGCTGCTCCCCAATTTTCTCAGCTGGGGCTGAGTGTTGCTGGGCTCTGGCTGGCTGCTGAAGCTATCCCAGCTGCCAGACAGCATGTGGCACCCTGCCAAACAGCACTGCACCCATGCCATGAGGCAGCTGCCACATGGGTGCCAGGTGGGGGGGCAATCCCTGTTGCCCCCCCACTGCCCTGAACTGTGTGTGGGGGGGGGGACTCTCCCACAAGGGCCCAGAGGCCTGAATTGCCACCACTGAAGGCAGTGAGTGAGGGATATTTTTTTGTTTATTTCTAAGTTCTGGGAGCCTGGGTCAGAGGGGGGGGGGGATGGGGCTGGGCAGGGCAGCCATGGGGGCTTCTCCCTCAGGTCCTCCAGCTGTCCCTGCCTCTGCCATGGTGGGGGGAGGCATGGGGTCTCTGCCCTGCTGCTGCTTGCCAGCCAGCGTGGCGCAAGGGGAGGGGGGTGTGCTGCAGGCGTGGCTCACTCTGGGTGGCAGCAGGACATAGCCCCTTCTCCCATTGCTGCTTCACCTGCATGCACTGAGAGTGGGGGGCTGTACCTTGTCGCCACTTGCTAGCTGATGTGAGATACAGGGACGGCAGCACTGGGAGTGGGGGCTATGCCCTGCTACCACTTTCCCCCTTCTGCCTGGAGTGAGCTGCACCCTTTTTCAAGTATTCTGCCCCCCTCCCACTCAGGCCAGGCAAGCAGCAGCAAGGCAGAGCCCCTGCTCCCAGCACTATCGCACCCACATCCCCCCCCCCCGCACCCTGCCCCAAGTAACGCAACCCCGTCCCAGTTGGACAGCTTGTCCCAGCCAGAGACCCTAACCCTCCCTCCCTCATGCCCCCTCCCTCTTCCCTCCACCAACCCCCAAAAATTTACCAGATGGAGGCAGTGATCAGCTGCCTGTTTAGCTTATTGCTGAATCTCTGATGCAGCTGAATCTTTTCTGAATCAATTTGAATGATTCAAATGGAATTGGAGCTTTTACTTGGTCTCATGATTCAATTCAGATTCAAAGATTCAGTCCTGAATCTGGCCAAATCTCTTCTGAATCGAATTAGCTACCACAGCTTCACACAGTCCTACAAATTAGTCCTTCGCAGTGTTGACTTTAAGCTGTGTGGTATAGGCGGCCACACAGGCACGCTCGTGCCATGCTGACAGGTACACCTGTGCGGCCATGGATGGCACACAGCTTAGAGGGAACGCTGGTCCTTGCTGATGAAATGAAAGTGAAATCCGTGTTATTACAGACAGCAAGCCAGTGGTTGGGACAGTAATCTGGGAGATCAAAGGTCAAATACTAACTCAGCCTGTTTTGGAGAAATGGCTTACACCTATGGCTTCCGCATAATAGGAGAATGCCCACAAAAGATCTAGTTTGGGGGCATGGCTTATTGGAGCACACAGCTCTGTGTATTATCTCCCCTTAATTTGTTTTATTTGGAGTATTCACTTGCCAAATAATGTTTACATTTTAAATATGTCTATCAGCTTTTCCCTTGATGATCTCTTGATGTAAGAGGTAAAAAGCTGCTGACACTTATGCTGTCACTATGATGAGCAGGGATCCTGGTTTCTTCTAATAAAAATATCCCCAATTTTTGGATAAAAAAGTAACCCAAAATTCACATTTTTTCGTGATTAAAATGAAAAATACATACACACACATATATGCATATATACGCATTATATATATATTATATATTAACAGATTCTGCATTTAAAATGTAATACCACTAATATATTATGCCACTAATATATTAGTGGCATTACATTTTAATCATGGGAAAATGTGAATTTTGAATTACCTTTTTAATCTTAAAATGGGGGGGGGGAGGTTGTTTTGTTTTTTGTTTGTTTTATCAGAGAAAACCAGGATCCCAACTGATGAGCAACGTCTACGGATGTAACATCTGATGTGATATCTGACTTTCTGGTGACCTCCATTTCAATAGGGGAACTGGAATCATAGATTGTTTTTCTGAGGTTATTGGGTAGAATTTCATAGGTATGACATCCCTGTACATTGGTTTATTACTCACACTATGGATGTATGGCTGGGCTTCATGCTGACAATGCAGCAAGCTGAGGGATTTGTCAAACTGATTACAGTGGAAATGTTCACATCAAGCAGGAGGTCCTTAAGGGAGTATATACATACATTTTGAATAAGCAGGGCTCCATTTATCTTACCTATTACAGCTTGATCATGAAAGATGTAGAGCACTTCCCATGAATACTTTATGGTACTTAGGCCTTCTAGGAAGCACTTTATACAACAGGAAATTGAGCCCATTGAGCAACAGGGGGGAAAAAAATAGATGGCCAGTGTTGGAACTAAGACTAAAAGGAAATATTCTACACGTGAGCTCAGCTCCCAGGAAGCAAGGGGTATATGTTCATTCCCCTGTGGCTGAGGATGGCCTAGAACCTGTATCTCACATTTCCTGGGTAAGAGGCCTAATCAGTAGATTCTTGCATTAAAACCCTGAGAAAGCCTTCCTCCCACACTTTGTTTTGGGCAGGCACACACAGGTGTGCATGAAAATTCTATTTCAACAGAGAAAAAATTAAAATATAATATTTTGCTAGAGGGAAAATTAAATAAAATATTTTAGTTGAGGGCAAAATAGAATCTGAAACAGCATAAGTGTCAAAAATGTCACTTACACAGCTGTCATGTAGTTAGACAGATAAAGCAATATAAGCCTTTAATATTTTATAAAATTTGAACCAAAGTTTAAAAAAAATATACAACAGTTAAATAAAATCACCAAGATCAAATGTTCAATTTTTTACAATTTCCATAGGTCAGCAATGTGCATTTATTTTTTCCCTAAAAACCAAAAAACCTCTCCAAAGTTTCAAATCCATCACTTCATTAATCCTTACAAAATTACATATGAGAGTAAGCATAAAAATATTTCAGATATGCATCTCCGTGTGTATTTGAATTTTCAATAGGAACACTTTTTAAAGTATTTAAAAACAAACTATAACAATACGAAGAGAGAAATATAATGTTTTTTCTCATTTACAATATTAAGAATGAATTCATCTAGTAGAGGTGCAAAATGGTAAAAGCACACCCACTGAATGAAAATGAGTGCCTAAATGTTTGCCCTTCTACCCAGTGACTCTGTATACTGAAAATATAAATTCTTTTTCTTCCTGCAGCCCAGCCTTCCCACAAATATAAAAGTTCTAATAATAACCACTAAAACATTGTACCAGCCAAGCTCTAAATCTCAACATCAACTTTCTTCAGCTTCTCATTACTGCAGATGTGAGTGAACACAGTGTCCTCTAGCAAAGACAAAGACAAGACTGACCAGTGAAAGGAAGAGTAATTTATCATGTAGTATATCAGGATGAAGAAATCCCAGAGATAAGCAAAAACGGTTGCAGCATCAGTAGCATGCAAAAAAAAAAAAAAAAAAAAAAATAGATAAAGAAAAGAATATAAGCTGTACCATTCACTGTTGAAGCCATCATTGCATATGTTCTCTTGAATATGTGAATCTCTCTCCTTGAATATATACAAACTGTGAAGGTGTTTCTATAGGTGCACATGTAAGTAATTATGGAAGATATCTTCCTGACAGATGTTGAAAATAAGGTATCAAAAAAACAAACACAACAACAACAATGTGAATGCTCACATCCTTCCAACTGTGAACTGAATAGCAGCAGTAAAGCAAACAGATTTTAATCCATTGGTTAATTCTGTTACGCAGTCTAACACAACAGAATAAAAAAATGTTATGTTTTTGTTGATCATCATAATTCAGACTGTTGCAGGATGAGCTGTTGATGCTTGAGAAGGTGCCATATTTCCTCCTCTATCACTATTGCATTAGTGCCCTTGTTATTAGGCAAATGTTATTGTATTGTGAATGAAAAAATAGACTGAAGTTCTGCCTACAAACACTGGCTTATTTCTGAAGACACTGGAGGCTACACTAATTAAGAAAAAAAATAGAGCTGGAATAAACAACCATCATCTAATTTTAAAATATTAGCATGGATGCCGTTTTTGCTACTTGACTGTTTCACATACTTGAATTGACTGTTTTCCCCATTAGCGAATGATTTCAGTGATGTTCAAGACATCTTCACGCTTTCTTTTTCCTTCTCCTTTTCCTGGCAAATGTCATGCATGTGAAAAAACTGGAAGGATGATGATAATTGTTAACATCATTTTTGGATGACTTCCAAACAAGAAATGTTCCTTACTCTAAGGCTTATAATTAATTATAGAGGTTGGAGCTTGAAAGATTTATTTGAGGCTAACTGTTAGCTTTGATGACTTCATTTCTTTTTACATTCTTTAAGTATACAACATAGAGGATGCATTTACTGCACAAACTGGCTCCAAAGAGGTTTTTATTGCATTTAATGTGTAAAAGAGAGTTCCCATTATTTCTTTTAAAACTATTTTCTTTTTATTTCTTTCTATTTTATCCTTTAGTGGCTGACTTCCTTCACTTTCCCACCTGTCCCTCATCCGCATATCTTTTCCACCTCCCATTACATTACCCACTTCCATCCTACAAACTCTCTGTCTCCCGGCTTCACATTCCTGCCACCTCTTCTCAGTCCACAATGTCTCACACACCTGACCTGAAGCAGGGATAGTACCTTGTCCTGGCTTACTAGCTCCCTAGAGGCAAGTTGCAGCTATAGCTCCTAGTCTGGCCCCAGTCTTCACCAGTCCTCTAGTAACAAGTCACAGCTGCACATGTTGAGGATAATTAAAGAAGAATTATAACCTTATGATGGGACTACTCCAAACTCAAGCTAGCACTACAACAAAGCAACTTTGAGCAGCTTAAAATGCAATGTGTAACAAGGCCTCCAGACACACCCTTTCTTTGTCTAGTAGTGTTGAAAGGTATGTACACACATACTAAATAACTTAGGGCATTTGTAGATGACACGGGGGTTTAATTCTCCCTAAATTGAAGCGGTGTTTTTTAAAAACAGCGCTTCAATTTAGGGCAAAGTAAACCCCCTTGTCATATACACCATGTCGAAGACCGATTCTTACCTGCCTCTCCACTGGCAGAGAAGGGACAGTGAGCTGCTAGCAGACAGTGGTCCCTGAGCCCTCCTGCAGGCACCCAGTTTAGGGAGTCCCGGGGGGGCACTGAAGCTGTGGAGGGAAGCACTGGGCCCTCACGCAGCTCATGCAGGCATGCAAGTTCTGGGGGGAGAGGGAAGGGCTGGAAACAGGCTCACCACTTTTTCTTTGGAGCCTGCCTTCCTGAGCTGCTGTCAGGCTGCCTGCATTGTCTACCTGCACAGCTCCTGAGCTACACAGAGCCCAGTGCTTCCCTCTGTGGCTGTAGGTCAGAAACTAATACTCAGAGGTGTTTTACTTTGCAGCACCCTAAGGTCATTTGCTGCATCCCGAAGTCATTTAAGGTTCATTACGCCACCAAATGTGCTATAGCGGCTGGAATCAATGCATAATACACTGCTGAATGTGCAAACAGGAATGCCATTGAAGTGGTGTAAAAGGCATTTAACCCACTTTAAGCCCACTAAAAAGTGTTGTTGTCTACAAACAGCCTTAAAGGTAACTTAACTAAGCCAACCTAAGCTATATCAGATCATACACACATACAGCTCCTTGATATGGTGGCAGCCATCTTGTAAGGTAAGTCAACTTAACTAATGCAACTCAAGATAATACACCTTGAAAGTGTATTATGTTGTACTGGATTTAAGTCAAGTGCTCCACATACATGTGTATGCTCTGACAGTTAAGTCAGTTTTAAAAAGTTAAGCTGGCTTAAATGGCTGAAAATTAGTGTGTGTGTACACATCTTAAGTTGTTAAAGGACGTATAGTCTGTATTTATAAGGGATATAGATGAAAAGAAAAAAAAAAGATAAATATAAAGTTTCAATAGCTCCATTTCCCCCAGAAATTTCTAATTTAATTCTTCCTTTTTGTCAGATATACATTTGTCTCAAGATAACACATATTTTAAATGTTAATTTTGAATTCATGAATTCATTAGCTTGACATTTATGGTAGGGTAGTATCTCTTTATTTCTCTTTGTTGTGATTAACATTACACTGTAGTTATTACTTAGTTCATTACTTGCCTCCTTCATTCAAGGAAATGAGATTTAATTTGCTCAAGATAAGTGCATTATGTATATAAAAAAGCATCTTGTCATGACTTGTAAATCAAAGTCTAAAAAAATAAAGAAAAAGAAAACCAGACAAACCTCAGGAGAAAAAAGCAATAAAAACCCCTTTCCGAACCGTTCAATAAGAGTGGGATCATGTTTGAAACAAAGGATATAAAGTTTCTAGGCAGAAAAGTATAAAAAACAGGTAAAGGAACAAGAACTTAACATCTATCAGTCTTTTATGCATAATATTAACAAAAAAATATACCTAATATTTATTTTATCATAGTGGCATTTTATTTACAACTTTCAATAAAACAATACAGTAAATGGGTAATGAAAATTATACACTATATAATAATAAAATTATAATAATTTTAATAATAATATGATGGGTGGTTATTGGTAAAAAACATACAATAATATTACACATTCTATCAGTTTAATACATTAAAACAGACCAATATATATTGTGATACAAAAACAGATGCAATTTAGCATTATACAATACTAGACTAAAATAATAAAAACAGGGAAATTTTATTTGATTTTAATTCTTATTTTTGTGCTAGTAATACAAATACACTCAGGAAGTATAGGAGGGGCTGTATGCTATTAGAGAAGAACCAACCTGATTTTTCAAAAGCATGAGCCCTGTATTTACAATTTTCCACTAATGGATAGATCAATTTTCCTCTTATTTCTTCAAACAACATTTTGTCTGAAGAACCATTCAAAATAAAATTATGAAGCATCATCACAAAAATAACATCAGCAAATCTTGCATAATTGAGGTCTTAGACTAAAAGAAATAATATATCAATATTAATATGCAAGAAGGGAATATAAACCAGTTTGCCAATCCCAAGCAAAATCATGAAAAGTCTGTTAGAGGATACAGTCAATAAAAAAATATTAGAAAAGAATAGAGGTGTGCAGAGTGGGCTGTATTTGATTCAGATTTGGCCCAATTCAGGGGAAAATGATTTGATTTGCTGAATTGGATCACTGTCCAGGTTTGATTCAGCCAAATCCTAAGATTTGATTCTGATTTGGGCCATAGACAAAGCTTTATGTTTTTTCTACATAGCTTGAGGTACCAGGCATGGCTCGTGAATGCTGAGATGGTAGGGTGGAAGGAACATCCCACAGGAGTGCACCCCCACACTGCGTGCTCAGTCATGGACCTAGAAGTGGATCAGAAGCACTTCTGATCCATTTCTGGATCCACCGCCGAGCACCCGAGGGACCCTCTCCGTGCGTCTTCCTGCTCAGCGATTGGCTGCAGGGGGCCCTGAGTGCCACTCCAGACTCAGGAGGCACCAGTTGCTGAGCCAGGGAGTGGGAGGGGGTTCCTTGCGTGCTCCGTGGTGGACCCAGGAGGAGACCGGAAGTGCTTCTGGTCCACTTCTGGGTCCGCCACCAAGCATGCTGGGGTACGCCCCCCCCCCCCACACACACACACACATTCCCATGGGATGCTCCATCTGTGCAACCATCCCAGGGTTCATTAGCCACCTGGTACCTTGAGGTATATAGAAAAAACTTATAAAGCTGTGTCTATGTACAAATTGTCAAATCTCTCTGAATTGAATCGGAGGCTTCCAATTTGAGTCACAGATATTAATAGGTCTCCTGAGTGCCTCCACTCCTTTAGTTGTGCTGTGGTTCCTCCTGCATATTGGGACCCAGGATGCATGGGGAAAGTGTAGTTTGCCCAAAGCGGGTCAATTTGCCCCACACCAAAGTGGATCTGCACTGTGGTAAAAAGTGCATATCCTGGTATTCTCTAGATATAGATATATATTAGTGTGTTTCATTTTAATCATGTAAAAATGTGGTTTTTGGGTTCCTTTTTTAAATCTGAAAACTAGGGATTTTTTTTTTTGTTTTTAATCAGAGAAAACCAGGATTCCAGGTGATGTTGTTTTAGGGGTGCCTGCTAAACAATTCCTCATATATTTCACGACTATCTAAAAATTATTAGCAGGGTACTCCAAAGTGTCTTCACCACCATATAGCTGGGTTGCAATGGGAATATGCGGATGGGGCTTTTTTATGTTTTTAAATTTTTTGGGTGGCAGCCTCAGGAGCTGTCCAGAGCCAATATAGACACAAAAAAGTCATTCATCAGAATCAAATAGTTCACTATCCTCTAATATTTTAACAGCCACATCCTGAATCAACCTTTGTTTAGTTTTCTGGTACTGGCCTATGACTGACTGCTTATTAAGTAGGTCACAATCACTTACCAGTTAAAATTGGGAAATCTTCATTTAAGGGAGAGACCCACACGATATTCTTAGCTCAGTGTTATCCAATATATTTTTTATCTGATCAATCATTGCTAGGGAAATTTACAGGTAACACATAATTTTGTGGAGCACTGCAAATGATATGGATAGGTAAATTCCATATGGTGATTAGGATTGCATTATAATTATATTCAGTCTGATAATAAATTTTAATACAGTTGAATACAAGAACGTATATTAAAAACAAACTGAGCTCATCAGATTAAATGACAGGGGAAATGTATTCTGTAAAAGAGTGACCATGAAAGGAGTTTGGCAGTCATGATGGATAAACAATGTAACAGGATTTCCCAGTGGTGTGTATGTGTATGTACAGCAAAATGCAGATGTCATTGCAGTATGTATTAGCAGACATGTTTTAAATTAAGCTCAAGCATACCCTACAAACCATTGTTTAAACTGCCAGGAGTTGTGAATATGTGATGAAGCTTGTACCACTGTGTTTTCATTCCCCTTTTCACCCATGCTATCTAAATTTAGGTAGCACATATATACTAGTACATGCTGCAGTCACATGCTGCAGTCACACCTACATTTTGCTATATAGACATTTCCTTTGTGTTATTTATTTGCTGGTGAGGGATAAGAATTTACTAATCATATATAGATCTTTATGCTTCTGGATCAGTAATACATAGTTTACTGAAAGCAGCATAATTCTAGTTGAAACTCTACTGTCCAAACTGGCAGCCCGTTAACAGCATCAGTAATGATCATGAAGAGACAATGAACAATTGTTGGTGATAGTTCCAGAATAAGGAGGAATACATTGGGGAGGAAAAGGCGGAACTGAAAGCCAAGGACACAATAAAGACATAGGAAGTCTGCCTTTAGAAAGTTTACTTTATCTGATCTAGGAGGCTTGGTGTTCAAGAGGCAGGTTAGGATGGTGTTCAAGAGGCAGGTAATCCCTTGTATGCCCCTGAATTCTTCAAGAGTTGTTTCTGCTACTTCTGTAGTATATGGGAAAGTACTAGGAGCTGGAGCTAGAGCTGGTACAGGACAGTGCTCCTGTCTAGAGTTAGTTCTTATGTAGAGATAGTAGATGGTTGGGACTTTTCATTCTCATAAAAGCCTATGCTAATTCTTACGGTGGTACTCTGACTTGAGCCAGATATGGCTCCTGCTTTTCATAGTAGAAAAAGGAAAGAGGGAAATTAAGGATACTTGCTTTAATTATGTGTCAGAATTGTAAACATTAACGACTATAATTCTGTCAGATCATAAAAAACAAATCAGTTTTCCTTCTAAAAAAAACAAAACCAGTGTCTTTAGGACTTCATTGTTATAACAACACAAATAACTGGCCTTGACATTATTAAGGACTATATGCAGATGTAGTTGCAGTATGTGCTAGCAGACATGTTTTAAATTAAGCTTAAGCATATATATATATATATATATATATATATATATATATATATATATATATGCTTCATAACAATGAAGTCCTAAAGACACTGTTGGTGGCGGGGAGGGTTAGAAGGAAATACACATACACACATTTTTAAATCATACCATTCAATGGAAAATGGACTGCATGAAAAAAATACCACTTTAAAACTGTGCCATTTTACAGGGAGGAAGTCTAGTTGGACCTGACACTCCTGGAAACTATCACTATTTTTTTTACTTGATCCAAACACCATCTAATATAAAATTTATGAGTATCCTAGGAAGCACCAGATAGAACCCATGGCTTCCCTTCACAGCTAAGTGCCCTAGCCACTAGATTACAGAATCAGGATCCCTTCTGATCTCTTTCTGGACCCCAAGTCTTTTGCAGTCTTGGCTGAATAAAGAATGACCCAGTATTCAGTTTTCACCAACATATTTTTGAATTAAAAGTGGTTATGGCTGCTGTGCTTTGTACTGAATTCAAGGCAGCTAGTCTGTTATAAGATCATCTTCTACCTCTTTGGTGTCTATGGAGATTTAAATGCAGTTCTAATCCACCCTATTCAAGTTCTGAAAATTCATTAAAGAATGTACTTTTGTAACACATCTATCTTAACCTTAAGATGGAGTTACAAAAATGCAAGAAGGATGAGGGCTGCTTTTGGATCGAGACTTGTTTAGAGCGGGGTGGAATAGGACTGAATTTAGATGCCTAAATCCACTTATGGGCCTAAAGGTAGAACAGAATCTGGGACTGAATGCTAATCTTGGAGTGTATTGGTGCTTTAGGAAAAGTATAGCATCTAGTTCCTCAAACTGGATTGCTCAGAGTATGGGTGGAAGCCTAAATTTAGTGTTTTAGGAACTTTATGGGCCAAAATGTAGATATCAGATGAATTTAGGTGTCTAAAGAAGTTCTGGGAAAGTGGAGTGATGGTACTCTGGATTGCTTTTTTGCAACTTAGACTCATATATTCTGCCTGGGTCCCATTCATGTGCTTGGCTTTTGCCCCTTGTTTTTTCTACATCTCCATTTACTTCCTATAAATTGGGTGCCAAATAATTTTATTTCTCTCAGCTGTTTTAAGTATCAATGAATCAAATTTTATGAAGTATTCAGATACTATGAATTGGGTGTATAGAAATGCTTAAAGATAGACAGCTAAATATCTTTATGAAAAGAAACCATGGTTGCAATTTTTTTCTGGTACTCAGAGGGGACATTCACATGATCTCTTGTGCATTTTGTGGTGCTGCACAATGCTGCAAAATACACCCCATGCACACAATCTGGTTCTCCACACTGCATATTTGCAGTGCGCAGCCAAATTTAGATACTGGGAAACTACAGCATGAAAAAAAGTGCGCCAAAAAAAGGGTGCAGTGCACATGGTAGCAGCATGTGCCACCTGAAACCATAGCCTGTCTCTGCAGAGCAATACTGGTTGCCGGCCAGGCTCTGCATGCCTAGATCACCAACACTGCAGGCTCTCCTACCCCACCAGGGCAATTTGCCCAATACAAGAGCACATGTACTAGGACATTCCCCGGGGACAACTAGGAGCAGCACATATTTGTGCTGCTGATAGTTGTTCCTAGGAAAACTCATGTGTGCGCTCATCTGGACATGGCCAGAGGGTGCATCTACATGAGACAGTTTACTGTGGAGCTGACAAATTAGCTGTGCAGTAAAGCACCACTGTCTGCATGTGAGCCCCTATTAGGTCCAAATGAACTAATTAACTCCACTGTAGAATAGTACTGCCCAATACAATGGAGTTATTTACTCAGCTGCAATGCATGTATAAAGTGACTGGGGCTGGCTGGGGCATGACAGTGCTACAGCGTAGGTGCTGCCTGACAGCTAATTCTGCATTGTAGGTCCCTCATGCCCCAGCCAGCCCCTCTGCCATATGTTGAGCCAGGATGGAACAGCTCCTGGCTGGCAGGATGACCCCACAGGCTCTTGACCAGCCAGGGCTCCGCTGCTCCAGCTCAACGTGCAGCAGTTCCAGGCACACATGTAAATGCTGCATCCAGGAGCAGTACATGTCAGTGTGAACTGTGCCAGAATTTATGGTGTCACATTCAAATCACATGTAGATGCACCCAGAAGGATCATCTACCTTCCTCTTTGAAACCAGAACTGCTATTTGTCTTTCCTATTTCGAAACACAATATTGTTTTCAACTCTAACATTTCTTCCCATTTTGAATGAGATGGAAGCAGACTAACAAAAAAATAAATGTAGAATGGCATCAAACTAGTCATTAGAATTATAGACAAAAAAATACATCCAGCTTTTTAAACAATAATTATTGTCAATTGATTACATTGCTTTATATAACTGACCTCCAGTTTTAGAAGAATTGCTTAATACTCAGTCAATCCACACACTATTCATAACAGGTGGATCTTACTTGAGTGATCCTCCTTTTTCATGTATTCCTGCATTCACTGCAATGTGCCAAAAACTCTCTCCCTCCCCTTGGCAGGGTCTCCACTACTGGTCAAAACTGAACTCTTAGGATAAATTCAAAGAACAAAACTGTGCATTTCAAATCCTTTTACATTGGACTTATTTTTCTAGTTTACACAATTGCTTAGAGCCAGTCAGTGGTACATACCTAAAAATTAGCCAGTGACAAAAAAGTCATAATAGGTTCACTTAATGTTTGTGCGCTCATCATAGGAACTAAGACTGCATACAAGCCTTGTCATTACTGTTTTCTTTTCTTTATTCTTGGAGATGGTCAAGCTCCAAAGATTTAATATATTTCCTGACTCATTGTTTTGTTATTTATTTGTATACATTTTTGCCTTCTAAAGGCAGATTAGCTAATAATAAAACCAGTGTGATGAAAGGGATATAATAGACAAGATAAATTCATGTCAAGTGAATATAAGGTACTTCTGGGAAATAAATTATATTTCATTCTCAAATTTCAAGTGATGAATCCCCATATTTTATTTTTTATTTCTGTGCCCCTATCATTTAGGAGCTTCTTTTATCATAATAAATGTGAGGTTAACTTTGACCAAATATTTCATTTTTAGTATCTTTAGTATGTTGAAGCTGCACAAAATGTAGTTCCACCCCTTTTTCACAATCCCTTGTTGTTTTAATTTGTTTCTTGACTGCCAATATATTTAATCACATCCCTAACTAAGTTTTCCTGGGACTTCCTAGCCTGCTGAGATATTTAAAGCTAAGCACAGGCTTAAGCATCTTGTTAAATCTGGATGATTGAAGCTGGACCAAGTTATAAATCACATATTTACGCTTGGCATTGATTCTGAATTAAGGATGAACATTATGGATCTTCAAAACTCATATGCCAATCTTTTCAAAGAGGATGCTTCACTGTGATCCTTGTTACACCTTGTGCTGTAAGCCGTACAAATGTTGATTGGCTAAGTGCTAGCTTGGCGTTTGGAGCAGTCACACCTTTAGTCTAGAAATCTTCTCTGATTGGCTCCGTACCTGTGCAGCTGTGACTTACCACTAAAAGCCAGGTGAGCATGGACTGCAGGGAGGGAAAGGAGGCAGCAGTGTCCCTCAAGAAAGGCTGAGGGGCTGAACAGGGAGGTTGCTGCCTGTCTGGCTCCCACCTCTGATGGTGGAGTGATGCTGCCAAAAGCCTGCAAGCAGGGAGCTATAGGATCCAGCTACACCAGGGTGAAGAGGGAAGCTTTCCTGGGGGAGGATCGTAGGATCAGGTCCCAGCAAAGCAAGTGGGGGTAGGGGGGACGTGATTAGAGTTGCTCAGATGCCCGCTCTGTGTCCAGTGTCTGGCAATTCTCAGTGCCCAGCTCTTCTTTGTAAAACCCAAAACACAGAGAGAAAGGGGAGGATGGTTGAAGACAGTGCCCAGCACTGGCATTTGGATCTCCCCCACCCCTTCCCAGCCCCATCTCTCCCTGAAACCTCAAGGCACAGACTAGGCTGGGTTATCTTGTCTGCAGACAAATCCAACAAGCTTCTCTCTCCACTTCTACCTCTGCCTAGGCCCTCCGGGTTGTATCAGTGCCTTTATTAGGGGCTCCACTTTCATTTGCCTGTAGCTAAAGATGAGACCAGCTTCACAAACATGTGGCATTGGGCCCCACATGCTGGCTCCTGCCCCATCTGAGCTCTCTTCCTAATCTGTGTTGATCAGCATACCCAACGGGCTGTCCAGAACTGGTACCCAGATACCTTTCTATCCTGGAGACGTTAGTCAGCTTTCAGCACCAGTGTTCAGCTCTTAACATGATCACCTAGGGGTGAGGAGCTGATGCCTGGGGCCACTTCCCTGAGCTAAAGATGCTTGCTTGTCTAAAACCAAAGTGGACTTGTCATAACCCAAAGGGAGATCTGACATTAACCTAGAGGCCAATTGCCTTTAATTAGGGAAAAGAAAGCAGCAGCAGCAGCAGGACAATACCTTATTTTGTCTCCTTTTCCCAGATCCCTCATTTTCCTGCACAGGGAGTCCTCATCCTTCACCAGAAGAATTACACCTACTACCTCCAGCATGGTTTGGAAAAAAAAAAAAAAAAAAGACAAAACAACTGAAAAAACCATCAGATGGGAAATAATGTTAGCAGAAGCAATCAGGGGTGTGATATATCGCACCCTCAGTTGCTTCTGCTAACATTATATACATATACATACATATACACACACACACACACACACACACACACACAGGAGGGACCATTGCATCCTGGGATACTGGAGCGCTTCAATTTGAGTGGCACAGCTGTGGGGAATGGCCACACCTCTATGGAACAGGAGTAAGGTTATATGGATCAAAGATAATTCTGCCCTGGAGTGGTGTAACTTTGAGTTGCATAAGTGCTTTAAGCCACTGAAAGTGTTGACACGTGACCAATCCAGGGGTTAAGAGCTAGAGAAACTACCTAAAATTACCACGGGACAAGGCCCTAAGACTACTTCCAAAATGAGAACTAATGTAGCTGAATATGAACAGAACTTTAGATGGGCTAATTTACCTTAATTTTATTTCCAGTCTTTCCTTTCTATTGGGATAATTTACTATTATGCCTTTAATGTGGTGTTTTTAAAAACCTATCAGATATACTTCTTTTTATATAGAATCTCTTCTCAGTAAAAGTGCTTTCCATGTATTCTGAAGGTTCCTCTCTTAATCCTTCTCTTTTTCTACTATTATTTATCTCATTTCTGTTATTACATCTTCCTTTGCTTTGAAATTACTTCAAGCTAAATTGCCTCTAAATTTTAAGTTCTCAACTAGCTGTTCCTCCAGACTAGTTGGAGTCAAATCTAAATTACCCATGGACCTCTTATTTTGTGAGAAAAGAAAGGTTGCCCCAAGATCTTGTTAGATAATCCATCCACTATGAATCCTGAAGATGTTGAAAGCTACTTTAAAGTTACTTTAGCCACTGTGTTTCTGGTTTTAAGTAAAATCTCACTTCAGCAACAGTAGTGTTTGAAGTGCCCTTGGTTTGTTTTTTTTCAGATCATCGTCACATCGGAGATGACATAGGTGCATGAACAGAGTATTTATGTAACACACAATCTTTCTCTTGGTTACTTTTAATCCCTTGCAGTATCTCATCAGTTTTGCCTCTAAACGAATATCTAAAACTACATATATATATATATATATATATATATATATATATATATATATATACACACACACACACACACACATACATACATACACACACACACACACACCCTCTAGTCACTTATGTATGTGATATTTTTTCTTTTGATAATCTTTTAAACCCTAATTAGAAATAAATAGGATAGTCTTATGAAAATAAAAGTATTGACAAAAAAATTATTGCTGACCAACTGTCCATACCAAAGATGCTTGAATGGTATAAAAATAAGGACATATCTATAACCAGTTGTTAAAACTAGAAAGCAAAGGAGGTGAAGATGATTATGAGAAACAGAAGGATCATCATCATGAATGGAAAAAGATGGAGTCATATTTGGTGATTTTTAAACTGTAATTTAATGTCTAATTTGGACAGTTGTACTAATGACTTTAGCTCAATGAGAACACGTAACAGAATCATGTCAATGACAAAGTAATTGCTTAGGCAGTCTGTTACCAACTTAATTAGAAGCTTGAAAATTTATTTAAGTCCTACTTATTCAAAAATGCTAATATTAAATATGGAAAAATTAGTAGAGTGGAGAGCTCAGCATTTTATCATATAACCACATCCTAAGCCATTATATTTTCACAGGTTAGCCACAATATTTTATGATGCATTTGGGAAAATGGGCATTATTAAATACAACCTTACCTGACTCAGGCCACCTCTACATGTGCAGGTAAAGGCACAATTGGATCTAATACATGATCCAAACAATTGCACCTCCTGCCATGCCACACACGGGACTACACATCAGAACCAAATCACACTTTTTTAGCAAGAAGCAGGCTCATACAGCTCAGAGCTCCTATTTCTGAGGGGTCACACGCAGCTGGGACAGAGCCCTGCCAGTTGCAGGACTTGATGTGTACTATTACATGTGCTCTGGGGGAGGGAGGGTCAGTGCTTTAATTTCAGCTTCTCTGAGAGCTGCTCTAATTAAAGCACTGCAGCATCTTGTGTATCACCATCCCTGCATTTCAAAATGGTGGCAGGGGCACCTGAACTAAAGCTCATCGAACAAACTTTAGTTTAAGCACCCCCAGTGCCATTTTGAAGTGGGGAGAAGCTGATACATGAGATGCACAGGCTAGCTGCTGTGTGGTAATTAATTGAGACTGCTCCAACATGATATAATTATAGTGTATTGGAGCAGCCTCTGTGCTCGTGTATAAGCACCCTACATTTTGACTGCATGGGAGGCACAGCCAGGACTGAGAGCCCCATTTGGGCTGGGGGTGTCTTGCACCCCCAAGCCTTGGGGATCATAGCAGCCATGATACCCAAGGCTCAGGGGTTTCACACTGGGCAAGATGCATCTCTGTCTCTAGGAGCCCTGTTAGCTAACTGGGCTTCTAGCCTCAGGGGAGACCCTTCTACACATGCAAATTAAAGCTTGATAACAACCAGCTGTAAAGTTAGTACATATTTTCAAGGTGTAACTTTATAGCTGGTTGGAGCTTTTTATCATGTGACAAGTATTTTGTACCTCTAGCTGGTCTTAAGGTAATTGCACAACTCCTGTAACATGTAGAGGGGGACCTCAGGTAATTTCCCCAACCAATTTTGGAACACGGTCTTATTCTTCTGTGCATACAATTCCTATTGAAGTCTTTGGAGTTACATTCATACCAGAACTTTATTTGACATATTATATTTGATCTTGTCTCCTTGTGTCATTGTGTTTTAAATATACATAGGCCTGAAAGAATCTCACTGTTTTTCTGTTTTAGGGTGTCTGTCTAACTCTTAGCCCTTTTGTGAATACTAGCAAGAACCACAACCCTATCCATTTGATCCTACCACACATGCGCCAAGTGCACTGTAGTCTTAAGAGGATTTTTAGTTGGTTAAATTCATTTCAAAAGGAAAAGTCTGTATCTTGGACAGAATCTTTTAAAGACTTGTGAACTGATCTGGTCCAGTCTAACAAGAGATGATGTAATAATGCCACTGAAGTTTTTTAGAAACACTGTTACTAACTTCAATAGATGTCTCTTAAGGCTTTCTGAGTTTTCTGTATCTTAGTTGTATGGGGTGTAAATGAGAGAAGGAGCATAGATCTTCTTGCACTTAAACTTAATTGGGAAATGGATATAGTTATTAACAGGGATCCTGGTTTTCCCTGATTAAAAATTGCAAATTCTCTGATTAAAAACCCAAAATCCATGATAAAAATTAAAAGGCCCCCACAGACCTCCCCCCCACTGGTGCTGCTGGTGCCCCGCACTACCCGCACAGTCTCAACAGCCCTCCTGATGCCCCTCACAACACCTCCCCAGACCCACAGACATGCAGACACAGACACTGGCACTCACCCCAGCAGGTAAGTGTGGTAGCAACCACCGTGTGTGGGCCACATATGTGCTGCTGGGCCAGCAGATGAAATACAGGGCTTCCATGCAGTGGCATGCCCCACAACTGGCTGCATGGCTCTGCAGCAGTGCAGGGTGGTGGCGCCTGCATGCAAGGTGGGGAGCCTTTGTGGGCAAGCACTGCCACCGAGGAGCCATGCCCTTTACCCCTGGATAATAGAGGTAAGTGGGGCTTGGGAAGATGGTTGGGGGTTGAGGGAGTGGGGGGTGCTGCCAGCCCCAGGTGGCACATCGCAGCTGGGAGCAGGGCCGGGGGTGAGGGCAGGGGTGCCCCTCAGTGGGGGCGCTTTGCACACAAGTGATGCGGGGTGCAGTGTGGTGGTGCCAGCCATGTGCAGGCCTCACAAATGCCACCCAGACAGCTTCCCAGGGGGAGGGGGAGAGGGTGGTTGGCATGTGGCTGGAGCACAGCTCCGTGGCCAACTCTGCAGCCACAGCAAGGGATGGGGGTGCTGCGGGGGGGGGGGGGGGCTCGGCTTGGGATCACATGCAGCAGCTGCTTCTGCTTACCTGGAGGCCCATGATGGCAGTGACAGCTGCTGCCTACAAAACCTCCTGCTGCCTCCATGGAGCTATGCCCAGAGCTGTGTGGCCAGCTTCTGGGCGGCAGCAGCAGCATGGTGGTGGCCGAGCAGCACACAGCCATTCCCACCACTGCCCCGCACTGCACTGCACTGCACTGCTGCCGCCAGCTGCACAGCTCCAGGCATAGCTGTGCCCTTCTGAGGGCATGAAGCCTGCCAAGTTTCAAGGAGATAGGTGCAAAGGTTTTGGGGAAACTGCACCCCAAAGTTTTGAAAGTAAAACTTCTGTCATGTGTATCTGTTAAGCCACAATGGGTCAAAACTGCAGGCATGCTAGCCCCTGCTCAGGCCACAAAGCCTGCCAAGTTTCAAGGAGATAGGTGCAGGGATTTGGGGGAAACTGTACCTCAAGCTGCGTAGAAGGGAAACTCATGACATGAGTGCCACTGTGTGTGTGTTAAGGAATAGTAGGGTGAAAATTGCAGGCCTGCTAACCCCTGCTGAGGCCACAATGCCTGCCAGCTTTCAAAGAGATAGCTGGCAGGCAAAACTTGTGACATGGGTGCTTGTGCTAGCTAGCTACTCTGTTACACAGTCAATCATGATTCACTCAGAGACCAGCTCAATACACAGCAGCTAGCGAGGATAATGAGTTAATAAGCTAGGATTAACACCTACAAAACCACAGACTAAGGAGAGAAAATAATCAATACAGAGCTGGGAACTCCTTCTGTCCCAAGACAGAGATAGCCAGTTGCACTAGCACCCATGTCACAAATTTTGCCTTTCAGCAGCTAGGGGTGCAGGGCCCCAGAACCCTGCTGCACCGATCTCCTTGACAGTTGGCAGGCTTCATGGCCTCAGAAGGGGCTATCCAGCCTGCAGCTTTCACCCAGCATTCAACCTAATACTCACACTGTCACCCGTGTCACGAGTTTAGCTTGTCTGCAGCTTGAGGTACAGTTTTCCCCAAACCCCTGCACTTATCTCCTTGAAATTTAGCAGACTTTGTGGCCTGAGAAGGGGGTAGCATGCCTGAAGTTTTGACCCCATTGTGGCTTAATACATACATGTGACACAAGTTTTGCTTTCAACAATTTGGGGTGCAGTTTCCCCAAACTCCCTGCACCTATCTCCTTGAAATTTGTCAGGCTTCATGCCCTCAGAAGGGGCTACCAAGTTTGTAAGTTTCATCCAAATCAGGCCTGAAATGATAAAGTTATAGGATGCTTTGTCCTTCCCTATTACAGCCTAAGGGCAAAACGTCGAAACAGCTTTGAAAGGGCAAAACATTTTGACTTGCCTCGTTTTGTTTTGAGGCTGTTTTGATAATATCTGTTCCATTTTGATTTCAAAATGGGTCTTAACAAAACTGGTGATGAAATTTTGCACAGCCCTAATACCTAATATGTACACTAGAATCTGGCCCTTACTACATTATTATTGTTAAAATCGAGAGTCAACTTAAGCCTTGATTTTAGCTTAAATTATAGCCTTGTTTAGATCTTTTTCACACCACTTGAAAATCCTTTTATTTGGCAAAAATCCAGTTGTGTTAACAAATAATCTGAATTACAAGGAAATCCAATTCACTGATCAAGTTTTTTAAAAGATTCTGGAAGAGTTAAAATCTATGAATAATATTCCAACAATAAGTTTATAACATGGCATCATTTAAGACAAGAATAATATTGGTTTAAAAACCTCTGTAGAGAGATTAGGCAGGCAAATAAAATGGATTAATTTAGATCTTACTGTTATTTATTATGTAATATATATATATATATATATATATATATATATATATATATATATATATATATATATATAGACACACCTAAATTCTTATATGAAGATTTTAATATTTACTACCATCCATAACAAAGTAACTTTTCTATAACTGTTTTGTAAGTTGTATTTCATGACATGAAAGAAGGGGTGAGTCCAGACAAGTATACACATGCAAGGTAAAACATTTCCCATAGGACAAAGCACATTTGTCCTATGGAACAAATGTATCTGTGCTGCTGCTTTTTCTCTCAGGGTGTGCCTGTGCCTGCTGTGCACTGCAAATTGACCTGGGTGGGGTAGGGGAGGCTGAGGCCAGCACCTTTTCTGGTCCCAGCAGCCTTACCTGGGGTCCTGAGGGCCTCCCAGGGCAGCAGTTGTGCTGCGCCAGATGCTCAGAGCCTGCCTGTTCGCCAGATCATAGCTCTGGCTGGCCAGTTTCCATTTCTGGCAGCACCACTATTTTAGTGGTAGGGGGTTTTTTTGTTTGTTTGTTTTTGTTTGTTTTTATGTTTTTAAAAATTTTATACTGGGATCTCCTGGCAAGGGGAAAAACCCACTGCACTGCTAATTAACAGCATGGTGATGTGTACATGTGTACCACATGTAGTTTGCAGCACCTCAAAAAGCTTTGAGACAGTGGAAATCACATGTGCAGTCTCATTGGTACACATCCTAAGAGTCTGTCCTGTGAATTGAATTCTTTTGCAATAGAGCTAGTCAACATTTTTCATCAGAATTATTTTTTCTGTTTTCACAAACTTAGGAAGTTGTGCAACTCTATATAACTTGGAAACAGAGAAGGAAGGTTCTTTCATCTTCTTGCCCCATATTGTAGAAGTTAATCAGGAAGAAGACCAAGATTCCATATCCACATCAGCATTCAGAGAAGTTCGTATCCAGGTATAACATTTTTCACCAAGTACCATCATCACCAGGCCACCAACAAGGCACTACTATGAGCACTTGTTAAAGCTAGCCAATGGGGCACCGGAAAGGCGAAAGATGTGGGGACAAAAGGGGTATAAATGATAGGAAATGTAGCTCAGTGAAATGGACATGGCCCTGGAAGGCAGAAGTAACTGCACTTGGAACCATAATCCTGCCTCTCCCTACTCATCCCACTTTGCACAGTCTTTGGATAAGATGGCAGTGACTGATAGACAGAAAAAATGGCCAGACTGATTCATAGATTCATAGATGTTAGGGTCGGAAGGGACCTCAATAGATCATCGAGTCCAACCCCCTGCATAAGCAGGAAACAGTGCTGGGTCTAGATGACCCCAGCTAGATACTCATCTAACCTCCTCTTGAAGACCCCCAGGGTAGGGGAGAGCACCACCTCCCTTGGGAGCCCATTCCAGACCTTGGCCACTCGAACTGTGAAGAAGTTCTTCCTAATGTCCAATCGAAATCTGCTGTCTGCTAGCTTGTGGCCATTATTTCTTGTAACCCCCGGGGGCGCCTTGGTGAATAAATACTCACCAATTCCCTTCTGTGCCTCTGTGATGAACTTATAGGCAGCCGCAAGGTCGCCTCTCAACCTTCTCTTGCAGAGGCTGAAAAGGTCCAGTTTCTCTAGTCTCTCCTCGTAGGTCTTGGTCTGCAGGCCCTTGACCATACGAGTTGCCCTTCTATGGACCCTCTCCAGGTTATCCGCATCCTTCTTGAAGTGTGGCGCCCAGAATTGCACGCAGTACTCCAACTGCGGTCTGACCAGCGCCCTATAGAGGGGAAGTATCACCTCCTTGGACCTATTCGTCATGCATCTGCTGATGCACGATAAAGTGCCATTGGCTTTTCTGATGGCTTCGTCACACTGCCGGCTCATGTTCATCTTGGAGTCCACTAGGACTTCAAGGTCCCTTTCCACCTCTGTGCCACCCAGCAGGTCATTCCCTAGGCTGTAGGTGTGCTGGACATTTTTCCTCCCTAGGTGCAGCACTTTGCATTTCTCCTTGTTGAACTGCATCCTATTGTTTTCTGCCCACTTGTCCAACCTATCCAGGTCTGCCTGCAGCTGTTTCTTGCCCTCCGGCATGTCCACTTCTCCCCATAGCTTTGTGTCATCTGCAAACTTGGACAGAGTACATTTCACTCCCTCGTCCAAGTCACTGATGAAGACATTAAAGAGTATCGGTCCAAGGACCGAGCCCTGCGGGACCCCACTGCCCACACCCTTCCAGGTCGAGACCAACCCATCCACCACTACTCTTTGGGTGCAACCCTCTAGCCAATTCGCAACGCACTGGACTGTGTAGTCATCCACATCACAGCCTCTTAACTTGTTCACCAGTATGGGGTGGGATACCGTATCGAAGGCCTTCCTGAAGTCTAAGTATACGACATCCACCCCTCCTCCTGTGTCCAGGCGTTTCTTAACCTGGTCATAGAAAGAGACTAGATTGGTCAGGCACGATCTGCCCGTCACAAACCCATGCTGGCTTCCCCTCAGCATAATTTGCCCTGCCGGGCTCTCACAAATGTGAGCCTTGATAATTTTTTCAAAGACTTTACCAAGGATGGAGGTAAGACTAACTGGTCTATAGTTGCCCGGGTCCTCCTTCCTCCCCTTTTTGAAAATGGGGACCACGTTAGCCCTTTTCCAGTCCTCCGGGACTTGGCCCGTGCGCCACGAGCGTTCGAATATTCCCGCCAGCGGCTCTGCAATGATGTCGGCCAGTGCCTTCAGCACCCTCGGATGGAGCTCATCCGGGCCTGCCGACTTAAAGGCATCCAGTTCTACCAAGTGACTCTGCACCATCTCAGGGTCTACGCATGGAAGTCTGGCGCCTTGCTGCTGCCTCTCTACAACCCCAGTGAGAGACTTGCCATGTCCCTCACTTAGGAACACCGAGGCAAAGAACTCGTTGAGGAGTTCAGCCTTGTCCCCCCTGTCTGTCACCAATTGTTTCTGCCCATTTAGCAGGGGTCCTATTCCTCCCTGGGCCTTCCTTTTACTCCCAATATATCTAAAAAACAATTTCTTGTTGTCTTTTACTTGGGTTGCCATCCTCAGCTCCATGGTAGCTTTGGCCTGCCTAACTGCCTCCCTACAAGCACGAGCAGAGGAGGTATATTCATCTTTAGTGATCTCACCCTGTTTCCACTTTTTATGTGCTCCCCTTTTGGCCCTTAGGCTGCCCTGGATTTCTCTGGTCAGCCATGGAAGCCTCCTGGCTCCTTTCCCTTTATTGCCTCGCTCGGGGATTGTCTTGCTTTGTGCCCGAAGGATCGTTTCCTTAAGGCACAGCCACCCTTCTGATGGACAGAAGCAAGGCTCATTTCTTTGTAAGACAGTGAGATGTCATTAAGCCAGAAATGCTGCATGGAAATCATAGAATCATAGAAGTAGGGTCAAAAGGGACCTTGTAGATCTTCAAGTCTGAGCCCCTGCCTGGGCAGGAGGAAAACTGGGCTCAAGTGACCTCAGCCAGGTAGGCATTGAGCTGCTTCTTAAAGATCCCCAGGGTTGGAGCCAGCACCACTTCCCTTGGAAATTGGTTCCAGATCCTAGCCACCCTGACTGTGAAGAAGTTCGTATGGATGTCTAATCTAAACCTACTTTCCAACAACTTGTGGCCGTTATTCCTTGTTATCCCGGGGGGGGGGGGTGCTAGGGGAAACAAGGTGTCCCCTAAATCCTTCTGGTCCCCCCCTAGTGAGTTTATAGATGATCACCCGGTCCCCCCTCAGCCTTCTCTTGTGAAGGCTGAACAGGTTCAGGTCCCATAGCCTCTCCTTGTAGGGTCTGCCTTGCTGTCCTCGGATCATGCGGGTGGCCCTCCTCTGGACCCTCTCAATGTTGTCCACATCCCTCTTGAAGTGGGGTGCCCAGAACTGGACACAGTACTCCAGCTGTGGCCTGACCAGTGTCATGTAGAGGGGGAGGATCACCTCCTTGGCCCTACTTGAGATGCACCTGTGGATGCACAATAGGGTTCGGTTAGCCCTGCTGACTGTAACCTCGCATTGTCGACCCATGTTCATCTTGGAGTCACTGATGACTCCAAGATCCCTTTCTGCCTCTGTGCTCTCAAGAAGGGAGTTTCCCATGTTATAAGTGTGCTGCTGGTTACTACGGCCCAAGTGCAGCACCCTGACCTTGTCCATATTGAAACGCAACCTGTTTTTGTTAGCCCACCCCTGCAACCTATCCAGGTCTTTCTGCAGTCTTTCCCTCCCTACTAGCGTGCCCACCTCACCCCAAATTTTGGTATCATCAGCAAATTTGAACAGGTTGCTTTTCACCCCGTCGTCCAAATCACAGATAAAGAAATTGAACAGTGCGCGCCCAAGGACCAAGCCCTGGGGGACTCCGCTGCCCACTTCCCCCCAGTTTGAATATGACCCGTCCACCACCACCCTCTGAGTACGACCCTTCAGCCAATTAGCAATCCATCTGACTGTGTAGGCATCGATGCCACAGTCGCCTAGTTTTTTTTAATGAGGATGGGGTGGGAGACAGTGTCAAAGGCCTTGCTGAAGTCCAGAAAGACTACATCCACGGCAACACCTGCATCCAATGCTTTTGTAATCTGATCGTAAAAGGCAATCAGGTTGGTCTGACATGACCTGCCCCTAATGAAACCATGCTGGTTACCTCTGAGCATCATCCCTGATGCCGGCCCATCACAAATGTGCTCCTTGATGATCTTCTCAAACAGTTTCCCCAGGACTGAGGTAAAACTGATGGGCCTATAGTTGCCCGGGTTCTCCCTCCTCCCTTTCTTAAAGATGGGGACCACATTGGCTATCTTCCACTCATCTGGCACCTGGCCCAAGCACCACAAGCACTCGTAAAGCCATGCCAAGGGCCCAGCAATAACCCCTGCTAGCTCTCTCAGGGCCCTGGGGTGGAGGGCATCTGGACCTGCTGACTTGAACACGTCCAGCCCCCTCCAGAAGCACTCTAACCCAGTCCTCCTCAACCTTAGGTCTTGAGGCATTCCCCTTGAGTCTGTCTTGAAACACAGTGAGGGAGTCCTGGTCCCTGCACAAGAAAACAGAGGTGAAGAATTTGTTAAAGATGCCTGCCTTCTCCTCTGGCGCAACCACCAGATTGCCCAGCGCATCTTGCAGCTGGAAATAAAAGTTGAAATATTCCATTTTGGAAAATATTGAAATAAAATATTTTTATTCTCATTAAAGATATATATATATTTAAATCCCCTTTTTCTGGACAAACCATTTTCTGATTTTCTCAGAAAATGCTCTTGGTCCAAATAAACTGGGTTTATTTTTTAGCAAATAGAACATTTTTTTAAATACATAAACTCTAGTTGGGTGCTTACTGAGGTTCCTATCTACAAAAACAGTGGGATTTTTCCCACTTCCCCCTTATTTTATTTATACTCTACAAGTTTTGGGATACTGCTTAGCTTTGATCATCCAGATGACTTATATTCTTATATGTATGCCAGCAATTGTTATAGATTCCAGGAAAATGCTGATTTGTCCTTTGCATTTCCCATGCAAAAGTAATAAAGAATAAAGTGAAGTAAGCAAAATATGACCATCCAGCTTTCCAACGTTTAAAAATAAAGAATATTACTTTTTGCATTATGAGAAACAATACAATCTCATAATTTAATCAAATGTGAGGACAAGTTTCAAAAGAGTCTGGAGCTTATTAGCAGGGATCCTGGTTTTCTCTGAATTAAAAAAATAATCCCCAATTTTCAGTTAAAAAAAGTAACCCCAAATACACATTTTTCTGTTATTTAAATGAAGCACCACCATTTTATATGTGTGTGTGTGTGTGTATATATATATATTAGTGGCGTTTCATTTAAATCATGGAAAAATGTGGATTTGGGGTTCCTTTTTTTTTTAAATCAGAGAAAGTTTTTAATTTTAAATCAGATTTTTTTTATCCTATAAATCAGAGAAAACCAAAGCTTTCTGTTTATAGGATAATTCCATAAATGAAAGTTACGTGGGATTCAGTTAGGGTGGCCCAGGCAAAATATTTAAATGTGTGGCAACATAAAAATATGGGTAAGTCCAACTGTCTGTTCACTGATTCTGACTCTGGCTGGCACCTTAATCCTTGAGTGGCCCTGGACCTGACTGCCCATGGCCTACTGCTCTGGTTTTTGGCTGAGTGAAGATAAGCCCTTTTTTTAAAATTTGGGTCACTTTTATATGTGCTATGTTGTATTCTGATTAAAACACTGCATGGTGCTTCAGCATGTCATGTATTCAGCATCCTCACATTTCAAAGTGTTGACAAGGGTGCTTTAGCTAAAGCTTACCTAATGAGCTTTAAAGTACCCCTGTCACCATATTGAAATGTGGGACACTGAATACATGAGACCCTGCAGACATTTGAATTAGCGGGGCTCCAGAGAGCTGCTCTAATTAAAATGTCACCCCCTCCCTTTCCACTAGATTTTTTAAACTAGATAAGAAGTCCGTTTCCCTGACGGGTTGGTTACCTGATGGAGATTTTTAAGAATTTGGAACCTAGTAAATTTGAAGGGGCCTCCTGATGTTCACTTAATGGTGTAGTTGGAATCTAATCCTTAGTCTTAACAATTGGGCCTCCAACCATTCCACATGTGTATGGAAGGCGGTTTATTGTTGGGACTGTAGATGAGATCTCAAAAGGTACCAGCAGTGAAATTACTGTGAAATTAGCAACTGAAATTGTTAAATGTACATAAATAAAAAGAGGGTGTACCAAATTGTGACAGCATGTATTTAATAAATATGTTGAAAAGTCCCTAGATTTAATTGTTATATTTCCCATTTATACACTTAGGGTCAAATTCCATTCCACTTATTAGGCACATAAGTGGACTTTGGAAACTAAATGCAATCTTGTTTCACCCTGCTTGGGTCTCTGAAAAGTTAACAGAAAAGGCAGGTAGATTCTCTTCATCTTTGCTGTTTTTTGTTATAATGACAATGTATTAAAAAAATAAAACACATCAGGCTAGGCCTCTCTTGGTCTTTTGTCTGGTACCATGTAAACCAGTTCAACCTGTTCCATGGTTGGGTTGTTGGTGACTAAACTGGTGCTCCCAACTTGGCTTGCTTGAGTGTGGATGCCCAGCAGGATTAAAAACAAGACCTGTCAAAGGGAAGAGGAGCTCCCTACAAGCCAACAGCCATCCATACCTGGAGAGGAAATGGGGCACCACCAGGTCACTCTGCCTGAAGAATCACCAGTAAAGCAAAGAAAATCAATTAGGGTTTTTGCAACATCTAAGGTGCCCCCACAGTCATAGCAGCTTCTGGACTGACTGACTGACTGACTGATTGACTGATGCATTAAACAATTCTCAGGTATTTGACAAAGGTAGAACAGAACCACATTTTAGCATCTATGGCCACTTAGGTGGAATGAGATCTGCACTATTGGCTTAGATTTTCCAATTTTTACAGAGGTTCTGGATGTCCAAATCTCTCTAGCAGTTTTAAAAATCTCTTTTGCTTGGTTCTTTCTCTCATTTAAATCAAAGGAAGAAAAATTATATTGACCCTTAATTGCATGTAAGTGTTCTCCAAAAGGCAAAATAAACAGTATATGAAACTAGAAACAGGTTTGTTGAAAGTCTCTGGGTTAGGGTCAGAGCAGACAGCCAAAAGGGTGATGTCATAGGGGGTATCCACTACAGACCACCAGATCAGGAGAATGAGGCCTTTTTCAAACTCTTAGCAGAAGATGCCCCATCACAGACCCTAGTTCTCATGGGGATTTCAATTACCCTGATATGTCCTGGGAAGGCAATGTGGTAGTGCACAGGCAATCCAGGATATTTTTGACGGACGTTGGGACAACTTCCTCATGAAAGTGTTGGAGAGGCCAACAATGGGCAGTGCTCTTCTTGACCTGCTGCTCACAAACAGGGGAGAATTGGTGGGCAATGTAGCAGTAGAGAGCAACTTGGGCAGCAGCAACCACAAAAATGATTGAGTTCAGGATTCTGAGAAAAGGAAGGAAGGAAGGAGTACAGCACAGCATGGACCCTGGATTCAGAAAAGTAGACTTCAACTCACTTAGGGAACTGATGGGCAGGATTCCTTGGGAGACTGGTCAAGGGGAAAGAAGTCCAGGAGAGCCAGCTGTACTTTAAAGAAAGCTTACTAAGAGTGCAAAAATGAACCATCCTGATGTGCAGAAAGACTAGTAAGTGTTGCAGAAGATGATCTTGACTTAACAGGGAACTCTTCAATGAGCTAAAACACAAAGCTTACAAGAAGTGGAAACTTGAACAAATGACCAGGGAGGACTATAAGAGTATTGCTCAAGCACAGAGGGATGAAATCAGGAAGGGCAAAGTGCAACTGGAGTTGCAGATAGCAAGGATCATAAGGAGTAAAAACAAGGGTCTCTCCATGTGTGTCAGCAACAAGAGGAAGATCAGGGAAAGTGTGAGTCTCTTACTGAATGGGGGAGGCAACCTAGTGACAGGTGATGTGGAAAAGGCTGAAGTACTCAATGCCTTTTTTTACCTGTCTTCACAGGAAAGATCAGCTCCCAGGCTACTGCACAGGACAGCACAGTTTGCGGAGGAGGTGAGCAGCCAACAGTGGTGAAAGAACAGGTTAGGGATTATTTAGAAGAGCTGGATGTGTGCAAGTCCATGGGGTCAAATGTAATGCATCCAACAGTGTTGAGGAAGTTGGTTTATGTGATTGCAGAGCTGCTGACCATTATCTTTGAAGGCTTGTGGCAACTGGGGGAGGTACTGGATGATTGGAAATGGGCAAATATAGTGCCCATCTTTTAGAAAGAGAAGGAGGAAGATCCAGGAAACTACAGATCAGTCAGCATCACCTCAGTCCATGGGAAAATCATGGAGCAGGTCCTCAAAGAATCCATTTCTAAGCACTTGGAGAAGAAGGTTATTAGCAAGGATCCTGGTTTTCTCTGATTTAAAAAAATGCCCAGTTTTCAGTTAAAAAAAAGCAACCCCAAATCCACATTTTCCTGTGAGTTAAATGAAACACCACTTATACACACACACACATATATTATATGTATACACACACACACATATTATATGTATACAGACACACACACACATATAGATAGTGTTATATGGATTTGGGGTTACTTTTTTTTTTTTTAACTGAAAATTGGGGATTTTTTTTAAATCAGAGAAAACTAGAATCCCTGGTTATTAGTAACAGTCAGCCTGGATTCACCAATGACAAGTCATGCCCGACCAACCTGAGATGACTGGCTCTGTGGATGCCAGGAGATCAGTGGATATGATATACTTGACTTCAGCAAGGATTTTGGTACAATCTCCACAAAATTCTTGCAAGCAAGCAAAGGAAGGATGGTTTGAATAAATAGACTATAAGGTAGATAGAAAACTGGCTTCATTGTTGGGCTCAAAAGATAGTAATCAATGACTTGATGTCTAATTGGCAGTCACAACCAAGTGGAGGGTTTGGTTTTCTCCTAGTTGCTAACTCTGTTTGTACATGGGGTGTGTTTGCAGATGACACCAAGCGTGGGGAGTTGTAGCTACTCTGAAGGGTGGGGCTAGGATTCAGAGTGACCTAGACAAATTGGAGGATTGGGCCAAAAGAAATCTCATGAGGTTCAACAAGGACAAGTGCAAAGCCTTGCACTTAGGATGGAACAATCTCATGCACAGGTACAGGCTGGGGACCAGCTGGTTATGCAGCTGCTCTTCAAAAAAGACCTGTTTGTTATAATAATCAATATTCTGAATATGAGACAACAGTGTGCTCTTGTTGCAAAGAAGGGTAACAGCATACTGGACTGCATTAATAGGAGTTTTGCTGGCAGATTGAGAGAAGTAATTATTTCCCTTTAGGTGGCACTGGTGAGGTCACATCTAGAGTACTGTGTCCAGTTTTAGGGCCACCACTACAAAAAGGGCATGAACAAATTGGGGAGAATCCAGCAGAGGGCAACAAAAATGGTTAGGGGGCTGGGGAACATGATTTATGAGGGGAGGCTGAGGAAACTGGGTTTATTTAGTCTGGAAAACAGAAGACTGAGGTGGGATTTAATAGCAGCCGTCAACTTCCTGAAGGGTGGTTCAAAAGAGCATGGAGCTAGACTATTTTCAGTGATGGCAGATGACAGAACAAGAAGTAATCATCCTAAGTGGCAGCAGGGGAAGTTTAGGTTAGATATTAGGAAAAACATCTCTCATGAGGAGGGTAATGAAGCATTGGAACAGGTTACCCAGAGAGGTTGTAGAATATCCAGCCTTGGAGGTTTTTAAGATCTGGCTTGAAAAAGTCTTTTCTAGGTTGATACAGTTGGGGCTGGCCCTGCTTTGAGCCTGGGGTTCGACTCGGTGACCTCTTGAAGTCCCTTCCATCCCTAATTTTCTCTGATAGAGGGAACATCTGCACAAGAAGCTAGAAGCACAGTACACTAATTCTACTGCACATGAGTGTGTCACAGTGAAAGCCAGGCTAATGTGCAGCAGAATTAGTGTACTGTACATTAGTATCATGTAAAAGATGTGCAGATTACAGTGCATTAAGTTAGTGCATGTTATTACAGGTACTAAACGTAATGCTCCATAATTATAGTGCATTGATGCACATGTAGATATGCCCACTATTATTCTTTGAGGCAATAAACTAATGTGTGGTGGCAACGAGGGAGAGGATTGAATCTGTCATGTTCAGCTCTTGCTATTCAGAAACACAGGTGTAGGGTTGTTATGTGACTGGTCAAGGGGTTCACTGATTAGCTGAACACTCCCTGGCCACAACAGCACTGATCCCAGGTGGCTCCTAATCAAGGTGGTACTCTTTTTGGCCACAGATGTCATAGGTGGCTATATGTGAGGATTTCTCTGGATTAGCACAAGGAGACAACTGGATGTTATTGTGGGGACCATAGATCCTTTTTGACCGTAACAGTCCTGTTTGAAACACCTGTCCTAATCCTCACATTGGCTTGTTCAAAAGAATGCTTTTGTCCCATTTTCTTAATGCTGTAATTAAGTGTAGAGGTGGTATTTTCTAGAAAGGGGCCCAACATGGACTACCAGTCCTCTGACATCTTGCAGTGCTCTCCCCCCTTCCCCCAGTGCCCTCAGATGAGCCTGCAATTCAGACACAGCTGAGTGTACTGGAGAGCACAGGGGTAACAGATCTGTGGGATGTCAGAGGACCTTTCAAAAGGAAGCATTTGTGTAGCCCCCACTAAGACTTTTTCAGATATTTTCTAAGGTTCAAAATGGGATAATGGCCACCCTAGACCTCATTAGTGCTTCAGTTCACTTCCGTGCATACCTGTAGTTAATACCCGAGACCTATGCTACCTAAAGCAGGAGCCCAACATAAGAAATTTAGGCAAGGCTAAGGACGTGCAAGATTATCATCTTCCAGGGCTCTGGGCTTTTTTATTCAATGTCTGCATTTCTGAGCTTCTGGTCTGTGTATGTAACTTTGTGTTATTCTGCACAGGCAGAATCTTTGAAATTGTGGAGACAACTCTATTCTATAGCCTTGTAATCCTGGAAAAAAAATCATCATCAATGGTGCTTACAACAACAAGAACAACAACAACAATCTGAATCTCCAGAGTTTTAATTGAACAATCATCACACATCATCTCAACTTCTTATATGCTGCCGTGATGGTACAGCTATTCTTTTCTTCTCTTTTCTCACCTGTCTGGTGATTCTACATGATAGGATGATAACCCTTAGACAAAATGCAGGAAAAATAGCCATACAAATACATGTAATTCATAGGTTTTGGGATACCTGTTGGAGGGGACAGTTTTTCTATATCCCAAACCTCATCATTGGCCTTGATGTATGCTCTTCCTGAATAATGCATCTCTGTTCAGGGTGACTGAACACATCAAAGTACCAGCTCCATGGACCAAATCTAATGGCTACTCAAGCCAAATCTGGCCATGGGCCATCGGTTGCTGGCCCTGACTTAAATGGCAGTTCCCCATCTATTTAACTGCAGTTTTAAGCAATTTTGGATTCTATTCCACTCTCTTACCTTCCCATGTTTTAGTCTGATAGCCTGATGGTTAGGATACTCAGGAAGTAGAGATATTTCACCAAGAGAGAGTTTGAACCTACCTCTTCTAATTCCTATCAGAATGCTCAAACCCTTTAGCATTCAAATTATTCATGCTGTGCTGTGCTGTGCGGCTAGTGGCCAGTACTGTAATCAGCTTCACTGCCCTGTTCACAAAGGAGCCCTGAGGAGAAGGTTGGGGGGCTTCCTAGTTGGGGCAGAAGTGTACCTTTGTGTAATTTCCTGACAATCCACTTCACTTTCTTCAGCAGATATATTTTTGCATTCTGGAGAGGAAGCTTCTTGCATCTTCCTATAAATGCTTGTGAGCAGTTATATTGCATACCTGTAGGAGCAGTCAGCAGGGATATCCAGTGAGTAAAACACTCTGAACAATTTTTATACCCTGTCCTGCTTTGGGGCTGATATACTCTGGATCACCCCCACAAAAAAAAAAAAAAGATAAAGAGGGAGGCATGTGTTTCCAGAGAGCATGGCCACAGAGTTAGCATCCATCTCTGGGATCACAGAAGGCTACTCACTGAGAGAATAAGAGTGCTAGATATCTCTGTGGGTGGAGTAAGATCACTTGCCTGAGCTGGATATTCTGTTTGTTGTTTGTTTGGTTTTCGTTTTGTTTGGTTTGGTTTTTTGGTGGGAGGGGATACTAGGAAAATGTATTTAGCTCTGTCTTGCATTCATCTACAAAGTTCAGTAAAGAACATTTAAAATTAAATAAATTCCCTAAATTTATCTGCTGAAACCCTGACATTTAGTACTTACAGCAGTGATGGATTCTAAATATTGAAATTAAAGCTTAGCTACATTTGAAAAAGACTGACAAAGCATGGAGGCAGTAGTGCATAGTCCATATTCTGCTCTCCCACCATGAGTTATGTGGATGTAAATGGGAGATCATTTTCCTAGGATTATTTAGTCCGTGATCTTTTTCACCTGATCACTGCTAACAAGAATGTCAATTAGTGTCATCTGCAGTGAAAGCCTTGGCCCCCCCAGGAACTTGACTGAAATATCTAAACTAAATTTACAAAGGCTGTAGAAAAAAAACCTGTCAGATGAAAACAGATTACTAACTTGGATCAGAATTAGTCAAACAATTTAAGTGTTCCACAGCTCTTTGAAAGAGATGTTATCATTTTTTTTCCTGTGTCCACCACACTGAGGACCTAATCCTGAGGGGGATCTCTGAGAGCCATTTAGTAATTACAACAACAGCCAGAATAGCAAAGAACTCTATTAATCCTCCAGGTTTATCAGCATCAGCATACATATACACACACAGGACAGTACAAGAAATATCTTGATTTTAGCAGATAGAGGCAGAAATATGTTGTGGTAAACATTTATAAACCTAAAAGCTTGTACAGCTCTCATTAAAGTCAAAGAAAAGACTCCCAAGAAATCCATTGGAAGTTAGACAAGGACTCTAATGAGAATAAGCAAAATTTCTTTAATAGCTTATAGCTTTGCCTGAGAGTAAAAGAGAGTATGCTCCAAGTTGTAGCATTTGCTTCTGATTAAAGCAGTTATACAACTTTTTATTTGTCTAGCTAACTATTTATATAGCCCTCATGACCATAAATCTGTTCCAAACTTAACTAGGCTCTTAATGAACTCAGAAGCATGAAAGCAAATATAAATATTTCCTCATGGCCATGCTGCATGGTAGGTTAGTCATCCAAAAGAGAGAAAATGCTTCAATACTTCACATTATTCTATACTATATGCTGTCTCCTATAGACATGATTCTACTCTCACTGAAATGAAAGTCAAAGCTACTATTGACTTTAATAGTGCATGTTATGGCCTTCCTAGAAGATATTTAGTTGAAACTGAGTTACAAGTACTTTGAGTGATTCAAATGATTAGTAAATTCAGACAGCCTTGTGTAAGCCTTGTATGATGTGTTCTGCAAACCCCCTCAGAAAGACCAACCCCCAAAACACCCCCAACAAAAAAGTGAGAATGGGCAGCTGAATTGAAAATATATACAAAAAAAAAAGCTTGTCTATGCTAATGTTACTTGTGTTAGTGAACAGATATTTCAGCACCTCCCCCCCTAAATTAATTTGGCTATTTACCCGTGTAAATATTTACTGTAAGGGTTGCACAGCTGCAGCAAACCAAATAATCTGAATTTGACAAAATATCTGAGTAGGTTAGAATGTATCCTGTTTAAAGTGCTGTCATTACTAAGTCAGATAGTAGCAGAAAAAAATAAATACTGGTATAAGTCTCTGCCTGATCTAAATGACATCACACTTTTACTGGTGTAAGGGATCCAAAACTGGTCTATATCTGTAACAGAACAGAAGCTCAGCACGCAATACCATCTGTACCCAAAACAGAATGAAAGTTCAGCACATGTAGACTTGTTTAAAAATTACAACAACAACAACAAAAAGCAGTCTAAGATTTGCCTACCCCACCCTCAAAGGGTTCACTACCAATTTAAACTACCCAGCTTACAGAAAACTATGTAATTTATGTCAGTTCCACCTTGGGCTTTTAAAGTGTCTGTATGTAGACTTATGTAATAGATCCAGGTTGCAGAAGGTTATAGTGATATCAGAAGATGAAGAGGAGGATCCAAAGTAAGTGGAGAAAGGCGAAAGAGACAGTGTTGGAAGAAGAGAGCCAGGTTGGGCTTTCATTTTGTAAGGTATATATGACTTTTCATAATAAACACTGAAATAGTGGAGTTGTGAAATAGTCACCGTAATTTGTGAGTCCTCAGGACAAGATCTGGAGACTTGAAAAAAAATCTAGTCTTACACATGGATTTTTGTCCCCAGTATCAACTGTGGTGGGGGGAACCTGGCAAGACTAAATATAATGTATTTACTCACACTTCACACCCAACTTTTACCCAAATATCACCTCTCTAAAAATTGGAGTCTCTCTCAAGCAGGGAAGTTGATTTTCTCTCCAAAATAGAAGCATCCTGCTTTAAATCCAACTCCACCAGAAAGCAGCAGTAGCATTTCTATTCAGGTAGGTGAGGGAGTGACTTAATGGATCATCGTTGTTCACTCTACAGCTGTAATTCTTGGCTCTCCTTTTTAATGGTTAATGTTACACTAATCAAGCTAACCTTCTTCTGGCAAGTTTGCTGTCTAGTGGCTACACTTGGCCTCCCTTCACCTAGTTCACAGTCCTTTGAACTATTGTTAGTCCTTTTCAAAAATCAGATCCAGTCTTCAGTGGTAGCTAGAAATATAATTTTTGTTTGAGCATGAAAGGGAGGTTGAATGAGCTGAAAATTAACCCCTCTCTCTTCTCTATGCAGTCATAAACTCTAGAAAAAAAAAATCTCTCCTCATTCCGCCTTCTTAAAACCCAGAATTACAGAATGTTGTCAGAATACAAACTCTCTTCATTACTCTGTTATTTAAGCACAATGTCAGAATACAGCTTTTCTTTCTAGCACCCCCTTTTGAGACCTGACTCCCTAATCCAGATGCAGACACTGAGAGTAGTGCTGGCTTTCCAGACTTTTCGTAGATCAAGCAAACCCTTACCCAGAGCATAAAAAAATAAAAAAAATAAAAAAAATGAAAAATCACAAGATGCTGTGGTTTACCCTTTACATCCTCAGCACCCCTTAACCCCATATCAACCCCTTTTGGAAGTTCAAACCAAGCTGGAAGTAAAAAGACATCAGATAAAACAAACCATTTTTAGAGTCAAAATGGAATTTGTAGTTTGAGATACGCTCTGTAGCCACCAAATATCAGTAAAATGCAATGCCACATCTCACTGCTACTAATGTTGATCTTCTGTTCAACAACTATTATAAACCTAAGCTCAGATATGAGTATAGATAATTCCTTAGTAAAGCTGACCTTCCATTATCAGTAGTGTTGATGTGTGTTGTTCCAGACAGTAACCATTTGCAACAATATTCCATCGTTTTAAGTCCACTGTTATATATAATATTTAAAGTCATCTAAAACATTTTAGAAATGTTTTCTTTTTTAAAAACCGTAAAAATCCTATTCCACATTATGCAATCAAAGGACACTTTCCCTGCTGTGTAAGTGCCCATTTTGCACTTTGGCAAAGCACAATCCCCTTACACCCTTATTGTGCGGGTGGGTAGGAGGGGAGATGCAAGAGGGTGGGTGCATCACAAAAACAGTACCCTGAAAACTCACTCAGGGAGCAGGAGAGCCTGTTCACCTACAGAAGTTTTGAACCTATACATTCTACTTCTTAGTACAATGTCCTAACTACCAGGCCACAGCTGAGGTATCAGCTAAACTAATGACATAACAAAGGAGAAGACACAGAAGAAACTGGCCCAGGTACTGATAGGGCTAGGGGATGAGAAAGCTAGATTTTGCCATAGCCACACAATTGCAGTCATGATGGAAGTGGCAACCAGAAGTCAGTGTTGCCTCTATAACTAGAAGCTGGCCTGAGCATTTGGCCACATTCTTACACTACTGAACCAGACCTGCTACCTTCAGCCTACCCCTTAAAGCTAATTCTATAGCCAACTAAGAAAGTGATTGGTGTGTAGGCAGGAGGACTCAAATAAGACAGCAGTTGTGAAATACATGTGTGCCCTTGTTTCCAGTGGGTCAGAAACTTCCCTAGTATTATACATTTATTTTACCCAACGGATATCACATACAAGGTGCAATGCATTAGCTTCAAGAGAAGGATGAAGAGCAACTAGTACCTAATATATGGCCTGGTGGTTAAAGGACTTTTATGGGAAGCAGAATCAACCCACACAAGGGAGTGGCATTCCCTCTTTCTAGGGTAAGTGCCCTAAACATTGGCCTGTAGGGCTAAAACATGGTGTGGGGAGGGAGGAGTGGGGAAGTGGTAGCTCTCCCTCTGATGTCAAAACCTTTTCTTGGTTTTGTTACAAGACTACAATTTTGGGGCTGAGCAAGGGTAGGGTTCTGTATACCCACCCAGTCAGACTTTAGTTCTATTAAGTTGCTAATGAATCCACACCAAAATTGAAATTACAAACTGTTCATAAGTGCTGAAAATAGCATTTACATAGGTAAGTAACTGCCATTTAGGTGCATCAAGTGAAATTGTAAACTTACAATAGTTGTATTAAAAAAGTACTGTAAATTTACAATTACTAAAGTACTAAATGACTGCTCAGTCAGTGTCTCATGTAGACATGGCCACTGTCTCTCAGAATGATGGATCCAGGGCTACTTTCTCTTAGTCTAGGGAAACAGAATATCTAAATGGTGGCTGAATGTAGGAAGCAGAGGATAGCAGACTCCTCTCCCCCTCCATGCCCCCACTTGCTTCATGTCTTCTGGCAAGCATTGTTTTGAAGATTCTTCAACACACAGCAGATACTTTAGTTTTCAGCTGTGGCTTCCCAACTTGCTCCTGTCAGCACTTGGGTATGTCATTTTGTATGCTAAAAAGGCAATCCAGTAAAACTGTACTAAGTATTTTGCCTGGTATTTGAATATGTTCATATTTTTGTGGAGGTGGTAGTCAAATGTATCATATGGATATTTGAGATGTCTCCAATATCACTATTGTTTGGATAGTACCAAAGTGTGCCTTAAGGTCACATGAAAGTTTTTAATTTGACACACACACACACACACACACACACACACACACACACACACACACACACACACACACTAATGCACATGTTTAGCTTGGAGGTATAAGTTCTGGTAACCTATACAGAAACTTACTTGTAGCCTGTAGATACAATTTGATTCCCCCTAACCAATTTGTTCATATGAAAGCACTCATTTTGACAGAAATATCCACTCACTTTACATTAAGCCTTCCCAACTCATCAGTAAATTGAAAGTTAAGTTTGGTTTTCTTACAAAAAGACTATGAAAAGAGCTTTAGTTATTGAGGATTATGCTTTACCTGAACAGCTATTACTGGCATAGTTTTGTTTTGCTTTTTTCCTCCTACTTAATCTGAATTTGCAGAGTTTATCCTTGATCCCTTTGCTGTCAATGAAATATGTCCAGATAGGCTAGGATCCTTATTTAAACTCTAGATAAATAAAGATTTAACATGTAGGCTTTCTGGTTTTGATCCAATCTATTTACACTCTTATTGCACAGTTGAAAGTCTACAGACTTAAAATGGTGATATTCAGATTTACTCTGAAATAAAAAAATCAGATGGCATACAGTGAAAGCCAGCAATACAAAAAACAAACAGAACATGAAAATAAAAGGTGACTTTGCCTTATTGTCAAAACTACATGATAGACAGATATATACTATGAAATATAAAAACAAGGCCATAATTATAATAATGAGTCTATTAAAGGCTGAAATACAAGAGAACGCAATTTGAAGTTCCAAAGATATTGTCAAAAACAGATGTTTCCGATCTCTAATGCACAAGATTGCTAGGAATGGGCAGTGAATTATTTTGAAATAAAATTAAAAAAAAAAAAGCAAAATCATTGAAAGCTTTGAAAAAAAGGAGTTGACACAGTAGATTTTAAAAACATTAAAAGCTAATACCTTTCATAAGTAATTTACATACAATTATCCTTGATAAATCTCTCTTTTCTTGTTATCATTTTTGTCTACATTTAGTTATTCTTTTAGATGAGAGCAGTTCAGAAAACAGACATAAGAGCAGAATATTTTTAGATTTGACCAACCCAAATTAGAAGTAGCTACTAATACATGGGGGAGATAGTAGTATTGCTGAAACTAAAACTAAACTATTTTCGTTTTCTGTCGGAAATAAATATAAGTCATGTTATCTATTTTCCCTTCAAAGCACATCTAAAAGAAATGAAATATTGTATGTAGAGATGTGCCATTTAAATATTTAATCAGATGAGACATCATTTAAACTAGCAATAGCATTTGACAAGCTTCCTAGTATTTGTTTTCTTATCAAATATACAGCAGCTATTCATGATCTACTGATGAATCAAAACTGTAAAAGAGTTATCATCAAGGAAAAGTAATTTTAGGGCAGACATGGAGCAGATACACTCTCCTGTGGTCTAGCTACAGTCTGGCAGACAATTCAACAACACAGTAGTACCTCTTACTAGTGTAGTCTTCTCCTTAACTACTATGTTATACAATATTGAAGCTGAATGTCACACTCATAATACACGTCCGATCCCATTATGCATGAATAGAAGGTTATGTAACAAATCAACACTGGAGTTGTGTTATATAATACTAGGTTATATAACAGTCAACGATATAAATCAATATGAAGTTAGGTAACAAGAAATGGTTAAGAACAGAGTAAGAAACCTCCCCTCCCCCCCAAGTAACACTTGTCCACAGCAAAAATAAAAAGTGGTTGAGAAAATTTTGGGATTTAGAATAAGAGATACAAGGCCCAGCTCATAATAATTTGTTATAAGATATGTATACAGCAACTCTTAGTCTTATACTTATGTGCCAATATAAGCTTAACATGAATAATTTTTTCGCCAGACATCAGAGCAAGTTTTCTATCCTTTGAACCAATGAAGCTCTAGAACAGCTCCCCAGTAGGAGAAAAGGGCTCAACATTCAAAACTATGTTTAAAATGAACACTACAATGTTTACTAAAGGAATTATATCCCAACATGCCTGGAAGAGTAAAGGACTGAGCTCAACAGTCCTGTAGATCCCTCCTTTCCCCATCTTAATCTTGTGTTAAAGTTTATGTGTTAATATTCACTTAATGTGTGTTAACGTTCACAAGTTGCAGACTTAATTTCGAATCCCTGTTTACTGTTTTCAAGTTCACAGACATCTATAGGTAAAAAATACATCATAAAAGATGTCTTTTTAAAAGTATGGCTACTAGTTTAATTTTCTACAAAATCATGTGATTTAAAGTGAACAAAATGACTTTTCTGGCTTTCCCAGAGATCTCTGAACTTGATACCTGCATGGAATTTTTGTATGTTGTCTATGATTACCGTCTAACAACACATGTTAAAATAACACCACTTTCAGGCTGTGTAACAGTACCACACCCCAGGAGCAGCCACAATGCCTCCCAGTGGCCACATGGTCCCTGCCTAGCTTTATTTGTAAAATATCCTTCCTTTATTCCTTGCCTGCCACACTTTGTTCTTATTAAGAGACTGCAAGAGGGAGGCTTCCCACCAGCAGATCCCCTCTTACTAACTTCCCTGATCTCACCAATCTCTCCTGTTAAGTTAGCCGTCCTGGCGCACACATGCCCCAAGGCACTCATTGCCTTATGGATTAATCACAGTCTCTGTACCTCCTCTACAGCTGAGCTGTGACCAGACCTTGCAGGTGTTTTGTTATCATCAATCAAGTGGGGCACTTGTCCCCAAGCCACCAGGCCACCTCAGGCCTTTCCTCCCTTTCTAGGGATTTGGTCTTGCCAGTTTCCACCTCTTTCCTCTGGTTGGTCCCTTAGCCGAGGCCCAATGTCCTGGACTTGGTTTCTGGGCTCCAGTCCCTGCTCTTGACCTCTGGGGCCTTTATTTCCGCCACTCCCAGACTTTGGGCTCCCTGACTTTGTTGCCTCTAACAGATTCAAATCCAGGCTCTGTTGCCCCAAGCTCTGCCCCTCTCTGGGTTCTTTCTATGCTTCTTGGGCTCCAGGTCCCCTGGCTACAAGCTCTTCCCTTCTCTGGGATCACTTTAGGCTTCTTGGACAATGCTGGACTCCCTGGGCCCTGTCTTTGCCCTGAGCCTGACCTCCAGGAGGGCTCATGGCTCATGCTTCCCCCTCCCCCCTTCTGGCACTAATGGGACCTTCAACCCACCCATTTCTAGTTCCACCCAAGCCATTGATATCAATCTCTAACCTAAAGTAAGCCCTCTGTCTGTAACACTTTCTGAGTTGGGTATAAGCACAAATCCCAGCTCTTATGCCATATCAGTATCATTCAGCTTCCCACTACCCTGAATCCTCTTCCCTTGAAATGTCAGCAACCTTCTACTTGCATATCTCCCAGAGTAGTTCACACAGCAGCATTTCTGCAGGTCTTTCCTCAGAAGCTCCCAGAGCCATACTGACAGCTCTGACTCAAGCCCTGGGTTTATATAGCTGGAAGCCATGCCCCATTTCAGTCATGTGACTCCCTGGCTGTTTCCTGATTTAGCTTACCAACTCAACCCCAGAAAAACTTAATGCTGCTGGCTTTTGCTGTAATGTTGCTCATAGTAGGTAAATCCCCAGGTGCTTGTTCCCTGGTCATTCATAATGGGAAGGTTTCTTCCTCTTGGGGCTCCTCCTGCTGCTTCTTCACCCTTAAAGTAACAGGAGCCTCTGGCTCTCTTCCAGCTTGCCACACAGCTGTTTATCTTCACACCTCATCATGGTGGTAGCTATAATGGCTTTAGTCAGCAAATATGCTTTTTCAGATAATGTTACTTTTATCAGTGTATTCATTCTTCACCACCACCTTCTCACACTCATATACATGCACACACACAATTATTATTATTTGTTATTTATTATTTCTTGGTGCAGCAGGAAATAAGGACTTCAGAAAAATATCTGATCCAGTTGTTTGGAACATTTACTCCCACATGCTTTAAATGACAACTTTATAATCAAAACATACAGCTGAGCACAAGAACATGATGATGCTTAATCTGCTATAAATTTGTGCTTGTTAAGCACAAATGTTACAGCATTATATCTAATATAAATGATTGTTCACTTTATTCATATTTTTAACAACAGCATTTTTCCTAATGTCTTCCTTACCTTCCAAATAAATAACAACAACATTTCAGCTGAACTCCTGATCCAAGAGAAAATCACATTATATTTTCAAAATGCCTACAGGGCTGGTACAGTCTATGTCTGCAACAAGTTTTGGCTAAACAATGTGAAATTGTGAATTATTTCTGGAGAATGACTGCTCAATCAATCGCCATGACATCTTACAAACATACTTAACTATTCAAATGCGCCTTATGAATCTTTTCTATGCTACCGAACTGGAAAAGCTGCAGTTAACATTTCTCCACAGCAAAGGTCTTTAATAGATCACATAAATTCTATATCTAGAATGAGATTTTGAATATTTACCACCACCCCAAAATGTTAAAGGGCATAATGGTCTCACCTAAATTAAGGGGATATAAAACATAGAAGAGAAGGGATATCAGCCTAGATCCATTTTGTGCCTTCTGTGAATTTAAGGGGTTTTCAACTCCTGTATTTCTGTAATTTTGGGATAATACCTGTGGTTCAATTGCAACATGTCCAATTCCACAAAATTGATTTATGCATCTACTTTTGTACACACTGGGCACATCTACATGTTCATTAATGTGCCTTTGTTATGCATTAAATTTAGTACCTCTAATGTAGGGGTGGGCAGAATATGGCCTACGGGCTGGATCTGGCCCACCAGGCCATTCTATCTGGCCCTCAGGGCCCCTAAAAAAAAATGAGAAAATTAATTATTATCTTCTCATGGCTGTCTGTCAAAGATGACAAGTCACCAGCAGCAGCAGGACCCAGGAGGAGCTGGCAGCAGGGCCCAGTGACAGCAGCAAGGCCTATCCGGTCCCATCACCCCACCCCCAGATCCTCCCAGCCTCAGCCCCAGCCAGAAGCTTCTGTGTAGTAGAGGCTTCTGGCCTAGGACCCGGGGGCTGTTTGTCCCCCCCCCCCCGCATCTGAGAGAGGAGAGTCAGAAAAGAATGCGCAGATTGGATTGGGGAAGGGAGGGGGAGGATCATGGGTGCAGCAGGAGCCAGCCCAGCTCAGCTGGCACCTTGCGGTTCCCAGCTGGATTCTCCTGCACTGAGCAGACCTGGCCATGCAGCCAGGAACCATACACTCCTAGACTCATGGGTGAGTGGGAGAGCGGAGGGTGGGTGGGCAGGCAGGTGGGGGGTGGAGAAGCAAGTTGTGGGGAGTGATGGTGGTGGGCAGAGAAGGAAGGGAAGCAGCATGGGAAAGGCAGTGGTGGCAAGGCACGGAGGGAAAGTGGCATCAGGCTGGAGTGCAGGGCCCTGGGGACAAGTTCAGCAGCAGCAGTAGCCAGCTGCAAACCGCAGGGGCTGGGCTGGCTCCTACTGCATTCTGCGGTCCTGGTATTGCACCTAGACACTGCACACTGCTGGGAGGTGCCCAGCTGATCCAGCTGGCTCCATGCCATGCCAGATGGCTCCATGTTGCAGTGCCTGGTTTCCAGCTGCAACACAGAATGCAGCAGGACTCCCAGTGTTGCAGCAGGGTACTGCACGGCATGGCATGGATCCAACTGGGCACCTCCCAGCACCATGCAGTTCCTGGTAACATAACACTAAGGTGACCAGGATCGGTCCAGCCCCTCAAGGCACCATGAGGTTTCCAGCTGCAATGCTGGGACCCATGCAGCATGGTATGGACCCAGCTGGACCAGGCCTGTGGTGCACGGTTCCCAGGTATAACATCAGGACTTGCACGGAGTCAGCCTGGCCCAATCGCACACTAATGCCAGAAGCTGTGGGGAGTTCTGCACCATCAGACTGGGCCAGCTCAAAGGGTTCCTGACACTCTAGGCAGTAGCTGCACATGGAGGCACAGAACCAGAGTCCCACAAGCTCCACTTTGCAGCCAAGAGATGTCTAATGCCCTCCCCAACACTCCAAATCCACACACATGGACATACAAACACACATGCAGCCCCACACAAACTCCATATCCATCCACCCACATGCATACCTCCCTATCCCCCCACATATACACACACCACACACATACACCCACAGCAACCCAGAAAAGCCTCCCCCACAATGTAGAAAAGTAAGACTCATTTTGAGCTATTATACAATCACCTTTATATACACAGCCAAAAATACATGAATCAGGACAAAAATATATATTTTTAAAATGAAATATGTTTTTGTAGATGCCTGCTTATTAGTACACAGTTTAGGGGTTTTTGGCTTGAAGATAGCAACCCCCCCTCCCAAAAGGAGTATTTTCAGGGCAAGGGGAGGGACTTCCAGTGGCAAAGGTCAGTAGGTAAGGGGTGGGACATCTGGTCCCAAGATGGTGACTAGGGGGCAGGGCACTTGTTGAGGGGTGGCACTACCCTTGTGACCCTTGA